>NW_024412417.1:37292714-37368938 GCF_014898765.1 Herpailurus yagouaroundi | reverse complement strand
AGCATTGTACTATATTGTTATAATTTTTCTACTTTATTATTAGTTTTTGGCGTTAATCTCTTATTGTGCCTAATTTGTAAATTGAACTTTATCACATGTATGTATGTGTAGAAAAAAATGTAGCCCATATAGGATTGGGCACTGTCCATGGTTTCAGGCATCTGCTGGAGGTCTTGGAACTTATTCCCCGCAGGTAGGAGGGGACTACTGTATCGCTGAGTTATTCAATTTCATTCATTTTACTGTGGCTGCTAACCATCATGGTGGTCTTGTTCACTTTAAGAATATTTTTCACAATAAGGTCGGAAACTAAAAATACATTTGGTTGATGCAGAGGCAAGATGGAAATGAAATCCACCAGAATTCTTTTCTTTTTCATACTTCAGGCTAGTGGTATTTTGACTAGAGTAAGGAGGAAGCCTGTTTCCCTCCATCACATGTGGCTTGGCTCTGCTTGCACCCGTCACCCTGTTTTGAATTTCTTGTTCACTTGTGTGTTTCGTTGATTAGGCCTTTACTTCCCAGGGGGTTAATTTCTAATTTTTGTAAATCTGACCCATGGTGCGGTCCCTGACATGGTAGATTCTCAGTGAAGTTTGGTTAACATGTAGGTATGTGCTAAGTAGACTGTTTTAGAATTCTGAGGTTTGTTTTTGTAAGCGGTGGCTATTTTGAATGTATTCTAGGTGGGTTGAAGTGAAGGGCCCACTTCCTGGTCCCATCTACAATTTCTACTGCTATGGTCAGTTATTAGGATGAGACACCTCTTGGTTCCCTTCATTTGCCCAGGGGAGTTCAGTGGGAACCGGCCACTTCTCACCCACTAGCTTTCTGTGGCTAAAGAATCTAGATCCCTAAATAGCCTGGTCTTTGTGCACTGGGCTTCTAAAGCTGGCATCTGTTTTTCCCTTCAGATCGAAAACTTTGCACTCAGGTCCGGTGCATGTGATGCCCGGCCTCTACTAAGGAAGACCTGAGAAAGAAGTCAGATTTCAACACAATGGTGACAACAACCTCTTTACTTGTCTATATCCTCAGCCCCACCCAAATCCCCTGATGGCTTCCGTGCCCTTCTTCACGAGGAAGCCAGAGTCATCTTTTCAAAGCTCACATCTCCGGCCGTACTCCTCTTGAAACTCTCCAGTAGCTTTCTTCTTCCCCAATAGTCTAAACTGCTTGGTTTAGCAACCTACTCACTTCCAAAGGTGACTTCTGTCTGCTTCTCTAGTCTCATCTCTGGCCCCTCACCTTTTATACCTTTGCACCATGATTACTCAGAGGCTAAGGCCGAGGATGTGGGTGTCTTGCTTACAATGAGAGGATGTGGGGATAATGACGAACAGTATAAACAAACCACGTCAGTAATGGGGAGCCAGTCTGCCAGATGTGCCATATGTCCCCCCGAAAGCCAAAGAAGGGAGACAGGACTCTTGTTTTCCCCTCAGTAGGCTTCAGGTCCCACGTGCCTCTCAGAGCATGCTGTCCCTCTCAGTTGCTAACTACCTCATGTTTCTCAAATTGTGATGTGGTCCCAGCTCTGTGCAGAAACTGGCGGTGGTGGGCTTTCCTGAGAGGCCACAACGAAACTCCTTCCAAAGGGATTTTCTAAGGATAATTTTGACTGTCTGCAGGTTTCATTTTTTTTTTTTTTGGTGCTGACTCTGGATCTCTTTAATGGGTAACAGTCCCCTCCAGTATCAGTGCAGGTCTGTAAGCTTTTCCAGGCTTGCAGCATATCCCTCCCTGTGACAAGTCCTTCTGAGTTCTCGTTATTGGCTCACATTCAAGCCTCATCCCACACAGACTCCCTGGAAGCTTTCTCTTTTCGTCCTTTGACTGAACTTAATTACCTACCTTTCTGGGCTAACATAGCAGCTTCTGTGCCTGAGAATCTATTAGGAGTGGTGAAGGGTTGACTTTATAATGCTAACATTCCTTTTGTACTTATTGCTTGAAACAGATCTTTCTGTCACAAGTGGATCTGTTTGCCCTGAGAGACAGTTTTTACTGACAAGGCAGAATGAATACTTAATTAGCTCTTTTCAGCAATTTCCAAAGGAAGGTGTGCTTTAATGGCCACCTCAAATCGTGGCAAATGAATTTGTATTCCTGGCTTTCTCTGGGGAATCATTATGGACACATGGTTCTGGTAGGTCCAGTGTGTTTCAATCCATTATAATCACTGCTTCTTTTGGTGCTCCGCTGTTCACAACCCGGGGCAGCATGAACTCCTTCCTGCTGGTGCTTGTGTCCTTTGGACATACCCAATTACTATTTGGAAGCTTCTTTGCCTTTGAACATGACAGCGTGTTCCAGGCTCACCTCGTACCTTCCCTGATCCAGTCCTGAAAGCAGCCAGTTCTCCAAGAAACTCTGATTTTACGGAGCATAATCTGAGCATGGGGGGTGAGTTTGGTGACAGGTGATGTTGTGGGTAGGCAATTTCAATGGGCTAAGGTAGATAATCCACAGTCATTAAAACCATTCATTCATTTAACCATTGTCACTTAATTCCAGCATTACTTCTACAGTTGATGTTTTATCCTGTAATTGAATCTTATGTTTTCCTAGACCATCATTAATATAATTCCTCATTTGCTTTATTGTGCAGTACAAGAAAATAGTTTCAAAATAACAACACGAATTTTGTTAATAATGTAAAGTAGGTTTGGTTAATGTTCTTTGTAGTTCTTTTTGTCCATGGAGCGTATCCCACCATAGATGTTCAGTCAAAGTACTGTGGTCAGAGCATCTTGGGGGGAAAAATAATCGTTTTTCTGTGTGGTTATGTTACTAAATTGATATATGGTTAGATTTATTTTTCTCAGTTTATTTTCAGTTTTAGAAGTGCTTTTAAGAATTAGCTTTATTTTTAATACGTAATGAACTGACATTATTCAAAGGGCATAACGGCCTAGAAAGGTATATACAAGAAGGTTTTCATCTGTCTCTTTCCCCTCCACACATCCCCTAATGTGTTTCCTGTAAGGTGACTGCTTTTGTCAATTTCTGATTTATAATTCCTCTGTTTTGTTGTTATTGTTGTTTTGTAAATGTATGAAACATAGAGATTCTTACTTTTTTTCCCCATAGACAAAAGGTAGCATATTATAGCTGTTCTTTACTTTCCAATTTTCACTCAGCAATATACCCTGGTGAACTCTCCATATTACTATGTAGAGAGTGTCCTCATTTTGTGTGTGTGTGTGTGTGTGTGTGACCACATAGTACAGTGGACCCGTGAGCAACATGGATTTGAAGTGTGTGGGTCCACTTATACATGGATTTTTTAAAAAAAATTAATAGGGCACAGTACTGCAAATGTATTTTCTCTTCCTTATGATTCTTAATAACATTTTCTTTTCTTTAGTTTACGTTATTGTATGAATTCAGCGTATAATACATAATAGCATACAAAATATGTGTGTGTATGTGTATACACACATACATATACCACATCTTCTTTATCCATTCATGACTTGATGGGCATTTGGGCTCTTTCCATACTTTGGATATTGTCAGTAGTGCTGCTATAAACGTTGGGGTACATGTGCCCCTTCGAATCAGAACTCCTGTATCCTTTGGATAAATAACCAGTAGTGCAATTGCTTGGGTAGTTCTATTTTAAATTTTTTGAGGAACCTCCGTACTGTTTTCCAGAGTGGCTGCACCAGTTTGCATTCCCACCAGCGGTGCAAAAGAGATCCCCTGTCCCCACATCCTCGCCAACATCTGTTGTTGCCTGAGTTGTTAATTTTAGCCATTCTGACAGGTATGAGGTGGTGTTTCGTTGTGGTTTTGATTTGTCTTTCTCTGATGATGAGTGATGTTGAACATCTTTTCATGTGTCTGTTAGCTATCTGGGTGTCTTCTTTTTTTTTTTTTTTAATTTTTTTAACATTTATTTATTTTTGAGACAGAGAGAGACAGAGCATGAACGGGGGAGGGTCGGAGAGAAAGGGAGACACAGAATCCGAAACGGGCTCCAGGCTCTGAGCTGTCAGCACAGAGCCTGATGCGGGGCTCGAACTCACAGACTGTGAGATCATGACCTGAGCTGAAGTCGGACGCTTAACCGACTGAGCCACCCAGGCGCCCCCCATCTGGGTGTCTTCTTTGGAAGAGTGCCTATTCATGTCTTTTGCCTATTTCTTCACTGGATTGTTTGTTTTATTGGGGTGTTGAGTTTGGTAAGTTCTTTATAGATTTTGGATACTAACCCTTTATTCGATATGTCATTTGCAAGTATCTTTTCCCATACCGTCGGTTGCCTTTTAGTTTTGCTGATTGTTTCCTTTGCTGTGCAGAATCTTTTTATCTTGCTGAGGTCCCAATAGTTCATTTTTGCTTTTGTTTCCCTTGCCTCTGGAGACATGGCAAGTAAGAAGTTGCTGAGTGGCTTCCTGTCTTACATTTAGGCCTTTCATCGATTTTGAGTTTATTTTTGTGTCTGGTGTCAGAAAGTGGTCCAGGTTCATTCTCCTGCATGTCACCGTCCTGTTTTCCCAACATCATTTGCTGAAGAGACTGTCTTTTTTCCATTGGTTATTCTTTCCTGCTTTGTCAAAGCTTAGTTGGCCATATGTTTGTGGGTCCATTTCTGTGTTTTCTATTCTTTCCATTGATCTATGTGTCTCTTTTTGTGCCAGTATCATACTGTCTTGATGATTATAGCTCTGTAATACAGCTTGAAGTCTGGAATGGTGATGCCTCCAGCTTTGGTTTTCTTTTTCAGGATTGCTTTGGCTATTCAGGGTCTCTTCTGGTTCCATACAAATTTTAGGGTTGTTTTAGCTCTGTGAAGAATGCTGATGTTATTTTGATAGGGATTTCATTGAATATGTAGATTTCTTTGGGTAGTATCAATCCGTGCTTTTTTTTTTTTTTTTAATTTTTTTTTCAACGTTTATTTATTTTTGGGACAGAGAGAGACAGAGCATGAATGGGGGAAGGGCAGAGAGAGAGGGAGACACAGAATCGGAAACAGGCTCCAGGCTCTGAGCCATCAGCCCAGAGCCTGACGCGGGGCTCGAACTCACGGACCGCGAGATCGTGACCTGGCTGAAGTCGGACGCTTAACCGACTGCGCCACCCAGGTGCCCCGATCCGTGCTTTTTAATACCAGATTGTTTTAAGGAATTTAATCTGCCACTATTCCTTTTCTGAAAAAGAAAATAGAAACAAAACTAAACTCAAACACCAAAATACCTCACACTCTGTTGTGATCATTGAAATAAATGAACACACTTTTAATGAGTGTCGCAGTGCCTTCTTAGGTTGAGTTTGCCCTCAAGAAGGGTACGGTCCACACTACACCCAGTGACCTGGTCAGTGGCGTCATTGTGGTTTTGATAAGCCCTATGAGAAGAAATGAAGGCTGAGATAGAGGCATCTAACAGGAGGACGTGTCCTTGTCATGGTTTGGGGGAACGCTTTTCTGTGACATTTGTGGGAGACCTGAAAGATGGGTGATGCTAAGATGGAGAAGTCCTGAGTGGGCAGAGGGACGGGGCAAGAGAACTATTCAGAAAGAGGAAGTAAAGTTTGTGGATTCTGAGGTCAGGAGAGTGGTTGTTGCAGGTAACGAAAAGAAGGTCAATGTGGCTGGAGGACAGAGGAGCAGGATGAGAGGAGCGTGTTCCTGCCAAAGAGATACACAGGGGTTAGTTCTTGAGGCGGCACCAGGAGGCACCACATTTTCTGAATCTTTTGCTTTTCTCCATGGTGCCTAGAACACAGCTGGATAGAGTTGAAAATAACTACATTATTTTTGAGTTAACTGGGGTAGGTCATTTGAGCACCAGTTTCTTGGGTTAAGATTTTGGACTCATAATGTCTTGAATTGGTATGGGATCATTAGGGGGTGATGCTGTCTAAGAATTGTCTTTAACACCATCCTAAGACAGCATATAAACAAATATGCAGACAGTCTTGCATTTGAAGCGTGTTAGAGCTGGAAGACCTAGGATCACCTGCTGTGATAGTCTAAAACACTAGTTCTGTTTGTGAAGTATGGGAAGTTCTGGTGCCTCCAAGTATGATCTTTCCATGTCTTGTCCAGTTTCTTCCTTACAACAGCTCAAGGAGGTGAAAACTAAATGGGTGAACTTGTCTTTCTGTCCCCTTAGCAAGATGGACTCTCCCCATATTGGCGTGAATGGGTAGAATGATTACTTTATTCTCCCCAGGAGTGAGCAAGTCAACTTTTTGGGAAAGAATCCAAGACCGACAAAATTACCACTCAGGTTATGGTGTGAAGGTCTGGTAGCAATGTAGGGAGGATTATCTCTATGGGAGATGTGTACCTTGATGGCTTATTATCACCACCACCATCATCGCTGCTACTACATGATGAAAGCAAGCAGTGTTTACCTAGTGTTTCCATCATATCTTGACACCATGCTAAGCATGTTACATGGATCAACTCATTTCATATTCACAAGCATTCCAGAAGGTAAGAACTGTTGTATTCCCATGCAGAGATCATGGAACTTGGCCACAGCAAGGCAAAATAGTACCAAGTGCAGTCCTAAGCATCTCCCCAACGATAGCTTATTTAACACTTACAACAATGATATATGTGCTGGGGACCCCTACCATGTCTGTCCTGTAGGTGGGAGAACTGGGTCTCACCGTTGATAAGCTGCAGGGTTGGCATTTGGACCTCGATCGTCCTAAGCATGCAGTCAGCCTTCACAGCACCAGTGCTACAGACATTGTGGGGTGGGAGGAGGTGAAGCCTTCCTCTTCATTCCAACATATGACTGCCATGGTCTGGTCACCTCTTTGGTCTGAGCTCAGTCAGTCTCCTTATGTCGGGCTTCTGTGCTCCCCATCTGGCTGGTTTGTTCTGAGGATCAACAGAGGTATAGTGAAAATCTGTAGCACTTGACTGAGTGTTTAAGGGGTCCTGTGCCAAGTTGAGTCCTAGCTCTGCCACTTACTATCTGTGACCTCATCCAAACATGTGGAACTCTCTGGACTCTACTTGCTCATTTCTGTGACCCCTCAGAGGTGCATGCTAGCAACACTCCATGAAATTATAGTCAACAGCTAATAACAACTCTTTGCTCTTCATGCAGTCTGATTTACTTTCCATGTCTGTTTTATGAAACAGTACTGCTGTGATATCCACTTGACAGATGAGACTCCTGAAGATGGAGAAATTTAGGAAGCTTGCCAAGGCTCTCCCTTGCTATGTACAGGAGCCAGGATTTGAACTCAGGCAGGCCTACCTCTTACCTGGCCCAGCCAACACCAACATCTTTGAAACCAGGCAACTCCAGGTTTGAATCCAAGCTCTGCCACATACCAGATACATGTCAGAATAATTTACGTGACCTCTCTGAGCCTCAGTTTGCACATTTGTAAAATCGTGGTCACTGGGAGGATTGACAGAGGTGGTCTATGCAAATGCCAAAGCTCAGAGCCCAGCGCATAATCAGTGGCTAACAAATGTTAGTTCCCTTCCTGTGGGAATGTTGGAGAGATCAATTGCTCCCTGAAGGCTGACACAGGAGGTGCCTACCTCAGTCCACCCAATGAGACTTTGAGGAATTAGGTTGGGCAGCTTTAATTGATCATCTTGTAATTTCCACAACTGGATGCAGATCAGCTGCACTGTATCCTAGACTAATTACGTTTGTCACTCCACCGGGCCTGAAGAACACATTGTTGTATCTTTGCTATTAAAATGGGGTTCATCTAATTAAAGCCACGGAGTTTTGCAAACAGCCTATGGTGTTTTAATTCCAGCAGGCTGTATTTAATCAGAACCATTGCCTATGTGCCTACTGATTATGTTTCTTTTGGATCAAATTCTGAGCTTAATGTGCCATAGGGTTGCACTATTGACTGAAGTTGATGGGGGACTAGTCAGGGAGGTTACAGTAGTTTGCTGGGAGCTGAGTGGTTACTATTTGCATGGCTAGTTATCTCAGCATTTATTCTTGCTATTTAAAAAAAAAGCCTTAATAGGTAGGAGAAAATTATTGTCTTTCCCCCACTGACTTGGCATACATGCATTTCTTCATTCATTTGACACTGATGTATCAGAGCCTAGTGCTAGCCAGGCACCGTATTAGGTACTGTGGGACAGTGATAATGCTTAAGAACTGATTCTTTTTTTTAAGTTTATTTATTTACTTTGAGAGAGAGAGCATGGGCAAGGGAAGGTGAGAGAGAGAGAGGGAGAGAGAGAAAATACCAAGCAGGCCCTGCACTGGCAGTGCAGAGCCCGACGTGGAGCTTGAACTCACGAACCGCGAAATCATGACGTGAGCTGAAATCAAGAGTTGGCGCTTATCTGACTAAGCCACCCAGGTGCCCCAAGAACTAATTCTTGACGTCGAAGGGAAAAAGGTCCCACAATATGGGACATTAAGAATAATGCAGTGAATTACAATGTTACCAGAAACCTGAAATTAAAAGTTGCTATGATTCATGGCCCAAAGGGAAGAGTCCTAGGAGGCTGGAGTTAGCCTGTCGTGGGATGAAGCTCTTACTTTTACATTCTCCAGCTGTGTGCCCTTGGACAAGTCACAGCTTCAGTGAGCTCCAGATGCCCTGATTGTAGGATTGGGGTGACAATGCCTACTTCATAGTGTTGTTGTGAATATCTGGGGAGACAGAGTATGTAAAGTGCAGGTGTTAATACTGCGATTTATATGCTCATTTCTACAGTATCAGTGTTAACTAGGTGATGCTGGAAAAGTTAATCAATCCTAGAGGAAGATATACCATCTGTTTAACTTCTGCCATGTCCTAAGTGTTGTCCTAAATTTTGCCTAAACTATCTAATTTGGTTTTCATAATAACAATATGAAAAAATACTAGTTTTAAGTCTATTTTTCAGATGGAAATACTGAGGTGAAGAGACAAAGTGACTTTCTTTTCTTTTTAAAAATTTTTTTAATGTTTATTTTTGAGAGAGAGAGCGAGCGAGCGAGCAAGGGAGGGACAGAGAGAGAGAGGGAGAAAGAATCCCAAGTAGGCTCTGTGCCGTCAGCACAGAGTCTGATGCAGGGCTTGAGCCCACGAACCGTGAGATCATGACCTGAGCCGAAACTAAGAGTTGAATGCTTAACCAACGGAGCCACCCAGGCGCCCCCAAAGTGACTTTCTTAATATGACACTGTTAGTAAGTGGCAAAGCCAGGATTTGAACCCTGGCAGCTGGCTCCCAGCTCCCAGCTGGCTTGGTGCTAACCACTATGCTGTGCTCCTCCTGCTATGCAGTGAGGGTGCAAGTATGTATGGCCCCTTACGTTGGTCTGGTGCTTCAGATAAAAAACCTGTATTATCTGACTCTTTAGGAAAGTCATGGCAAGTGTTACGATCTCCACTTGACAGATATGGAAACTGGAATTCAAAAAGTTAACCTATCTGCCCCAAGTCACAAAGATAATGTGCCCCAGAGTGTGGTATTCACTTTATTTTTATTTTAGCAAATTGAGATACTTCATACATTATTTGATAGATTGTATTTTCATTTTTTAGTTGTGGTAATTTTACTGTATCGTAAAGCAATTAAAAAAAACCATGACTCGTATAAGGTACAAAATACTTTATGAATACACCTTAAGTTTTAAACTACTTCCCTGTTGGACTTTTTGGTTTTCACTTATTTGGGAAAAAGGTATTAATTTGCTCCCACTAACAACCTATTATATACGCCTAGATCTTTATCTCATTTAATGATTACTTCCTCAGAATAGATTAATTCTTAGGAGTGAAGTAACTGGGTCAAAGGTTGTGAACTTTTTGCCTATTACTGAATTGTTCTCCAAGACCGCTAACCACGTAAGGCATACGTGCTTTGCTGAATGAAAGAGAAAAGCTGTGCGTGAAATCCCTCCTGTATTAGTCTGGGTTTGGCCAGGAAAATGAAACCACTCCCTACGAGTTTTTTAGGGAATAGAGTTTAATATAGGAATTAGGCCTGCATGAGTGTGGGAAGGGTGTAGAAGTTGAGGGTCTGGAGGGCTGTGCTGGAAGTTGGGAAAATCCATCACTAACCACATCATCCCAGGCTGGGTAGAGAAGTCAGAGCCCATGGAGATGTCGGAGAGTCTACACCACAGGTCACCATGATTGCCACCATGATTGCAGAGCGGGAACTTATGGGCGGGTCTAAAACGTCACCGCCTCTGGCCACTAGGGTCCCTGGCTTCTGCTTCACTTCTGCCTTCCACATTCCCCGTGAGTTCTTCCCTTCGGCAAACTCTAACTCCGAACTGCCTAGTAAGGAGATTCTAGGAAATGCAGTTCATATCGTAGAAGGATTGGTGCTGGTACTGGCTTCTGACGGTCCATGATGCCTTCTTTTCATAGGCTCAGCAGAACTTGATGGGGCCTTTTACTGTCCCTTGCAAATACGAAAGGGAAGAAGTGATTATCTTATTTTAATTTGCATTTTTCAAACTTGTGAGTGTGACTCTTGTTTTTCAAGTAGTTATTGGTCACCTATTTATTAAACAAATATTTCTGAACACACAGTATAAATCAGCTATAGTTCTGGGCTCTGGGGAAAACTTGATGAATAAGGCAGGCAGTTTCTGTGCTCACGAAACTTAGATTCCAGGGCAAGGAGATTAGAAAAAGGAACAAACAAAGGAACAAAATAATTTCAGGTAGTAATAGATAACATAGGGAAAAACTGTGGATGACTTCGAAACGAGTAAAAGAGGTCACTGAATATCCTGTCAGTGAATGTGGAGTCTCTGGAGATTATTTGATACTGTAGGTGGGGGAGGAGTCTTTGTGTCTCTTCAACGAAAGGCCATTTTACAGCTGTGTAGAGAGAGAAGTTGTAGAAAACTGTTAGTAGGGCAGTGAATTTTCGTCCATAAATACGCAAACTGTGTCTGATGGAATGCATTCGATTATCACCTGTCAATGTGGAGCATTTTTGCCAGTTTGACGTCACTTTATAAATTGATTTTAACATTCTTTAAAATTTTTTTTTTCAACTTTTATTTATTTTTGGGACAGAGAGAGACAGAGCATGAACGGGGGAGGGGCAGAGAGAGAGGGAGACACAGAATCGGAAACAGGCTCCAGGCTCTGAGCCATCAGCCCGGAGCCTGACGCGGGGCTCGAACCCATGGACCGCGAGATCGTGACCTGGCTGAAGTTGGACGCTTAACCGACTGCACCACCCAGGCGCCCCGATTTTAACATTCTTTAGATGAATATCCATGTGTGGCACTCGGACTTCTCTGTTGCACTGGTTGTAACATTTCACTGGTTACCTCATGAGTTTTTGAGTTAAAGAGGATCTCTGATACATGTTCATTTTATATGTATAGGAGAGCCATGATCATCTCTGATATTAAAATGTATAGCAGTTTGGAACACATAAGTGAGCATGGTAATTTCAGATGGTAATAAATATCATCAAGAGAACGAGATAGGCGTTGTTCCAGTTGGTGACTGTGGGGAGCATGCGAGGCTGCTAATTTGGAGTGGGTAATCAGGAACGGTCTTGCTGAAGAAGTGGCATTTGAACTGAGACTTGTGTATCCATTCAAGGAGATGTCATGTGCAGGCAGGAGGGCAGAGTTGCAGGCAAAAGGAACAGCTTGTGTAAATGTCCTTAGACAGGGACAGGCTGTCATGTTCAAGAATCCAATTGCAGTGAGTAAGGAGGTGAGTGGCAGAAGGTATGATCAAAGATGCTGGGAGGGCCAGATCACGTTGGGCTGTGATGAGGATTTAGAATTCTAAGCTCCATGAGAAACTATTGTGGTTTTGCACAGTAGTTGTGTAAAATGATGTGAAGTGTCATCATGTGATTTGTGTTAGGGAATGAATTTATGTGTCTTCTTCTACCAGCGTTCCATTCTCATTTACCTCCTCAAATTATTATTGAACTTGACATTTTAATTAGCTTATCAAGTCTTACCATGAATAAAAAAATAATATTATTTTGATTAATTGTAAACCAGTATAATCATGAAAGTAACACATAACCATTGGAAAAACATTTGCAAAATAAAAAAGTGCATCAGGGAGAAATGAAAACGCATTTAGCTTTTGGAAACGTGTATACACACACACACACACATATGTTTATATTTAGCTCATGTAATATTTTAAACTTCTGTAGTATCTCAGGGTCTTGGCCCCCTTGAACCAGCAAAGATAAGTTACAAGACATCTTCTAAGGTAACTGATCTACTAATATTGAGCAATTTACAAAGTTTTCCCGTGGCATCTGTTCATTGGGGAACAGCAGCTAATAGGTACTAACATGCAAGTGGCAGGTGCCAGAGACACCTGAGGCTTTTGCCCCAAACACAGTTCATTTCAGGTCACACATCTGCCCTTCCTTCCTCTGAGACACACCCACTGGGAAGGCTCATCTGGCCTGGCAGCCCCAGGAGCAGGTGGTAACCTTCTACGCCCACCTCCCACCAAGGAGTACATCTGGGAACTAACCAGTGGAAAGTAAGCTTGTACCAAGGAAGCAAGAGGAAATTCAGTCAAAGTGCCCAGAGGCCTGTATGATAGGAAGCAGGAAATAGGCATTCTTCTCCTGGGCTTTCAATGAAATAAAGGTCTCTTCTTAAAGATTACTATTTATGTCTGTGGGGTTACATGCCCCTAAGATTGGGACATGGGGTCAGAGAAAGGCCTCCTTTTTGGGTGGATACTACCCTCATGTTATAATGAATGAGAGCAACCAAGGAAAAAGGGACTGATAGCCTCACAGTGAGGTCTCTGGGTCCAAATTTCTATTGATGAACATGATGTGGGGAATAATTCCAAGGGGCATTTTTTTCTGGATGATCTTTCTTTGTATGTAGAAGAAAAACTTTTTAGGTAAAGGGGAGACTTCAGCATTGAGGTAACTTGGGAATCACTGAAGTGTAATTGAAAATGACCAGACCTTGTGTTCAGGACTGGAACATAATTATGAAAAGCTGTGACTTTAGTATTCTAACATGGGTTAAGAGCCTGGGAGTCAGGCAGACCTAAGCTTAAACCAGCTTTGTTGCTTAGTGGTTGCATGATCTTAGGCAATTTAATTAATTTATCTTTTCTGCTGGCATGATAATAGAAGGACAGAGTCTGCACGTACCCCAGGGAAAAGTCCTCAAAAACAAAGTCCTCAAAAATTAGCAAGGTTCATGTAATCCCATCTAGGAGAGAGGAACCCAGAAGAGAGTTGGCAGAGACATTCCACAGGCTCCAGGGACATGGGTTTCATCGTGGTAGGGGCAGAATGAATTCTTTAGTTGGGACAAAATATTCGGAACTACAGATACCATTCATTGTTATGGCTAACTGTGTCACAAGCTACTTTCTTATTACTAATTCAGTATTCTAGGAATTTTCACATGGGTAAAAATGAGTGTCTGGAGAGTTGACTCAGATAATCTGGTCGCTGGATTGCCTTAAACAGGCTGAATAATTTGAAGAGTCTCGGTTTTCCTATCTGTAATTTGGAAATTATATGTATTTCCCAAAGCTTCTGTGAGGATTAAGTGGAACATGGGTGTTTATCTAATTCACCTTCTTTCTTTATCAATGGATTAATTTGTTCAATTAACAATTCTGTCTAACAGACACTGCATCATGCACCTAGGACTACAACAATGAGCAGAAGAGATATATAGTCTCTGCTTTACTTCTTTCATGAGACATATTCTACAGGAAGATAACATTTAAAAAGTCATTCAAAGAAACATATTAACAGGGAAATTTTTTAAGGGCTATGAAAGAGAAAGTAACAGGTACATTGACAGATTCCGTTTAGATTTTGTGTGGAGGTGGTCAGGTAAACCATTCTCTGAAGAATAGTAAGGCATTAAGCTGATGATTGAGTGGTATTAGAAATTAACCAGATGAAAAGTTTTGTGAGTGGTGCAGAGAGCATTTTAGGAATGGGAGATGGACTGTTCAAAGATCCCAAAGTGGAGGAGACTTACCGGCCACAGTGGAAGTGATCCAGGGGAAAAGTGTCTCTGTAGGCTTGGAAGTTTCAATTCCATTATCCCCTTTAGCACGTGTGCCATAAGCCTCTATTCAAAGGCCCCAAATCACAAAGTATCCTACCAAAGATATCCGTCTTTCTCTTCACCCATGCTCACTCCCTGAAAAATAGTGAATTGGCTTCTTAGGCCTTTTGGAACTTGAGTTGCTAAACTGGGGTGATTGAATGTTCTAGTTTGTTCAGGACAGTAAGCCCTGGTGTCTGCACATTATCCCCGAGTAATTATCCACAGCATGTCCTTTCTTTCTGAAGTGTGTTGTGCTTTGGGTGATTAATTGTGTGGTCATCTGACTCTTACAACCCTTACGACCCTTACTTAACACATGGGATTTGGCCCCGGCCTGGGAGAACGCATTCATTGTGTTTTCTGGAGAGATGTTCCTTTTTGTGATAGTTCCCTTCTTTGGTCAGTTGGGATTGTATTTAAAGCTTTGAGAATGATATCTGTTCAGACAGTGGCCATTAAATAGTGGCAAGCACTATTGTGGTGGTCGTCATAATCTTCTGTGGGGATAAATGATTCCTGCTGATAGGGGGGGGTCCGCATATGGGAGAGCCACCAATCACCCAGTATGTTTACCTTTTCTGTAGGAGCAAAGGAAATAATTTTTGGATGGCTACTCTAAGCCAGCCTTTGGGCTGGATACTCCTTATGCATTTCAGTTCATCAGTGTTTCTTGTTGTTGTTGTTTTTGTTTTAATTTTTTTTTTTGGTGAGAAATGGAGACTTTATTAGGCACAGGGTGTGACTGCTGGGCAGAGTTACCAAATGGCTACTGTGCTTCCTCCCAACCTGCAGAACAGGGGAAGGAGGGGCAGAAGAGCACGTGTTTTCTCTGCCCCCTCCCCTCGAGGCTGCATGCAGATGGTCCCACCCAGCGGGATGACCTCTTCACTGATGAGTGGGTTCTCCACGACAGCTTATACCAGATGAGCATACTCGGCGAGACCACCCAGTCTGCTGGGGAGGGGCGCTTGGCTGGCCAAGAAGTTGCATAGTTTTTCTGGGAGGCTGGTCGGCAGCAGAGTGCTAAGTAGGCCGGGAGCAGTGGTCACCACTCGGATGCCCATGGGAGCCGGACACTGAGCAGTGAGCAGCATCATGCCCACTATGCCCCCTGTGGAAGCAGAGGAAGCAGCTCATTCAGCCTGGCCCTCAAAGGCAACCATGCCGGCAGTGTTGATGATGACACCGTGTTGGCCTCCCTGGTCTGGTTCATCCAGGCCCATCTCACCAGACCTCAGGTGCATCACATTGAAGGTGCCCGTGAGATTCACACTGAGAACTCACTGGGAGTCCTCCAGGGTGTGGACCTGATTGTTCTTTAGGTTGTATGTCTTGATGGCCACCGCAATGCCTGCACATTTGACTGCCACATCCACATGGCCAAACTTTTCTTTTGCTACAGTCAGAGCTGCTCTCACGTCCTTCTCTGAGGTCACGTCAGCTGGGGCAAAGGCGCAGCTCTTCCCTAACTTCTTGGCTTAGGCATCCCCATCAGCGTTGGGCAGGTCCAGAAGCACAGCAGTGGTCCCTTGTCCTGTCAGTCTCTCCGCTGTGGCCAGACCTAGATCAGAGGCTCCTCTGGTTATTAGAGCAACCGGGCCCTTCATGCTCCAACATGCCGCAGCCATCTTTACGTCTATGTTTCTAGATACGTGGCTTCCTCCTCTTGCTTGTAATTCTGGCTCCGGCCCTTATTGACTGGGTGACTTCAGGCAGATCACTGACCTCAGTGGACCTCAGTTTGCTTTTGTGGAGGAGGTTGTTTAAAATGGAGGTTCACATTCATTGGAGGTGTCAGAGAGTAAACTCAGAATGGCATTGTAAGGAAAGCTATAATTTTATTGTTCCTTTTGTCTGAAGAAAGAGTGCTTGCAGAATAGGCTTTGAGATCATGCTCCTGAGACATCGCTGCCACCTCCAACGTGATGCTTTATAACCATGTGCAAGACACCCACACCAACTCTGTCCATGAATCATACCCAGGGGTAGGAGCTTGACCACGGAGCCAGATAGCACCACTGGACTCTGGTTTCACATTCTGGATTTAGAAGCTGGGCAAGAGTGAGAAGTGGTTTTTCTGCTGGCTGCCCTGTTTTTGCTTTGTCTTCTCCCTCTAGCACATGACAGGATCTGGCAGAGGTAGTGGTCAGGGGAGCATGATGGGGGAAGTAACCTTTTCTCTCATTGGGGGAGATTTGCTCCATTGAAACATGAAGTGCAACTTCACACGGCTGGGCCCTTGCTGGCTGGCAAAGGGCAGTATGTTAGCGAACAAAAGTGTTCTTATGTTTTTGTCAATGGAAACTAAGTAAACCGCAGGAAGAGATGACAGTACCTTTCCCACTTCATTCACATGAATGATAATGAACTCCATTGTACAGCAAGCCTTTGGGCATTATCTGATGCTGCTATTTCTGCTGGTCAGAATGTGCACATCTCCCGCATGACTCAGGGTCGCGTAGTCTCTTTCCCACTGGGTGACTCCGAGAGCTTAGCATTCTGCAGAGTCCGAGCTCCAGCCTGGATATCCAGCCCCTCAAAATGAGCATGGCCATGTGGGCTACAAACCTTCTGACATGGGAAGTAGTTCCAGTGGGCATTTAGATTACAATGGGCTTATTCTTATGGTTTTTAAATATATAGTGGCTTTTTGGCAAATGAAATTCTCTCTCTCTCTCTCTCTCTCTCACACACACACACACACACACACACACACACACACACCCCTCAGTGATCAGAATTTCCAGTGAAGCAGAATTTATGAAAATAATTCTGTAGGGTGAAGGGAAAGTAGCGATATTTAAGTATATCCCATGCTACAGACCCTATGCTAGATACTCCCCAAACACTCTCTTGTTCCCTCCTTACCAAATCCTCTAGGTAGACAGATGTTATTATCCCTACTATATTGGTGGGGACACTTAGGTTCAGAGAGGTGAAATTATTGGCTTAAGATTATCACAAATAAAAAGCATGGATCAGGAAACTGACACTAATTGAATTAACCAGTTACATGTATGTTATAGATCTTTCCTCACTGGCTTCTCATGGTAACTTTATTATTATCCCTTTAGATGAGAAAAAAGAAATCAGAGTTCTATGAGACATTGTTTAATGTCACATGCAGGATTGGAAGCATGTTTTTTTGTTTTTGTTTTTTTTTTTTAATTTCTTTCCCTGTATCACACTGTCACATGATTGGTTCCATTTTTGGGAACCAGAGGCCATTCATAAGCCAACAGGGTTATCTGAAGGAAGTGATCAGAAGGGAAGCTGGCCAGGGCTGACTTAGCATAAGCTCTCCTACCTCTGTCAAAAACTGTGTTCAGGGGGCACCTGGGTAGCTCAGTCGGTTAAGCATCCGACTTCTGCTCAGGTCGTGATCTCACGGTTTGTGAGTTGGAGCCCTGCATCAAGCTCTGTGCTGACAGTGCTTGATTCTCTCTCTGTCTCTCCCCCACTCATTCTCTCTCTGTCTCTTAAAAATAAATAAATAAACATTAAAAAAAAGAAACTGTGTTCAATCATGTCTTTATGCCCTTAGCAAACTTTGAAGACCTCTTATGCACAAAGCATGCAAAACAATGATTTTGTAATCATTGAGCTTGTGTAACAGGGGTGCCTGGGTGGCTTAGTCAGTTAAATGTCGGAGTCTATATCTCGGCTCAGGTCATGATCTCACAGTTTGTGCGTTTGAGCCCCGCATCGGGCTCCGCGCTGGCAGTGTGGAGCCTAGTTGGGATTCTCTCTCCCTTTCTCTGCCCCTCCCCAAGCTTGCATGCTCTCTTTCCCTCTCTCAAAGTAAATAAATAAACTTTAAAAAAATTAAGCTTGTGTAACAAAAGATTATACATGTGTGTTCACTATACTGAGGCAGTAAGCAACGTAGTACAGTTTTGAGTAGTGCAGTTTTGAGAGTGTTTCAGATATAAGGAATCGTTCTTGGTAGAAATGCACTTGTCACCAGGTCAATTTCCAAATACAGGGTGTAGAACTTAAAAAGAGAAACTACCATCTATCAAATACTAACTTGGAGTTAGGACCAAGCTGTATGTATCAGCTCTACGTGTTATAATAACCTTGAATATAGGTGTTATTTTCACATTGTCTAAGACAGAAACTTGAGACAGAGAGATTAAGCAACTTGAAATATCAGATCTTCATCCAGTAATAGATGGAGCCAAGACTGAATGAATATTCAGTTGTTTCAGAGTTTACGTGCTCTCTACTCCCATGGCCTGCTAATGTGTGCATAAATGAAGCTTACCCCCTCAGCTCAAATTTTGAGTCTCCTCATTGGGCTTTGTTATAAAACCCATGAGGTATTTTGTAGCAGTCTGAAACAATTAGCTCTCAGATCGGGGCTAGTTATTCACCTATGGCCCAGTGACACTAATTTTATTTAAAATTTTAGGTTGTGACCCCATTGAAAGGTGAAATATGTCTGTGCTGCGTTTCCTCTGTAAGAGCCCGAAGTCCCTAACACATCGTAGGTACTTGGGAAGTGTCTGTTTAATATAATATGATTTTTTTTTTTTTGCATAATTGCTTTGTTTTTTGTTTTTGTTTGTTTTGTTTTGCTTTTTTGGCTAAAAGAAGACTAGAAACAGGCACCAAGAAGGGAGGCACACTTAAGACCACAAGATGTAGCCATTAGCTGGAAGGGAACAGAAGAAGAAATCTATGAAAAGTAGATTTATGATTTCAGAAGGGTTGGAGCGAATAACCCCAGGGATATCAGTAGTCTTAGTCACATTCTGCCTTACCTTTTTCACAGAAAAGATGACGTCTGTTCACACTGGGATAAAGAGAGAAGATTGCTCACTGCAGGGCTGACCGTCCTTGGCTTGTAGCCAGCTCAACCCTGTCCAGCCTTGCCACGTATCAAGGGGATTAAACTCTCGGCACAGCTGTCTGGTGTGCCTCAGCACATTGGTTAGGAAGTACCACCTTAGTGCCACAGAACTGTGCAATAAAGGGTGATGTCTTTGCTTCTGTAACCTAGTGCCTCGTGCTCAGTCAGCCCTCAGAAATGTTTGTTGAATTGAATGGGACGGGGACTTTGCATTTTCCAGAAAAGATAATATTTAGCCTCCTTTGCTCTAGAAGATAGGACAGTATGTAATAATGCATGTTAGACAGGGTTTGAAATGAAAACTAAAGAAATAGTCTGGTGGATTTATAAGGTTTCTCAACTAGTCAGTGAAAAAGCTGGGAGAGTGCACATTTTCTCCTCCTCCTCCTCCTCCTCCTCCTCCTCCTCCTCCTCCTCCTCCTTCTTCTTCTTTTTTTTCTTCAGTTAAATGGTTACACTCTAGTCCTGCTTGGGAGGTTTACATTGAGTGGCCAAAGCTGCCAGATGTTTCCAGCAGATAGACCACTGTGAACAGTGTGCATGCACACACCCGGAGTTTATTTCTGTGTGTGCTGAGAGGTGGAGAGGAGGGCGGTCATGAGCAGTGCATGCTGCATGGTCTGGATTCTATTTTAGATTTTTGGTGATACGGTGCTGTTTTGTGATTATTTGTGTTCTTTTTTAATTCTAAAAATTTTTCAAATAGATATTTCCAATGTCAAAATTAGAGAAGACCTGTGTGCTTGTGTCTGTGTGGTTTCTTTGCTGGGGAGTAATTGGAAACCATTGCAAGCTGACGATAGCAGCCGTTATGATGTGACTAGCCTGGCATGAATTTTTCCCAAAGATATGCAACACCGATCATCCGAAGACTGACTACTCACTACCAGAAAAAAAAAAAAAGAAAAAAGAAAAAAAAAAGAATGATCTTGAAGAGCTGAAGCAAGCCTGTGAGGGCTTTTTATGTCCTGAATTTTTTCTGCAAGAGGTACCTTCTTGAAAGTGATACAGAAGGGCTGAGGTTCTATTTTTTTCTATTTTTTTTTAAACCATGCTCTTGGGAAGTTGCAAAAACTGAACAGAAAGTATGAAATCTGGAAGTTTAAAAAAAGGCACAAAACCTCCCCAGAGTGGCAAAAAAAAAAAAAAAAAAAAAAAAAGGCCGAAACTGAGAAACAGAGGACATTTTGCTCACTTTTAATCGTCCCAAATCCCACTCATTGAATCCATTTTCCTTTTTTCCTATTAAAGAATTAAGAAAGCCTACCAGTTAGTGTCCCGGGAACTTTCTCCTACATTGTTTCCACATTATGAGAATTATTCTTGTAATTTATCGTTGACCACAACTTGCCAGAAGTACCGCCTTGAGCAGAGCGAGCTGTATGGACCGATCATCTGATGGCAGGGTCAGCGGCGAGTCTGCTCTTGGGCGTGTGAAAGCTGTCCTACTCCATCCGGGCATGGTTTGCCGAGCAAAGACACCTGAGGTTGCCGCGGGGTTGTTTCCGGATGGCCGTCTTTGGAGCGTCTGAGTGGACACAGCCCTGGGTTAGATCTGGAGTCCGTCGTTGGCTCTGCCACTTAAGTGGCCGGGTGGTCTGGGATCTCACCTCAGCTCTCCGAGCCTCAGAATTTCTCAACTGTAAGATGGGGGTGCATAGCCTCCAGCTACCCCACTGGGTTGTTGTGAAAATTAAATGAGGAAATAGAAGCAAAGTATTTGGCTCAGAGTAAATGCTGTCATTGCCCTCCTCTTGCCATCTTTTGGTAGACCTAGTAGGCTAAGTGAAGTGGATAGGTGTTTTAACCAGGACCGTATTGCGTATGTGAGCTGTGTGCATTGAACTCAATCCAGGACTCAAGGGGTTGGGGCGGGGTGTAAGGGAGCTGACATTTGCTCGTTGTCTGCAGGGTGTCAGGCTCTGTGCCAGGACACCTCACGTAGTCCCAGCCACTTCTTGCAATGACACTGTAGAGTGGGAGTTATCACACACATACTCGTCCACTTTTACGGATCGGGAAACTGAGGCTCAGGGAGTTTCTTGCCTGGGGTCACGTGGCTAGGTAACTGGCAGGCTTGGGAAAGGAATTCAGCTTTCCCTGGAGTTTATATGCCATGGACGAAATTCATAACCTCAGACATGCATTTGAGGAAGTTCCCTATAGATGGACCATGTCGAATTTCTTTCATTTTTTAACAATGGCTGGATCATAGGTTTTCTGCTATGCTGATTAACTGTGACCCCACTTGTAGCTCTCTTCTGCCTGAAGACAGTGTTTGTCTCCTTGTCTTTCTGATGTCAAGGTTAGAAAGCTGCCTCCGGAGGCCTTTGCCCTCAGTGCAAGAGGCAGAGACAAAGGGACCTGGAACCGGCTTTCAGCTTCAAGTGCTCAGATTTGGCCAAGTTCTTTTTCATGTTTTGTGAGCCTTCCTCACTCTCTCACATCTCTGCCTTTATGTAAACTGTTTCTTCCATTTTTAGAAAGTCTTAGCCTTCTAGATCCTGCTTGACTATTCCTTCCTACGTCAAGGCTTTCTGTCCTTACTGGTAGGACTGAAGCAGGTAAGACATTCATCATGTCTTAGCAGTTTTTACGATTCGGGGTGTTCAGGCAGTCTGCCACCTCGCTCCTCTGAGCTGGGGGCTTCTCGAGGGTTTGGATTGTGTCTTATCCCTCTTTGTATCTACTGTCCCCATGGCATGCACATAATTGGTGTATCCACACTAGTAATCAGGGAGTCAAAAGAGACTAGCGTTGGCCTCTGAATTCCTGTGACATATCCGGAGCAGTGTTAGCCTCTGAAGAGGCTGGCCGTTTGGTGCCCGCCTTTCAGGTCTTTGCCTGGGCTCAGCATCCTTAATTTTCCTCTTCTGCAGTCAGAACAATCTCAGAGTAGCTCTAATTGATGGCTATTTTGGTTCAGACTGTACCTTGACTGTTTATTTCTAGTCTCTGCCTGGGGCTCCTGGGGATTCTGATTTAATTGGTCTGGGTACTTGGCTCACAAGTGTGAAGTGTTTAAATATAACCAGCACAATACAAGAGGTGCAGGCTGTAGCTGAGATCCCAGTATTTGAGGAAGAGATACACATGCGTGCAAAAGAGAAACCATTCATGAATGTGGGGGTGGGGGAGGGCACAGCAGTTGAAAAGGAATGAAAGCCACTTCCCTTTCTCATGTGAGTGGAAACACCAGCGGAAGTTACTGGAGCCACTCATCTCTATGGCCATTCTTCTATCGGTTTGTTCATGCGTTCGTCCTGTAGAGCCTAGGTTATTGCAGGAGGCCCTCAGCAGCTTCTTATCCTCTCCTCTGGCCCCGTGCAGTCTGTCTTGTGTGGCACTGACCACGCTTCCACTGTTGCTCCCGGGGTCAGGTGCGGGCTCCTTAGCATGACGCCCATGATCACTGATCTCATCTGCCTACTCATTCCCCTCATCTCCTGCAGTTCTACACTTGCTCCTCTCTGAACTCCAGCAATATTGCTCTCTTTTTCCCCCCAGAAGTTTATGTATTTATGTTGAGAGACACAGAGACAGCACAAGTGGGGGAGGGGCAGAGAGAGAGGGAGACGGAGAATCCCAAGCAGGCTCCCCACTGTCAGCACAGAGCCCAACGTGGGGCTTTAACTCACGAACTGTGAGATCATGACCTGAGCCGAAATCAAGAGTTGGACACTCAACCAGCTGAGCCACCCAGGTGCCCCAGCAGTGTTGCATTCTTAAGGATACCATAGAAATGCCAGTTTGTTTTGCCTCCGTGCTTTTCTGCACGCTGTTCCCTGCCCTCTAGATTTTTTTTTCCTGGTTTCCTACTTAGTTGCCCAAAGTCCCCTCAATCCTATCTCGACTGCTTTCCCTGACATCGCCAAGCTAAAGGAGGTGAGTCCTTTCCCCCACCACAGTGTTGTGGGCACACACTCGTCATACTCTGATTACATTGTACCCAGCGTGTTGACATGCATCTTTTTTCCCACTGGTCTGTGAATTTCTCATAATCAAGGCCCATGTATTATGCTTCACAAGAACAGTTCGTGACATACAGTAGGTGCTAAATAAATGCACATTGAATGAGCACATTAATTGTATGTTGTGTGCTAAGGAGTTTGGAATGTCACCCTGGATCCAAATCCAGTCGTCAAGGGTTGAAGCAGATAGCTGCAGGATTGGGGTTGTGGTTAGGATAGAATGGAGAATGAATGGTGCCGGGCAGCACTGGAGGAAAAGACACCAGCCAGCCTTCCCACCCTCGCCTCTAGTCCCTTCCGCCACTTTTATACTCTACCCACCCAGGGGAACATTCATCTCATACACTTCTATACTCCTTGGAGACAGAGCTAAAACATCTGCCTCTTCCCAGGAGCTGTCCCTGACCTGTTTCCATTACACTTTGTAATGTTCTCAATTGTATAATATGTCTAACATTTATTGAGCATTTTATTAGGTACGGAGAACTTTGGACTCTGAAAAATTAATCACCACAGAGGCTCAATGAGACACCTTTTTTTTGACATTTGAGGCAACTGAAGCTCAGAGAAGTTAAGTCACTTGCCCAAATTACCCAGCTAGGAATAGTAGATGGATACGAGTGCAAGACTGGCTCTGAGTCAGGGCTCTTACCTACGGAAACATCTGCGTCACGGGTTTTTTTTCTTTGCCCACAGCTCACAGAGTAGCACACTTGAACCAAACTGTTGGATTTAATCCAGTTTTACACTTCCATCCAGTATTTTGGTTAGTGTGGGGACAGGTGGAGTCTGCTGAACTCCCCACCCTCCTTTGTTTTGTTTCTTTTTCCCTAGGCCTTCCATGATATCCAGGTTTCAGTTGTATTGCGTCATTTTTCTCTCTTCCTTTGGAATTTTGATTGGAAGTCTTCATCAGTCTTTCTTGTTGCCCATGAAGCTGTGGTCCCTGGTACTGGTGAGATGGTGACTTCGCCTTCCAGGGAACCCACTATTCTGACATGCTGACACGTCAAAGCCCGATTGTCAATATCATTTTGATGGCAGGTCCACACTTCCAAATACTCCTTTCCCTGCAAGGTCCTGGCCTTCAATTAAAAGAAGAGGGGAGAGTATCATCTGGGTCTGGAAATTCTTTAATACTTTTACCTGAGCTTAATTGGACTTATATTATGATAGGATCTAGACATTCTGCCTATATTGCTTCCTTGCTGTGAAACTTCTATAAAATAGGAACACTATGTTTCCTAAGCTGTGGGGAGGATTCAGTGTGAGAACAGGCATGAGAGCTCCTTGTTCAGTCCTGACGTATAGTCCTGCTAAATGGTAATGACTTCCTTTCTCTTCTTCATAAAGCCACCTTTGAGGGTCCTCACAACTGGCCACTTTGTGTGAATCAGCCCACTTGGGTAGAGGCTGGCAGGCTGGATGGTGAATTAGGCAAAACTTAATTACCTACCAACTTTACCATATTACCAGATACTTGCTCAGTCATGTTTGTCGTGTCACATAACCTTAGTGCCGGGGTTCGCAGAGCTCTTCTATGAAGGGTTGGGTAGTAGTTTAGGCCTTTCAGGCCATGGGGTCTCTATCAGTTCTACTTAATTCTTCCTTTGTTGTATGAAAGCAGCCATAGACAATATGTAAATGAATGAACATACTTATGTTTTGATAAAATTTCATTTATAAAAAGAGGTAGCAAGCCAGATTTGGTCCACTGGTCATAGTTTGCTGATCCCCGTGTTACTAGAATGTCCTTGGCCAACTTTCTTCCATATTATAGCTATACATCCCAGAAAGACAGCAAGTTCATCCAGTAGCTTCAGTTAGCCTTCATATGGTTATCTGTGTTCTCTCTTGGTAGGCAGATATCAAACACAACAGCAGCTGGTAACTGGGGCCTTCTGACCCAACTTGCTAAGGCCTGGACATCATTCTTTGTTTGGTTCAAGGCATACTTACTGCTTCCTGAGCAGGTCCCACCTCGCACCCTGGCCAAAGTCCCCTCTTCTCTTTCACTCCAACACGGAAAGCTTCCCTTTCTCCCACCAGTATCATCTTGATTTTCCTCCATTTCATCAAAATTAATTCCCCCTAGGATTATTTTGTCTACCCATATCCCACGTAGGAATAATTTTTTCTAAGGCAGAGATTTGACATCCTGTTTTTAGTATTAGACAGATTGGGTTTTAGTTCTAGCTTCCCTACTCACTAACTGTGTGACCCTATGCAAGTTCTACAAACTCTTTTAACCCCAGTTTTTTTTTTTTAATTTATAAGATAGAGACAGTAGTAGTACCTACTTCACAGGGTATTTGCAACTCATGAGGGAATGCTTGTACCACCAGCACATTGTGTGGCCCACAGGAGACTCATACTCCATTTGTTCATCAACTATTTACTGGTTATCCATAGTGTGCCAGGAAGTGAATGCCAGCCTTTGTAATAACATCTAAGGTCAAATATGTAAATAGCAGAGCTAAGACGCAAGTCAGATCTACTAGACCTTCCCAACCCCGTGATCTTTACTCAGTAATGACCTTCAAAATAAATGTTTTTAGGAAATTTATGACTTTTCACCAGTATTAGAGTTGTTGGTGCACTGTATTCACCCAATCTTCTCTTCATATCAAAGTCTTTTATAGACTGTATAGTACTTCCAAATATGCACAGAGTTCAGTCTCGGTAAATATTCATTGAATGAATGAATGAATTTGGTGAGCAAGCCACTAGTGAGGGGATTTTTCTTTTTTTTTTTTTTTAAATTTTTTTAACGTTTTATTTATTTTTGAGACAGGGAGAGACAGAGCATGAACAGGGGAGGGTCAGAGAGAGGGAGACACAGAATCTGAAACAGGCTCCAGGCTCCGAGCTGTCAGCACAGAGCCCGACGCGGGGCTCGAACCCACAAACTGTGTGAGATCATGACCTGAGCCAAAGTCGGCCGCTTAACCGACTGAGCCACCCAGGCGCCCCGGGGGATTTTTCAAAAATAGAGTAAAAGTGTACACAGGACTTGTATATTCTTTACTCATTCCTACCTTCTATCTGATCCTCAGTATTTCTCCCATTACTCGTTTTTGCCTTGAGGTTGATCTTTTCAGTCATTTCTTACAATTACCCAAATCCTACCCAGAATTCTCATCGCCTCCCAGACCATGATGTTCAAACCACACGTCACACGCCGTGCGTTTAAATATTCAGTGGCTCAGGTTGGTGCCAAGCCCAGTTTTCCCAGTGTCCCTTGCTGTCTCTCCCATTGCTTTTGACAGGAGCCAGGCTCACCGCAATACACTCGGCCTGTCAAGGAGGCTGAAGAAGCTGCCCCAGACCCAGAGTTTTGGTGGCTGAGCTGGTATTCGTTCGCCTCACACAGCCTTTAATTGAAAACAACACATAGATTCTAATTCGTTTAAAATGTCTCCAAGTCCTGGCATACATTGAATCGAACCCAAGACCCCAAGACCTATCATCCCTAGAGAAACACAACATTAGAGGGGACAGAGCTTAGGGTAGGAAGACCTATAGGAATGCAGAGGTCTGTTAAATGGCTCCAACACATTCTATGAGGTTTGGCAAAAGCCAGAGCGCTTGTAGCCAGACACGTTCTGCATGAAGTTTAAACTGATTTGACATTGTGGCAGGGGAAGTCCTTGCTCTCAGGATTTATTAATTCATGATTCACTCATCAGGATTGTGTTTTGTGTAAGGTGTCCAAGTATCTAATGATTCCTGCTGAAATACTGCTAATGCTTTGCTTTTCCACTTTCTCTGCTCTTCCCATTCTTGATTAAGATCAAACAGCATTTGAATCTGTCTTGATTTGTATTTGGGTCTGGAGGTCAAATCATGTGACAAAATACAAACTTGGCTAGATCTGTTGCCCCCCCCCCCCCCCTAAAATTACTAGTGTAACTACCTATTTTTAGCTATTCAGTTGAGTCCTTCAGTTAGGCTCAGATATCATGTGCAGTGAAATTGTCAAAGACATTATTTTCCTTTAGAGATCATTCAAGCCGTGCAACAAAGACACCTCTTATAAGCTTCAGGCCCTTACACTCCCAGGAACATATACTGTGTACTGAGAAGGTACTATCTTGGCGAGCACTGCATTATGCCACCGATGGTGCTAGTGGGAAAGTGGAGAGTTCTTCCTGACTTTTCCCTCTCAATATCTAACAATTCCCAAGACGTGCTGATTGCACTTTATTCATATTGCTTGACTTCGTCCGCTTCTTCCAAACTCCTAGTTCATGCCCTTGTCATTTACTTTTTAGAACATTGTCATAGCTAGCTGACTGGCTTCCCTGCTGATCGTCTAGTCCTTTTCCATTCCAGCCTCCAGTCAGCAGTCCTGTGGATCTGTGCAAAGCATGCGTTTTATCATGCTATTCAGTTACTTAAACATTATCAGTAGTCGTTTCTCCCTGAAGATAATGCCTCAAGTAATCAGCGCAATCTATAACATCCAGAACAACCTGGTCCGTGTCTTTCACTCAGCATTACTGTTTACAGTCACCTCTTCATTCTTTGGGATTTACTGTATTGAACTCTGGACTGTACTCAAGACAAGTCGTGTTCTCTTTAATTGCTATGCCTTTAATTTGATTCTTCTGTCTTGAATGGTTCTATTGAGCTGTCTTCCACTGGCCTTATTCATCTTCAGGACCCTGCTTAGCTTCCACTTCTTCCAACAAACCTTCCTAAGTATGGATTATGAGCTCCTCCTCTATGCCTCTGCGGTACCTTGGCCTTACTCCTATCATGGCACTTATCATACACCATTATAATTCCCTGTTTTCTTGTTGAAGCAACTAGGTTATAAATTTCCTCAAGATTGGACCATATCATGGTCACCATTGTATTTCCAAAGCCCTACAAGAAGTTTGAGGGAAGGAATAATTTATTCTATCTTTTTACTTCCCTTGCTATGTATACCAGATGGATTTCCTTTTTTGAACACATTAAGCTGTATTTCTTTCATGATTCTGCCTTTGTTCTAGATGTTTCCTAGAAATGTCTTTTTCACTCTTTTTTTTCCATGTGAGTTCATCCAGGGCCAATCATGTAAATTTTTAATATTTTTATTTTACATTATTTATTATAACCAGAGCAGCTAGGCTGACTCTACACATCCGGTGTAGGATAGAAACAGCATTGTTGGTATAGAATGAAATGCCTTAGAAAAAGTACTAAAGTGGGAATCAGGAGTCCAGACTCCTGGTCACAGTTGTATTGATGACTTCCTATGTGACCTTAAGCAAATCAGTTCCCCTGTCTGGATCTCATGCTGAGATGAGGACTCAGATTAGATGATCTTTAGGGAACCTTCCATTGACAGTCCCTATAAATTGTGGTATTTGATATGGGAAAAGGGAAGGACCTTCATGGAAAGATCTGTCTCTGCTAAATAGGCCAAATTAATGAGCCAAATGTCCAAATAAAATCAGTCAATAAACCCTTGGTTGGCCATTGCTCTGCCACTATGTGTGCTATGTTTGGCTTAACCCCAGAATTGACTGCTGTGGTCCCTGAGTGTAGGCTTTGGTTTCAGGCAAAACTAGACAGGATTTCTAGTGCTACCTCTGTCACTTACTTGCTATGTGACCTTGATCAGGGTCCTTCTTTCTAAGCTTTGGCTTCTTCCTCCATAAATTGGGTATCAAGAGTATGTAATTGTTATGGTTGATGAGAGCATCAGGATTTGAGATAGTGCCTATAAAGCACTTAGCTGACTTTGGATAGTAAATGCTTGTGGTGGTCGTGGTGACAATGATGTTGTACCTTGATATAAATAGATTGGCACGTGGTTAAACTAAGAGGATTAGAGGAGGAGATTCTTGGGATAGTTACTTCCATATGGTGAGTATTAAAACATTGTTGACGGAAATGGTACATTGCACCCAGCAGGAGCTCAGTAAGTATTTGCTCAATAAATAGAAGAGAGAATTTCCTTTTTGTGTGGATAATGAGAAAATAGTCCTGGGGTTTAACTCTGGCTATTTGAAGGATTTGGAAAGGATGCTTCCCTGTTAGAGATACTTTGAGTATTTAGTATAATGAGGGTCCATGGAGCCATTTTTAGTTAGTCCTTCAGGGCATATTTTAAAGCCAAGATTTCACCCTACAAAATAGTTCTTTCTCAGCCTTTGTTTTTCAAATGCAAACAAAACCACATTGCTTTAATTTTCAGCATCTATAACCTTTCCAACTAATGTTAAAATAATGATAGAATTATTGTAAAAGGTCATTTGTTATCTAAAGCTATATGTTGGCCCCGGAAAGGGACATGCATTTCTAAGCCATGAAGAATCTTCTTGTTGAGTCCATCTTTATTTTGGAAAGGCACTAAAGCTAATTTTTCTCTTCAAGGGTGGGGAAAATGCTGTGTTTGCTTATGCAGGGGGGATCATATACCTCTGATAATCATAATAATCTTGTATAGCCTTCTGTAGCTCCTCATTCCTTCCTTCCTCCAGCCACGGAAAAGTTATATTTCCATCTTTCTGGAATACCTACTCTGTGCCAGGCACTCTTGAGGGGGTTTCCATATAGTGACCCTGATCCTACAAGATAAATATTACCATTTTCATCTTCATATGAAGAAGCAAGTGTTCTTGGAAAGTAGGTGATGGATAGGTGATTTAATTGGGGGTTGGTCTCTTCCTAAAATCCATCCCTTTTCATTCCACCAGACTGATCCTTATGTGAGATTTGGACGTTAATTATCAGCACCATCTGTGATGATGGGTAGAAGCAGTGAGGGGGTACGAGAGCACAAGGTACATGATGAGGGAGTAGTTCCTCTGGGACCAGCTTTCATGTCTCCAGCTTGTTCATTCATAACATGGCTGCCTTCTGCTCATGGCGGGTTAAATTGCCTCATATCCTTCAGTAAAAAGAAACACGAAGTCAGCACACTGATGGGCATGAGATTTTGGGAATTATCTAATGTTGGTTTGGTCGTAACAGAGTCTCACTCCAGAACAGATTGATTGTCCATACAGAGGCCTTTTTTTTTTTTTTTTTTTTTTCCAGCATCACACTATGTGCTCAATGAATGTGCTGGAATGTATGATCTGAAATATGGTCCCAGCAGTACATTTCAGGGGCCCTAGGCTTGGCGGAGTCCAGGACAACATAATTCCTTCAGTGAACAATCATTGTGGATCTCCTGCTGCATTTCAGGCAGTGTGTTGTGCCCTGGGTGTGGCCTAGGCTTTTTAACCCCGATTGCCACTAGAAGTATCTGGGAAGCTTTGAAAAAAAAATGTTTAGGCTTCACTCCCAGAGACTCTTATTTCATTGGGTTAGAAAGGGACTTAGGCATCAATATTATGTGGTTCTATTGTGCACTCAGAGTTGAGAGACTCTAGTCCAGAGTTAAAGAGACCAAGAAGTAATGACCAATGGGGGAAGCCGGGAATCACGTAGAGAGTAAACAGTTCCCCGGATGTTAGTCAGTTGTGTGCCATGCTTATGGTGTTGTGTCTGTCCTCACACCAGCTGTACTGTCACATACAGATTTCTTTAAATCTCTCATCCCAAAAAATAATCTCCTTAAATAGGAAACTTTACATACTTACCATAATTTGAAAACCAGTATTACTTGCCATTAATGGGAGATAAAACATTAAAATAAAGATAAAACAAATGATATGTGTAGTTCATACACAGCATTTTCAGAAACATTGGCACAAGGGCAGGAAGGTTGGCTTTTGCAGGATGGGACCTGGATTAAGGTCCCAGTTCTATTTTGCATTATCTGGGCACTCCCAGGCAAGTGACCTAGCCTCCCTCAACAAAATTTTTCTTATGTATAAGATGGAGTCAAGGGGCGCCTGGGTGGCTTGGTCGGTTAAGCGTCCGACTTCGGCTCAGGTCATGATCTCACGGTCCGTGAGTTCGAGCCCCGCGTCAGGCTCTGTGCTGACAGCTCAGAGCCTGGAGCCTGTTTCAGATTCTGTGCCTCCCTCTCTCTCTGCCCTTCCCCTGTTCATGCTCTGTCTCTCTCTGTCTCAAAAATAAATAAATGTTAAACAAAAAAATTAAAAAAAAAAAAGATGGAGTCAATAATACTTGCTGTGTCCTATTTTCATGCTTATGAGATCATTCTATGAGAGAGGGCCGAGCTCAATTTTGGGTGCGTGGATCGATGCTCATGAAATTGTAGCTTTTCTTGCACTAACTGGCGTTTCTTATTAAAAACTTATGACTAGAGGCGTATGTAATACACTTCGGGGGCTGACTTTCTAAAGATTGGGGAGTGCTGTCAGGTCAAAGTGTGATCTGACCCAGGTCTTAAAGAGTGAGTGAAGGGTTGGAAGGGTATGATGCCACTAGGACATACTATGGCTTCAGTGAACACCAAGTTGGGGATTACTAAAAACTATTTCTCAGTATTTTATGTTTATGTTTACAGAAACTGAGTGTATTCTGGCAAGCGTCTATTCATTTGTGACACAGTCTTGTGACATTCCTCTCACCCGTCTCCATTCCTGGGACAGAGGGCCCCACTGAGGTAGCTCTTTCCAGTAATTATGGTGGGATTTCAGGTTAATCTGGCTTCAGCAAAGATGAACCTCATTTATTCCTATTTTCATTACTCTATTCCTGCTAGTGTTAGGCATGATCCTCTCTGAGAATCCTCAAGCATCTTATGGCTCATTATATAAATGCTCATCCATATCCAGCATTATGTCTGACAGATTGCTTGGGTAATAGATAGTGAGTGGCTTGCAGTGATCTATTTGGATAGAAAAATGTGTAAGTCTAAAATTTTTGCCGATCATCAGTAACTGTGTCTATAGTCTCATGCATTTCAAATGAAAAACTTTAAGGGTGTGGTTTTATCAGTAATATGAAAATTGGCGGACTGATTGAGTCATTTTGATTCTTTATTTGTTCAGAAATGTCAGCGAGCATCTACTTTTGGTAGAAATTTCCGCTGACCTCAAGAAGCCAAGAGTCTTGTGGGAGATGCAGACAAGTATAAACTGTAACAAAAGCCAAAGCACAAATGAAAAATAATGACAGCCAGGATGTTGAGCAGAGGCCCGGGAAAGGTGTGCTTGGAGAGCCGTGGGTATGTAAGGAGTGAGCAGAAAAGCTTATCACAAATCCGATTTCATTCTGTAGTCGATGAGTCCTTGGCATTTATTCAGAGAAGCCACTGTTTTCCTTTTCATGTATCCATCCTAAACATGACCTGATGATCTGGCTAATGACACGCCAGCTCTGTAAGGGCAGTTTCTGTGGCTGCTGTGTTCATCACTGAACCCTCCGTGCTTTGCTTAGCCTAGTACTTGGCTCGTAGTAGGTGCAGAACGCATGTTTATTTAATGGCCATGGGGATGAGCCCAAACTGGCTGCAAACGCAATGAAGAGCTATAATATGGGTCTGAAAAGGATATAATGTTGGTGAAATATTTAGTATCCTGGAGCACATTCTAGCTTCTGGAAAAGAGATTTCCTTTCCAGTTTAAATGTCCTGACTTGTACGGAGCCTCATTGCCACCTTTCATAAGCGAAGGGATTCCTGGACTATAAGCACAATTCCAAATGTAGAGACATTCCCGGCAACTGAAGGAACGCCCTTGAAAGTCAAGGAGGCTTTCTCCAAATGGACCAGATTTATAGGGTGAGAAGAGATATGTGAATCTAGGCCAGAGGCCAAGGTTCCTCATTTATTCCATCCTTGGAAGTGAGGGCCTCAACAAGATGTAAAAACAACTGGCTTCTGCATACCTGCCCTTGAAGAACGTTCAGTCTGGAAAACTCCATACACAGCCCTCTGTCTACACCGCCCTAGTGTCTGGCTGCTTTAGGCATAGGTCAATCTCTTGGTGTCCTAGAAGGAGCACAGACGTTGCAAGAGTGGCTTCGCAGTTCAGCTCTGCTACTTTCCAGCTGTGTGGCCTGGGTTTCCTTGGCTGTAAAATGAGGGATGGGGCCTTCTGATGCCCAATGCAGTTGTGGTTGAGGGCCCAGAATTTGGAACCCAAATCATCTGTGCAGGACTCAGCTCAGCCCCTATACTTACTGGCTGTGCGACTTACCAGGGAGTAAATCCATCCTGTGTTGTTAGAAGGGACCCTTCCTCCTGCCAGGAACCAGGTCTCACTTTGACGCTGAGATCCTTCTAGAATGTGAACTCCCCACTAGATCGTGGGCTCTCTGAGGGCAGGGGCTGTGTCGTACCCTGTGTTGCAACCTGTGGTTTACAGCAGAGCCTCAGTCAATGTTTGTCAGTGAAGAAACCAAGCTTCAGCTCTCCTAGGCGCTGAAGTGAGCTTTGGGGCCTGCCTGTCCGTGAGTGTCCTCTAGATGGCAGACTCCGCTCAGTTTTGGGTGGGAGGCAGCCCCTCTGGCTGGGCGATACCCTGGCGTGGAGTGGTTTACTGGAAATCCAGTTTCATCCAGTGCACAAGGAATCCTCAGACTGGCTGCCAGGCTTCTGGGAATGCCAGCCAGCCAGGGTGCATCTCCTTTGCCAGGGAGAAGTGGGTGTGAGTTTGTGATCTCCCCTCTCCCTCCAGCATGTTTTCTGAACAAGGGAAACGGCCTCCTCAGAGGTGGGGAAGGGGCTAAACTTTCTTTACAGGTGTTGCTGGGTGGCCTTGCCTGTATTTTCTCATCTGATTCTTATAACGACCTCCTACAAGAAGTAGTGTTATTATTTCCCTGTTACAAATGATGAAGCGGAGAATTTGAGACATTAGCGCATCTCATCAAAGGCAAGCAGCTCTTTTGGAAGTGCCAGGTTGCTATTCACCTGGCCTGGCTATCTTAGAGAAAAGGTGGGAAATCAAGGGTGTGAGAAACAGAAACCCAATAACTAATTATTAAACATTTGGATGTACAATAAGATGGTAAAAGTCATCAGCTCCAGGCAGTAGTGTCTGCTTTAGCCAGAGAAGATGAGCTTGGCAAGGCAGGGTTTTGTGTGTCTGCGATTCTGTCACAGCCTCCAGGGAGCCCCCTTTAAAGGGTACAGTCAACTGCACAAGTCCTAAATGCTTCTGGCTTGAGGAACTCTCGTCTGAAATGAGCTTCATTGTCTCCAAAAACAGATTAAAATTTTTCTCTCTCCCCCATATTTTGGAGTTGGCTGACACTTTTAGGAGAGAGGTGAGTGGGAACACGTAGCATTCATTTATTTAACAGATACCGATTGAGCCCCCGTTAAGATTTGGACCATATGCCTGTTCTGTCAGGCGTAGTCCACGCAAAGTTGAAGCCTGTGGAAACCCTGCCTTAATAAAAGACATTAAGAAATGTGCAAAAATAACTACAATTTAAGGTAGAAAATGCCACGGGCCTTGAACATATATCTGAGTTCGGGAGGAATTACATATTCTTATTTAGGGGACTCTGGAAAGGCTTCATGGAGGAGGTGATACTTGAACTGTAGGATAGGAATAGGCTTACAAGGAGAAGAAGTCATGGCATTTAAAAGCCGAGAAAGGTTAAAAACCAGTACGTATAGCTGGGAAACAGTGAGTCCTGCAGTTACGTCTGCCTAGAGAAACAGGGGAAGTTATAGTCAGGGAAGAGCTTGGAGAGGTGTTACATGGCACATTCACCTCCCGTTATGATTATGTTTCTGTTTGTCCTTTTCCTGTGAAGTTTATACAGTTGATGTTATGTTATTAGGCATGTAAATTTGGAATTATTACACATCTGGCAAATTGGCTTTGTATCATAAAATATGTCTCTTTGCCTCTAATAGCGTTCCTTAGCTTACTTAGATTCTATATCGGTTGATATTAGTATAGCTACACCAGGTTCTTTCGTGAGTTTTTGCATGGTTCATCTTTTTAAATCCTTTGAGCTTTAGTATTTCTGTGTCCTTGTATTTAAGGTATATCACACGTAAACAACATATAGGTGTTTTTTTTTTTTTTCCCTAGTCAGACAGTGTGGATCTTTCAATTAAAGAATTTGTCCGTTAGCATTAAATGCAATTACTGATGTGTTTGTGCTTTTAAATCTTATTTTCCATTCGATCCACTCATTTTATGTTTAATTTTTCTTGTTAGAGTTTATTTATTTTGAGAGAGAGCATGAGCAGGGGAGGGGCAGAGAGAGAGAGAGAGAGAGTGCGAGCAAGAGCGTGTCAAGCAGGCTCTGTCTGCACTGTCAGCACAGGCTGGATGCAGGGCTCGAACCCACCAGCTGAACCGTGAGATCATGACCTGAGCCGAAACCAAGAGTCAGATGCGCTTAACTGACTGAGCCATCTGGGCGCCCCAGGATTATGCCAATATTTCTAAATCCCATTTCTCCTCTCAATTCTGCTTCCCCCTCTTTATTAGAATTTTAGTTATATTTCAAGTAGTTATCCTAAAGATTGCAAGATAATAAATTAATATTTTTACCATCTCCCAGTGACTCTGGTGCTTTGAACACTGTAAGTTATTTTGTTCTCTGTTGCCTTTTTTTTTTTTTTTTTTGGTGGCTTATATTCATTGTAATTTTACATATATTTTAAGTCTATAACATTTTAATTTTTTTTTGTATAGTCTGTATTCATTTAGTCTTACCAACATACTTACCATTTGTTACTCGTCCTGTTCTGCCTCCACTTCTGTGTTTGCATCTCGGATCTTTTTCTTTCTGCCTGAACATTTCTCTTAAGTTTTCTTTTTAAACAGATCTGCTGGATATGAATTATCTATTTTTGCTTGTTTGGGAATGTCTTTATGTTACCTTTACTTTGAGGATTATTTTCTCTGAGTCTAGAGTCCTACATTTCTGTCAATTACTTGTTTTCTATTTCTTTACAGACATTTTTCCATTGTTTTCTGGCGTCTCTTGTTTGTGTTGAGAAGTCATCCTTAAGTATTATTGTTTCTCAGTTGACGTTAACATGTTTTTTCCCTCTGTTCTAATTTTTTACTGTTTGTGTTGTTTTCAGTTGTTTGTGATATTCGTAGGTGTGATTTCCTTTGTATGTATCCTCCTTGTGTTGCTTAATCCTTGTTTGTTCTGGAAAATTGTCACCTATTTTTTTTCTACTTAAATAATTTTTCTGTGTCTTTCATCTTCTGGGACTTCAATTATGTGTATTTTAGAACTTTATACCTTGTTCATATATATCACTTATATAGAAATACATAAAATATATGTAGATATATGGCCTGTTGATTGATCGATAGATCTATCTTATCTTGACTCCGTATGTATTTTCCATAGTTTTTACTCTCCTTGCTTCAGCCAGTGTATTTTCTGTTGATGTATCTTCCATTTGGCTAATCCTGTCTTCTAATCCTTCACCTCACTTGCTCCTAAGCCTACTTACTGAGTTTGTAAGTTCAGTTATTGTATTTTTCAGTTTTAATATTTCCATTTGAACTTTTTAGAAGTTAAAAAAAAATTTTTTTTAATATGTTCGTCTTTGAGAGAGACAGAGAGAGAGGGAGACACAGAATCTGAAGCAGGCTCCAGGCTCCGCGCTGTCAGCACAGAGCCTGATGCAGGGCTCGAACCCATGAACTGTGAGATCATGACCTCAGCCGAAGTTGGATGCTTAATCAAGTCACCAGGTGCCCTCTAATCCCCTCCATCTTGAGGGTGGGTGGCGCCTATAACTTTGGTGGGATATCACTCCCTGATTAGGTAGGTTACACTCTATAACACACGGGGTAAGAGAGTCATTTCTGTAATAAGGCTTCTTCACAGCACACTGAAAAGAGACTCTTTCGCTGGCTTTGAAGACATAAGCTGCCAATTCGTGAGATGGTCACGTGGCAAGGACCTGAGGGTGGCTTCTAAGAGGTGAGCAGCCAGGACAATGGAGTCTTCAATTCTTCCAGCAATCTGACTGAGCTTGGAAGAGGATCCTTAGCACCAGATAAGGATGCGGCCTCACTGTCTTTGACCTTATGAGCCCCTGAGCAGAGAACCCAGCAATGCTGTTCGTGGACTAGACTTTTAGAAACTGTTTGATAATAAATGAGTGTTGTTTGGACGCTCAGGATGTGTGATGGTTTGTTATACAGCATTCAAAAATGGTCACTGGTGGACCTACTTCTGTATTTTTTTATATTCATCTTGTTTTTGTTGTTTGTTATTTTTATATTGAAGTCCTTGCATTGTCTGTGAAAAGTTGTAGAGGCTCTTCAAAATGCTCTCTCCCTCTGAGAATGGTTTATCCTGTTGTCTAATAGGCATCCAGGGTAGCAGTGAGTGATCATCATTCATGAATGGGTCTCATTTCATTCTTGGTTGCCATATTCATACGGCTATATCTGAAATTGTATTTGCCCCCACTTCTGGGTATAGCCCCCTGGGGATTACAGACTGAAAGCTGGGATATTCACGAGGGCTGTCCTTCAAAGTAGTTACTGAGCTCCAGTTTTGGACACCTCAGTAACTTGGTGTTATGGACTGAATGTTTGTGTTCCTTCAAGATACATATGTTGAAGTCTAATCCCCAGACGTGATGGTATATGGAGATGGGGGCTTTGGGAGATAATTAGGTCATGAGAGTAGAGCCCTAATGAATGGGATTAGTGCCCTTATAAGAAACAAAAGGGAGATGACCTCATTTTTCACAGAGTGAGGATGTAGCAAAAAGGCATCTGCCTGCAAATCAGGAAGAGGTCCATCACCACGAACCAAATGGGCTGGCACCGTGGACTTGTAGTCTTCAGAACTGTGAAGAATAAATTTCTGTTGCAAGCCCTCCCTCCCCCGCGCCCCCCCTCCCAGTCTATGGTATTTTAAAAACAGCAGCCCAAACTGACTAAGACATTTGATATGGGCAAAACTCTGCCCTGCTTTGCAAAGCCTTATTTACTTGTATACTTGGTAGCTTCCTGAGTACTTTAGCAATTTATGTTTTTCTACCATGCTCTTCATTTCCTTCTGAGTTCTCAGTAGCAGGGTTTAACATCCATATTTCTTTCTTTTTTTTTTTTTTTTTTTTTAATGTTTATTCTTGAGAAAGACAGAGACAGAGTGTGAGTTGGGGTGGGGCAGGGAGAAAGGGAGACACAGAATCCAAAGCAGGTTCCAGGCTCGACACAGAGCTCAACACGGGGCTTGAACCCATGAACTGTGAGATCATGACCTGAGCTGAAGTCGGACGCTTAACCGACTGAGCCACCCAGGCACCCCAAACATCCATATTTCTAGTAACACTCCGCTCAAGGCAATGGAGGCATTTTCTGTAATGCTCCCCCAAATTGTTCCAGCTTCTGCCCATTGCCCAATTCCAAAGCCATTTTCATGCTTGTATTTGTTCCAGAAACACTCCACTTCCCGGTACCAAAATTTAAATTAGTTTAAGTTCAGCCAGAACTAGTAGGAAATAAATACTTAGAGCCGTAATGCCATGAATTGGCTTATGTGAGTGTAGGCGCTGGCTAGGCTAGTACAAAATCCATAGGGCAGGCCATCAGGAAGGGCAGACTGGAAATGCTGGACACAAACTGAAGCTTTTGTCCATAAGTGGCAGTTTTCCTCCTCTCAGGGAAGCCTCAGCACTGCTTTTCATTCAGCCAATTAAGTCAAGCCCACCCACATTATCTAGGAAGATTTCCCTCCCTGAAAGTTAGCTGCTTATGGACTTGAGTCACATCTACAAAATACTTCCACAGCAACACCTAGATTAATGTTTTACCTAATAACTGAGGGTTAAGGCTAGCTACGTTGATACATCCAGGAGACCATCAAAATTAGACATGAACTTGACCTGCCTTTGCAAATAACTTGTCCTGTTTTCTCTGTGTGATCAAATATCTTCAACTTTTGGTTTAAGTGTTGCTTCTCCCGTCTATTGCCTCTGCCCCACCTTCTCCACAGAAAAATCATTTATTTCTGGGGTGCCTGTGGCACTGTGTGTGCCATTCTTTTGTAGCATTTACTACGTTTTCTTATAATGAGGGTCTACGGTTATGTACCTACTTTCTGAGCTCTGAAAGGCAGAGACCAGGGCATGGTATTTGAAGTCTGATACTGACCAAATGCTCCATAAATATTATTTAAATGTTTATTGATCTGTACCAAAGTCGAAGGTGTGTATCTGTTTATCTTAAAACCTTAATCGAAGGAAGCTCTCTTGTGAAGGCCCATTTGAGTGGGCCACTTAATTATGCAAGTATATAGTGAGAGAAGACCACTGTGTTGAGATCATGTGTAGCAGAGATGTATAACTTTATTAAGAGTGCCATTGACTAGATCAATGGTGTGCAAAGTTGATCTCTGTGGAGGAGAAGGAGGGGAATAGACTTGCGTGAGGATCCTATGGCTTTTTAAAAGTGAAGGGACAACAAACTATCCCTTCTCCCTGAGATTCTAGTTAAGAGAGAATTACTGGACTGAAGCTGGCGGATCTGGAATATCTAGTTGCAGGGCAAGTCAATGATACTCACCAAATTAAAAATCTCCTTAAGGATGGGAGGAGGTCAGCGGATGGCCTGGATCTGAATCACGTTGGAGATGGGCTGGATGCCTCACACTGTGAGTGATGTCAGAATCTCTTCCAGATTCAGCCACCTCGAGACTGTGCGGGGCCCGGAGGAGCAGCTGACGTGGTGATGGAACTGGACCCTGGTCTCAGCCTGGAATCCCTTTGGCTAGTGTTGCCCCTGAGGGAGTGAGATCATTTTCCTTTGAAGAATAGTAGTGCTCTGCGTAAGGAGCTCGGCTAGTGAGGGAGTATTGCTGTGGAGACCAGTATTCCATTCTAACAACTTAGGATGATAAGAGGTCTTGCGAGTAGCTGTGGGTTGGAATTTGGTACCTGGCCTACTCTGATGTAATTTATATTTAACAGCTTTATTGAAGTGTAATCGGTATGCACTGCACATATTTTAAAGTGTAAAATTTGAGGAGTTTAGACATATATGTATGCACCCATGTGTAACCATCATCCTATCTGTTACCTCCAGAAGTTTCCTGTGTCCCTTTTTCGCTGTGGTAAGAACACTCAACATTAGATCTATTCTCTTAACAAATTTTTCAGGGCAAGATACAGGGCACTACGCTGTATAGCACATTTCTAGAACTAATTTTGAAGGAACTACCCTTTTGGACAATGTATGCCTTGTATTTTGGTAGAATTTCATGGAAGAAGAGAGTCCCAAGGGAAGTGACTTCCTACTGATCTGTCTGGTGAGGGATCGAGCACCCATAATTCCATTACCCGAGGTTGGTAGAATTTGTCATGTCAGTTTCAGATTGATTGTGAACGGAGAAGTGAATGATCATGTATGTTCTTCCCCGACTGCAAGGTTTCATGGAGAAACGTGGACTTCAGAGTCAGAAAGACTAGTATTAGGAATCTGATTCTAGCACTTACTACCTGCATAAAAGTGAGCAATGGTTTAACCTCTCTGAACATCTGTTTCCATTTCTGTCACATGTGGACACTTCATGCCTCTTTCAGAAGATGACTTTTCGTGGGACTGTGCAGGTCCCTTGATTCCCACCTAGACTTGTCCTCACTTTTTGCTGTATGTCATTATCGTATGGAAGCCATTCACAGACCACTATTTGTAAATCCTGCCTTAGATAAAGCTGAGCACTAGATACAATAAAAGATATTTTCTGCCAATATGCACAGGAATCTGTTCTCCATCCAGAATTGAGCATGAGAACATTGCTATTACACATCTTTTGCAAAGTCCTATTTCCCCTCTATGGCTTGGATTGTCCTTCTCTGTCAAATGGAGACAGTACTTGGTATTGAAATAGCATCAAAATTCAGAAGGAAACAAAACAGAAGTTGAAGAGAAAGTGCTGTCAAAGGAAGTGAAAGTATAGGAGGCTGTGGATTGTTCAGGATTGTGGTTTCAGGTACTAGAAGATCTATTTTTACACTTTGCCTTTATTTATTTGACATGGGAAGGGTTGGTGGGAATTTGCTGCACGGAAGTATTTTGAATGGTACTGAATTCACTATGGAGCTGGCTTTGAAATTTACATCTTCTGGTCCTTATGGTTCATTTTGCTTCCTTCTATAATGTAAGCTCCATAAAGGTAGGGGCCAGGGTTTATCTTGTTGATTGTTGATCCCTATTTATAAAGTTTACTCATTCATTTATTAATTCAAAAATAGTTTTGTACTCCTGCTATTTTATAGGAGTGCCCTACATGTAAGGAAAAGACATAAAAATAGTCTCCCTTAACATGGGGAGCAGATAAAGATCAATCTTTTCTGATGTTGTTTCCTCACACATAGGGTGTTGTTATGGATGATTTGGGGGCAATACTCTTCTAGATAGAGCGATCAGGGAAAGAATCAGCATTTCACAGAACCATGAAAAAACATGTAAGACAGAGGGAACATGAATCATAAAATTCTGAGATTGGGAAAAGCTTGTCAGGATCTAATAATTTATAGAAATCAGGGTAGCAGGGGGATGGGAAGTGATGACCTGGCACTTAGATTCTTAATGGACACTTAATCTGTTATGAGTCTGTGTGTCCTTCTGAGGGTTAGTTCTGTAAGTGTCATTCTTGTTGGCCTAGTCTTGAAACTCTTTAATTCCCCCTTCCTCATCATCCACCCCACCCATCAGGTATCAAATCCTGTGGTGTTTCTATAAACTTTGCCATTCTTTTGCCCCCATTGCTGCTGACTGCCCAAGTGTTAGTCTTCTGAGCTCTCATCTGCACTACAGCAATAGCCTCTTACAGTCTACGTTAGCCTTGCCTCCCCGGTACCCTGTTCTGTCTTTCCTCCATTAGCAGTAACTGTGTGGTGTAGACATTGGCCACATTTACACCTCCAACAATGATCCCTTTTGTGCCAATGCTATACCCTTGACATCTCCACACTATGATTGGGTGAAGGAAGGGTGTGTAACTCAGGAAGTGATGGGCTTTCCTACGGTCAAATTAATAGGCCACGCATGGTCATATAACTCAAGTTGGTCCACTCCATGTGAAATCCTGGATTCACTGATGGGGTGAAGAAAAATTCTCTCTTCTCTTGGATTTGTTATAAGTGCATGAGGCCTAATATTGCTGTGGCTGTTTGGCCCTAATGTTGGGGGCCAGCCTAAGGAATAAGCTGAGAGATGAGACAGGGAAACCTGGGAAGTTGCAGAGAAGAGGACTCACAGATCTTGATAACTTTGCTCAAGCCCCCACCGCTGGACCTCAGCTCAGTTCTGTTAACCAGCCAATTTCCTGTATCACGTGAGGTGTTCTGAATTAGATTTCTTTTTCCACATGGAGCTTCAGCACCTGAGTGGGCTCCCCTCTCAGTTGTGACTTTATCTACGACATGCTAATGACTGCCAAAAGAATTATAATAAAAACAATAGCTGGTGTTTATTGAGAACTTACTATGTTCTCATGTTGTTCTAGTAGTTTAAATGTATTATCTCATTTATGGCTCGCCATAACCTTATGAGTTAGATATTATCACTAAGGCCATTTTATGGATGATTAACCTGAGGCCCAGAAGGGTTAAGTAATTTGATCAAGGCTGCCTGGCTAATATGGAATAGCAGGTATATTACTTACATACGGCTGCATGACAAATTACCCCCAGATTTAGCAGCTTAAAACAACAAGCATTAACTATATCACCCTTTCTGTGGGTGAGGAATCTGAGTACAGCTTAGCTGGGGTCTCTGGTTTAAGATCTCTGGTGGGTTGCAGCCTTGCTGTTGACCAGGCTACAGTCTCATCTGAAGGCTTGACTGGGGCAGTGGGGCATTCACTCTAAACTAACTCATGTGGGTGTTAGCAGGCCCCCGTCTCTTGTCATGTGGGCCTCTTCCCAGGGTGGCCTCCTGACAGGAGGTGGTTTCCCCCAGGGCTGTGAGATCCGAGAGTGAGTGAGACCAAGAACAGTGTCAAGGGTGCATTGGTGCCTGCTTGAGAGGGAGAGGCAGAGGGAGAAGGGAAGAGCAAGACAGACAGACAGATTGGAAGTTACGGTTGTTTTTTGTAACCTAATCTCAGAAGTGACATCATCTTTGCTGCATTCTGTTTGTTGAAAGTGAGTCCTTAAATCCAGTGCCTCTCCAGGGGGAAGAACAAAGATGCAAATTCCAGAAGGTGGGGCTCATTGAAGGCCATCTTAGAGGCTGCCTACCACAGTCAGTGCCTACCACAGGGTAGTCTGAGAGCACACTATACTGGTCAGTTCTTGTACTTCACGGACTTTCTGATGTCCTGCCCTTCCAGGGTCACTCCTCTCTCAGAATTCCTTTATGTGTTCATGATTAGCTCTGACTCTGCTACCCATCCTGGTCTATCTCCCACATGTCTATCCACCAGTGTGTTAACTGTCACAAAACCCAAGTTGTCTCTCCATTGCCGATCGAGCTTTCCGTGTCCCAGTGTCTGATAAAAGCTTTAAAGCAATAGCTAACAGCATCCGGGTATTCTTTGACCATGGAATAGTTGTCCCTGTGTTTTCTCACTACCTTGTTTTTGCCTCTGCTGTCACTTCCTCCCTGAATGCCTTTGAAACTTCTCTAGCCACCATGTGTGAAAACCTTTTTTACAGGAAAGCTTCTGCACAGATCTGGTTCCTTCTGGACGATGTCCCAGACTCACCTGTGCCATCTCTGCTGGGGCTGCTCTCCTTTTTTCTGTACTCTACTGTGTTCCTTCTTGTCCTGTTCTCAGGTCTTTCAGTGTCTTCCTCACTTGAATTACGTGGCCGGCTCTGGATAAATTCCTCGGATACAGAGGCTGTCTATCAGGAACGAGTGGGGAGAGTTGTGCCCGGAAGAATGCACTTGCTTTGTGGCGCTGCGGGCAGGATTAGATGAGCCCAGCTTACTGCATAAACCCAATACAGAATGCTCTTTTCATTAACAATAAAACAAAACAGAAGCAAAACCTTATTCTGAAGGGACTCTTTTATGCATTCTGCTCAGGTGTCTGACTTGAAATTTCTCCAGGGACTTTGCTGCTTAGATTTCCCCGGTTCAGATTTTAGTGCCTTTTATTAGCCTGGATGTCTCCAAGCTCCTTTGGGCAGGTTTTGTTTCACTTCACTTCCTCCTGCAGCCACGTCTCCTACACCTAGAAGTGTATCAGTCAGGACAGACAAAATTATGCCATAGTAACAAGCAACCTCCAGATTGCAGTAGCTAAGACAATAAAAGTGTGTATTTCTTACATGACATGTCTATTAGGGATCAGCTCCTTGCTTGTTCTCACTCAGGAACCTAGGCTAATGAAGTAAACATCCCCTAGCAAATTGGAAGGAAACCGTGAGATCAAGAGTCCCGTACCAGGTCTCGCACCCATTGATTAAGTACTGCAGCCTAGAAAAGACAAATATTACTTCTGCTCCCATGTATTGGCAAAAACCATTCTTGGGAGCTGTTAAGGGTTGAGCTGCCTTCCCCCAAAAGATGTACGGAAGTCCTAATCCCTGAAGCCTGTGAATATGATCTTATTGGGAAATAGGGTCTTTGTAGATGTAATCAAGTAGGATGAGGTCATACTCACTTAAGGTGGGTCCTGATCCACTATGAATGGTGTTCTTATAACAAGAGGAGAAAGCAGGCAGACCCAGGAGGGAAGAATGCCATGTGGTGGTGGCAGCCTGGTGCTGCAGCTGCAAGCCAAGGAGTGCCAAGGATTCCTTGCATTCCAAAGACATTCCGATGTCATTCAGACTTCCAGAAGCTTGGAAGGGCAAGAAAGGATTCTCCCCTCCAGGTTTCTTTAGCATGGTCCTGCTGACAGCTTGATTTTTTTTTTTTTTTTTTTTGGACTTCTGTTTTTCAGAACTGCGAGACAACACTTTTCCGCTGTTTTTAGCACCCAGTATGTGATACTTTGTTATAGCACCTCTAGGAAATGAACATATATAGTCTTAGCCAGGCACGAGGAGGTCAGGATGAAGTTCAGTCCGTGTGTGCTGGAAAAAGGAAAGGACTCTATCTCAGTAGCACTAATGGCTACAAAAAGAAACATCATTAAATTGTACTGCAGAATCTTTGGGTTTCATCACCGCATGTAGCAAAGTCTTGTCAAAAATACCTACCTGAGAAGTCACTCTTCTCTTTTCCAGTGTCTTCCCTGGCAAGTGCTCTTTCCTTCCCCTTACAACCTACAAACAAATCCCTTTTCTTTTTCTTGCAATTCAACTCTCACTTCATTCAGCTGAATAAAAAGCCCAGTGGTGAGGCAACATGAGCCCCGTGTTCCTCCAACTAGAAGAGTCCAGCCATTGAAGGATCTCACACTAATATGGGGGCACTGGCCAGGGGGTGCTCTGGGGTCCCACAGCCATCACTGGACTAGGTTTTAATACCTAGCATGTTCACAGTACGCTTCTGCCTTGTAATGAACTTTATAGTTTTTCAGTTGTATCATTTATACTTACACTCTGCATATCAGCAAAGACTTTCCCTGCCCTGCATTTCCACTGCCTTGCACGTTACTGGCACAGTACCAGTTTGACTAAATGATTGGATGATTTCTATTTCATACTTTTGGTGTCGTGCCTTGCCTAAAGGTGTAAATATCGGCTAATGAGTTTTTGCTGTAGGCAAACCTATTCTAGAAGTAGATATGCATGGAATCATCTTGTAAAGTAACTTTATTAACAGTAGGTACAAGAGTCTTTGTCTTTTCCTTGGTATGTTAAGATTATTAAAAAGGCCTGGCTATTTTCTTTTGTGCAACAAGACAACCTAGGGACTGGAACAGATATCGAGGAGCAGTTGCAGATGTGATCTGAAGTCAGGTCTCACACTGGCTGAAGGGGAATCTGAGACCAGGTGGCAGGGGTTCTAGATAGAATATTCTGCCTGTCTCCTCCCTAGTCCCTTCAGCATATGATGTTATTAGCACATCTTTAGTTGAAAGGACAGCCCAGAAGCACAGAATGCTTAAATTCTCCAGGTAGCACATGATACATAAATATTTCATATGTACTAAGCAATCACAAGTCCTCGCTTCTTCCTGGCAAGTCAGGTTGCATATATTAGTTAATGTTTGGCTTGGATTAATATTTATTAGATTACCATTTACATTAAATTATATTAAAATATTAATTTAAGCATACATTGAGCAAACCCAACTCCCAACCGTGGGATATTTGCAGTGTGTTGAGTAATTAGACATTTATAAATAATTACAAGCTATTTCTTTATGTATAGCCAGATATGCCAAAGGTACCCTTTGAGGAAAACAAGTTAATACTCTCTGAAGGTGATTTTGGTATTTTATGCCATTTATGTATTGAGTGCTTAAATATGCTAGGCTTTGCTCGAGGCAGTTCACATTATTTTCATATTGAATACTTATACACCATCCCCTCGAGGTAGGTATTGATAGTCTTGCTTTATAGATGAGGATACTAAGTAATTTGATGAAAGATAATCACCGGTAAATGATTAGTGGGAAAGTTTGACTTTGAATGAAAGTCTGACTTTGCAGCCCTTACTTTTAAGCACCGTTTAATCAAACCTCCAGTGTAAAGCAGGCTTTGCATTTATTCTCCAGAATTTGTGAAACTCTCCCAAGAAAGAACTTAAGCAATTGGGTAACACACTCCTTTATGAAGGAAAAACCTGAAGCTTAGAGCATTAGGAAGATTTCACTTGAAATAAGTGGGGAGCCCATCTCAGAAGTGTAGTTCTTAACCTGTCCAGAATAGGGGCTCTGAATTTTTCATCTTTTATCACCCAGAAGCTAATGCAACCCTTAGTTCAAGTAGAGACACACATCACTTGTTTGAGTGAATCATGAGTGAAGCTACTCCCTACTTTTGATTCTTTGAAGATCTTTAGAATCCTACTTATACGTGTCTTCTCGTACCTGACAACGGGCCTTCCGTGACTGGCCCCACCAGCTCCCCCACCCATCTTCCACACTTGGGGACAGTGGCTTTGTGTTCCAGCAGAGGTGAGCTGGCCGGCAGTCTCCGAACGCGCAGGCCTGCCCCAGTCTCTCCGACCTGGTCCGTGCTATTACAAAGGCTGACCTGAGGCTCCCTCCCTCCTCATGTTGGGATGATGAGGTCTTCATTCAGCCCCCGGAAGTGATCCCAGACACAGGGGTCTCTCCCTCCTCAGGGTTCCCGTGGTGCCTTTGCTCTCTCAGCCTTAGACCTTTCACACTGTGGTGCAGGCCGAACCATCTGACAGAGATGTAGAGGGCGAGGCCTGGGATTTAACAGCAGGCATAATGAACGTAAGTCCTTCTTACTGAGTGTCTACTAGGTGGCAAACCTCCTCTGTGAATTATTTCATTCCCTCAAAATCATGAGAGGAATGTGTCTACCTTTTAACATGGACACATAAACACCAGAGTGTTCTAGATTTCAAAATCCAAAGATTCAATTTTAAATACATTTCAAATTCACTCTTATTTAACAATATGTTTTAATATTCTCATTCATTCCATTGACAATCATATTCTTAAAAAATATAAGTCAGAGCATACTTAAATAAAAAAGTGAAACTCTTTCCCCAGACTGTGGTTATTGAGCATCTGGTAAGTTCCCAGGGAAGTCAGACCCTGATATTCTTGCAAAGGCTGGGTTGAAGAAAGTGTTGAACAAACAATATATTATGGGGAAAGCTTACTGATAGTGAGAGGAAAAAAAAAAGTTTTGTGGTAAGGCTGAAAATTAAAGCTGAAATGAAAAAGCAAGGGAAGGCAGTAGCTTTCTTTGAGCACCTCCTAGGCACATGCTATTTTACACACTTGAGAACATTTGATTCTTGTAACAATGCTATGAAGTTGGCTGTGGCGGGTTGATTGTGTCTCCTCAGAAAGATAGGCGAAGCCCTAACCGTTGATACCTCAGAATGTGACCTCACCTCATTTGAAATAGGGTCTTTTCTGGGGTGACCAACTTAAAATGACATCATGAGGGTAGGCTCTAATCCAGTATGATCCACATCCTTATAAAAAGGGAAAATTAGGAGATAGACATGCGGAAAGGGAAGAGGATGTGGAGACACAGGGCTAATGCCGTCTACAGGCTAAGGGATGCCTGAGGTGCCCCTGAAGCTGGGAGAGAAGAATGGAAGAGATTCTTCCCCGTGGCCCTCAGAAGGAATCAATTCTCCTCTAATACCTTGATATCAGACTTCTAGCCTCACTTGTGACACAGTGAATTTCTGTTTAAGACTCCCAGTTTCTGGTGTTTTGTTATGGCCCTAGAAAATGAAGACATTGGCATTTTAATCAGTTTTTGGTCAAGTAATATGACACATGTGGACTAACGTCTGGGTTGGAACAGAGACTTTCAGAGCACCCCCCCTTCCCCCCGATATTATTGGCTCTTAGCTGTAAAGGACACTGAGAACACAGGATAAGCACCAAACGTGGAGGATTGAGTAGATGGGGAGGGAGGGGTAGTCCCAGGAGGAACTGGTGCCCAGGGAGCCCGCCCAGCGTTAATCATTTCTATTTCTTCCCACACGACTGATTAAACCCAGCCTCATCACCAGTATGGCCTTTCACTCAGAGAATTTTCCCTTCCTGGGTCACACAGATTGACCCTTTTCCACGTTTCTGGGGGATTCTCTGTGTCAAAGGGAATTTGAGCCATTTATTCAAATGTGTCTGGTTTGCGTGGGGCGTCAGACTGAAGGATGACACTGCAAACCTGAGGGGACGGCCTCCAATTAATCAGAGAGCCAGGCCTCACCTTGCCAGGGTCTCACAGAGTGTGTCACAGTCACAACTATTGATTCCTGGTCCGTCGATGCTGCAGCTCCAAAAGCTCCAGGTAAGGGCAAGGGATGGCACCTTTGTTCTCACTGCCACCAAAGCGGCAAGTCCTTTAAAGAAGCTGTTTTGGGGCGCCTGGGTGGCGCAGTCGGTTGAGTGTCCGACTTCAACCAGGTCACGATCTCGCGGTCCGTGAGTTCGAGCCCCGCGTCGGGCTCTGGGCTGATGGCTCAGAGCCTGGAGCCTGTTTCCGATTCTGTGTCTCCCTCTCTCTCTGCCCCTCCCCCGTTCATGCTCTGTCTCTCTCTGTCCCAAAAATAAATAAACGTTGAAAAAAAAAATTTTAAAGAAGCTGTTTTTTCTAGACAGTTTGTTGAAGAGTCAGGCTCTATTATTTTCCAGCCGAATGGAGTCTAAGTTCCATTGTTGTTCCAGCATTATCTTTGGGCCACTTGATGCAGTATCTTCGCTTAAGCCAAGATTTTGTTAATACCCTAGGCATTGTGATGGCTGCCACCTGATGGCTTCTTCCATCTTGTTCACCCCTGTGTCCCTAGCGGGTAGCCACATATAGCAGAATCTCAATAAATATATTTGTTGAATGAATGAAAGATCTGAGGGTTTGGAATCATATAGGTTGAGTTCAAATTTGAACTCCATGTGTTCTGTTCCAGGCACGGTGCTACATATCGGGGAAACTAAGTTGGGCAGGGAGCTGCCTTCCAAAAGCTCACAGTGAGGGTGGGGCATTCAAGTAGGGAGGCAGGGAGACAGGTGTAGAAACAGATCTCTCGGAACCCGCATGTAAACTCAGGGAGAGCATTTTAGTGAGTCCCCTTTGCTGGAAAGGAACTTGAGTCAGAGCTAAGAATAGGAACCTCAACTGTATCTGACTGAGCTGTACTCAGAAAAGCAATTCCTATAATAGGCCACCTACTTAGAAACAGACATTATCACATTGCTGAAGGAGATAAGATGTTTTTATGGGTCAGCTCATTCACTGCTGAGGAGGCCCCGTGAGAAATTTTGTGTCCTTGGTCAGCATTGACATGTTATGTTCTACGACCTTAACATGAGTACTCCTTTTTATAATCATACTCAGTTCTTTTAGGGTACTGTATGGGTACCTGAATGATTGACTGGCTGGTTATTCTTTCCACAAGCATTTATTCCTTACTTACTATAAGTCAGGCTCTGGAGGAACAGAGGTGGACAGACACAGTGCCTGCCCTCAAGACTCATAATGCAGAGTCAGTAGACAAGTAGTCGACATATAACTACCCTGGTAATAGGTAATATCCTTCCATAAACACATGCAGAGGGATAGTTTATGAACAAAGATGAAATCACAGCTTAAATGATATCTAATGAATTTAATGAATGGCTATAAACAGCAGAACACTCGGTTGATGTGGACCTCTGCAGTCCTTAAAAATGAGGAAGGACTGACTTATAAATAATTTGGAAAATTCTCCATTGTAAAAATAGGTTAAAGGAAAGGGCACAAAGGTATGTATAGAATGTTATAACTGTGCAAAATAAGAATCAAAACAAAATAAGAATATACAAAGGAAAAGTTGGAAGGTTTTACACAGATAGGGAAATTGAATTATTTCCAGGTGTGAGACTGTTTGCTTTTGCTTTTTTTTTCTTTTGAGTGTGTGTGTGTGTGTGTTTGTGTGTGTGTGTGTGTATTTGCTTTTTTTTTTTTTTTTTAGGTATTTCAATATGTAATTAGCATTCAGAATTTTTTAAATGGGACTACAATGCCAGTCGGCTTTTGTTTTGAAATGTCCCAGTTACTATAAATCAACAAAGCCATCTAAGTGTGAGGTGGGAGTGGGCATGTTTTGGAATGGACGGATGAATAATGTGAATCCACTGATCCATGATGATCTTCATTAGACAGAGACTTTGTTACACACAGATGAGGCCAAATCCAGGATGCTGAATTGGCCGGGAGATCTCATTGTGCCTCCCAAGAGCAATTGCCAAGCTTGCAACCTAAGGAAAAACAAATCAGTCGGGGAGAAAAAGAAGTGATAAAATCTGCTGCATCAATTGAATCATGATCCGTTTCACTCTCTCTGCTCTGCTTCCTTCTGTCCTTTGTCTCTTTTCCAAGCATAAACAGGGGCACAACATACTTAGGGTATCAGGATTTATCTGCATTTAACTAGAAACTGGACATTGTCTAACCAACCTTTTCTTTTGTTCATTTATTATCAGGCGTCCCAGAATGAAAAGTGTCTCAGAACCAGTGGATAATGTGGCTAAATCATATTTTCCATGCTCTGTTCTCCTATGATTCTTGCTGTTCTTGCATTCACATTATTTATGGCTCTGAGAGTTATATGAAAATACATTTTTTTTTGATCATGCAGTGTTCATCACCTGTCTACTTTCTTCTGGATTCCAGACTACATTGTGGGATGGCGACAAGGTCAATAAGTTGAGATATTCAGGATGAAGAAATGCCCTCCTGGGTCAAGGAGAGACCTGTGGAGAGGCAGGCTGGGCTTGGAGCTTAGTTCTTTTGACTTTTGGCCAAATGGGCCCATGACATATTGTCTACTAGACTGTCAGGTTCATGAGGTCAAGAACAATGTTATTCATTCATTTATTCATATATACCTTCTTAGCACTTAGCATGGTGCCTGACACACAACCTATATTGAATGAATAATAAGTAAGTACACCTTTGGCATTTTACAAATGCCCAGTAACAGTGAATGCTGACACTTTTACAGGTCTTTGTTGGCCAGAATTCTATATTGCCAAAAATGCATGAGAATTGAGTATGTGACTTATTATGTAATATTTGTAAAGGATCAATACAAATTTGATATAGTGATAATAGTGGTTTATTCATTTATATACTCGTGTTCTAGCACGATTGGGTGTCGGCTCTATGTCAGGCTTTATGTTGGGGCTCAGGGAGATAACTATTCCCATTTGTAATGATTTCCTATCATATATAGGGAGTGTCACTAACATACCACCCCTGGATTCTCTCCATCCTTTACTCACCTCTCCCTGGGAAAGGAGTAGCTTAATCCGATTGGTACCTCAGTAAGGTCCAATTGTACCCACGGTGTTTTTGACAAATAGGATGCTATGTGGAGCCTCTGGAAGCCCCCCAAAGAAGAATCACAGAGGCACATCTGCCAAGGGCTTTGGAGTAACACAACACTGTGCTCATATTTACTAATAACTATTCTCCTTTTGAGAAAACTCCTTCAGTTGATACTGAATCCCGATAGACACTAAACATTTGACCAATGCACCAAATAGGAGCTGCTTATCATGAACTGGCTGTTACCTGTTGCACTAAGACATAAGGTTGAATGTGTGGAGTAGCAGTCCACCATCAAGAGAAAAAGGTAGCTATGATCCTGGGCTGCAGGGGTCAGAAAGGTGCAGTCAATTGCTTAGACTCCTCTGACACCTATCACGATGTATTTTTGCACTCTCCCCCAAAACTTTGGCTCAATGAGAGTTCCCTGTGATCAGGTAAACTTGATTCTGGGGACTTCCAGCTGCTGGTGATGATGAAGTCACTTGGTTGGACTAAATGCCCCACAGATAACAATGATAGACTATGGGCAAAAATATGCATATGCCAAACTATTATTTGATGGCACTGGAGAGTAATCAGAGGCAGAAACTTCAGAGGAAAGGGGAAAGAGTTCAGGGATGGCAGAAGAGTCAGAAAGGTGAGAAAGAAGTCCTGGAAAGGGAGGGAGCCCCAGAGCGAGTGAGCCCCAAAGTCAGTGCATAAAATGTTCCCCAATCCTTGGCAGATTGCTGAACTACATGTGTTTGAGGGGAGGAGACTCTAGCAAGCTTGGTGAAAAGGCTGAACTGGAAGTTGAAAGCCCTGAGCAGAGATTCCAGCTTCTGTAATCTGTAAGAGAAGACAGTTTGGAATTTGAATTCAGCCTACTTACTGCTTGCCAGAACAAAAATCACAGAAAGCTGAGTGTCTAGAACATGCCATTTACCATGTCCAGTATCTAATGCAACATTCGATGAAGCAAGGGTAGTGAGAGAAAAAGCAGGCAGTAGAGTCAATGCAGGGGTTGGGGTTAGGGTTAGAGCTTCGGTTTGTGTTTGGGTTAGGAGAAGGTTACAGTGAGTGAGGGAGACAGCGCGTGTGAGGTTTAAGGTGAGGTTGCGGGTTAGGATTGTAGGTTGCATTTGAATTAGGTTTAGGTGTATTGAAGAGGAGCTACAGCAACATGCCTTTGGTTCTCAAGTCCTGAAATAATTGGCAAAAGCTAAAAATAAGGGGGGATGCCTGGGTGGCTCAGTCAGTTGGGCGTCTGACTTCGGCTCAGGTCATGATCTCACAGTCTGTGGGTTCAAGCCCCGCATTGGGCTCTGTGCTGACAGCTCAGAGCCTGGAGCCTGTTTCCAATGCTGTGGCTCCCTCTCTCTCTGCCCCTCCCCCACTCTCACTTTGTCTCACGCTGTCTCTCAAAAATAAATAAATATTTTTTAAAAAGCTAAAAATAAATAGGGAAAAGGATATTCTTTAAATAATAACGAAAGCTCGTATGTTGTCTTGTTCCCGTGGCCAAGTGTTCTTGCCAACCCTCTACTCCAGAATTAGACTTATGTGGCAGATGCTGTTGATGCCCTCACCTCCAGACCTTCAGCCTGCTGTGACTTCAGCTGAGGCTCTGGCAGACCATCAGGAAGCACCCTGAGACTTTCCACTTCAACTTTCTTCTTCTTCTGAAGCCTCGGAAGCTCAGTCAGTCAACTCACAGGTGTAGCACAGAATCCAGTGGCCTCTAGGTCACTTGAAGACAAGCGTCTAGATGTCAACATTGGTATATTTTTGTGGGTCTGTTTTAGGGTTCTCTGTTCTTTATGTTGATCTGTGTGTCTAACCTTCTGTAAGTACTATACTGTTGTGATTACTGTGGCTATATAGTAAACCTTAACATCAGAAAGAGTAAGATCTCCCATTTCATTCTTCTTGTCAAGATCATTTTGGATAGTTTTGGGCTACCCTGTGTGGAGCCCTGTGCTGACAGCTCGGAGCCTGGAGCCTGCTTCGGCTTCTGTGTCTCCCTGTCTGTCTCCCCCTCCCCTGCTCATGCTAAGTCTGTCTCTCTCTCTCAAAAATAAATAAACATTAAGAAAAGATTATTTATTTTGAGAGGGAGAGTGTGAGTCGGGGAGGAGCAGAGAGGGAGAGAGGTAGAGAATCCCAAGCAAGCTCTGAGCTGTCAGCACAGATATGTAGACTATCATGTCACTTTCTTTTCTTTCTTTTTTTTGTTTTTTAATTTTTAACATTTATTTATTTTTGAGAGACAGAGAGAAAGAGAGAGAGGCAGAGAGAGATGGAGACACAGAATCCAAAGCAGGCTCCAGGCTCTAAGCTGTCAGCACAGAGCCCGACGGGAGGCTTGAATCCATGAGCCGTGAGATCATGACCTGAGCCAAAGTTGGATGCCTAACCGACTGAGCCACCCAGGGGCCCCTCATGTCACTTCCAAATAGGAATCACTCTCTTTTTTCCCTTTCTGATATGTATGCCTGTTTTTCCCTTTTCTTGCCCTGTTGCACTGGCTAAAACTTCCAGCTTCATGTTGAATAAGAATGTAAGAGTGGACATCCTTGTCCCAATTTCCCCCCGAATTTTAAGGGAAAAGACTCAGTCTTTCATTATTAAGTATAGTGTTAGCTGTAAGTTTGTGTTTTTTTTTTTTTTGAAATTGTGAGTGAGCATTGAATTCTGTCAAATACTTTGCTTGCGTGGATTGACATGATAATGTGATTTTTCTTCTTTAGTCTGTTAGTAAAAGGTATTATATATATTGATTTTCAAATATTGAACTAGTCTTGCATCCCTGGAAAAAACCACTCCTTAATATGTATAATGCTTTCTGTATGTTGCTGATTTCCATTTGTTAGTATTTTGTTAAGGATTTTGCATTTACTTTCATGAATGTTAGTGGTCTGTAGTTTGTTTGTTTGTTTTTTTTTTTTTTTTAAGTAGGCTTAATGCCCGGTGTGGAGCCTAACACAGAGCCCAGTGAAGGCCTTGAACTCATGACCCTGAAATCAAGACATGAGCTGAGATCAAGAATCAGACACTTAACTGACTGAGCCACTCAGGCACCCCAGTGGTCTTATTTAAGGTTTTGGAACGGTATCTTTTTTTTTTTTTTAATCTATTTATGATATCAGGGCTTAATAAAATGAAAGGGAAGTATTCCCTCCTCTTCTATTTTCTGGAAGAGATTGTGTAGAATTATTATTAATTTTTTAAATATGTGGTAGAATTCTCCAGTGACACCATCTGGGCCTAGAGATTACTTTTATGGAATTTTTAAATTACAAACTTAATTTCCTTTAATACAAGGAATACGAGGCTATTCAAGTATTTCACATTGAGTACATTGTTGTGGTTGTGTTTTTCAAGGAAATGGTCTATTTCATCTAAGTTTTCAGATTTATGTGTGTAGGGATGTTCTTAATACTTTTTTTATAGTTTTCATGCCTGCAGGGTCTGTAGTAGTATCCCTGTTTTATTCCTGATATCAGTCATTTGTGTCTTCTCTCTTAACCTGTGTCTGTTTTGCTAGAGGTTTGGCAACATTATTAATCTTTCAAAGAACAAGCTCTTTGTTGATTAATTTTTATCTGTTGTTTTTAGTTTAATTGGTTTCTGTTTTTTATTTCCTTCCCTCTCACTTCAGGTTTATGTTGTTCTTCATTTTCTAGGTTCTTGAGGGAGGAGCTGAGATCACTGATGTGAGACTTTGCATACATATATGCATTTAGTGCTATGCATTTCTCTCCCAGCACTACTTTAGCTATATAGCACAGATTTTGATATGTAGTATTTTAATTTTTATTTGGGTCAATGAATATTTTGATTTCCCTCAAAAATTCCTATGTATCTTATCATATATATATATATATATACATATATATATATATATAGACAGGTCTATTTTTGTAATATTAAAAGATATACATAAACAGTTATATATTCATATATAAAGTATGTATACATATATATATATAAAATGATAAAATGCATGTGTAAATATCTAAGGTATAGAATATCTAAGGAACAAAAGGGAAGAAATGTTTTCACACTTCATCCAAAGTAGTAAAATGACAATACCAATAGACTGTATTATCTAGATAGATATTACATGTCTATACTATACATTCATATAAATATAATATATTATAATTATATGAAATTTATTATATAAATTGTTATATAATTATAAATATAAATATAATTATATACTTAAATAATTATAGAAATTAATTATATAAAATATAAAGAATATAATATAATATATATATATATATCTTATCACAGTCTACCTTTGTCTGACAGCTTGGACTTCTAGACTACAGGTGTAGACTTTTGTTGAGGGGAAATGATATTTTGGAGTTTTATTACCCTTTTATTTTCTGTGAAAGTAAGTCAGGTTTCATAGACCCACCTAACAGGTGAGGGTTCCTGGGTTCAGTGAATTCAAATAACTTGTCTAAGATCACCCAATTGTTTTTTTTAAGTGCTTATTTATTTGTTATCTGTCAGTGCAGAGCCCAATGTAGGGCTCGATCTTACCAACCATGAGATCATGACATGAGCCAAAATTAAGAGTTGGATGCTTAACTGACTGACCCACCAGACACCCCTAAGCTCACCCAATTTTTTAACAGCACAAAGAAAGCAGGTCATAAAATTTTTGAGTGGTTGAATGAGTCAGCACTACTTTTCCCATTTCTTGACTACCCGAGGTCTGACAGATTTCATAGTTCTAGTTGGAGAAAGTGGAGGCATTTCTTTTCTGCCAAAATCATAGGACTTCTCCCACTTTTCATAAACAACCCTTGGGAGACCTTGACAAGCACAATGGTCTAATGGAAAATTATTTACTAGTGTTCTCTCCTCTTCTGTAGATGTTTACACTTATTTTATAAGGTCGTTGACATTAAGAAACATGAAAAACATTCCTAATTTAGTGCTGATGTGACACCAGTTCATTTCAGCAGTAACCAAATATAGATAATTGCGGAGGGTCAGCTCAGGGTAAAGTGTATCTTTAGACCCATTCCCAGGGCATACAGTTTCTCTATTCTAAAGTTTACAAGTTGGAAGGGCTGAGATATCAGGGTACCAAAAGACTAGACATTGGAAGCTCCATTAGATGGTATTTTTCACTTTACTTTACCTGTACTTTTGGCAAACATTTAAAGTTAGCAATTCCCATCAAGTCTTCCAGGTAGTGGCCCACTCTTCCTCCTAGGAGAGACCCAGCAGTAACAGGCATGGAGCCCAGCATCAAGGAAGCACCAAGCAATGTTTTGACTTCATCTCCAGTGATCCTTACCTTATTTCCCCCTTATCCACCTTCTCCCTTGGTCGTCGATCTGATCAAAGGCTCTTTCTATAAATCTTATGCTCCAAATCCCATTTTGCATCCTCTGTTGTAGTTATTTTACTCTCCCTTGCCCTCCCTCTGTCATCTAGACCTCCTCACCCTGGCTCTTCTGCCTTCTTCCAGTCCTCACCCTGCTTCTTGCTTCACATCCCTTGGTATCCGCTTGGCTCAGTTGTGTTGCTGTGGCCTAGCGTTTCACTCACATTTTCATATGTAGCCATTAATTGCTCCTTGTCTGTTTTGTAAAACCGAACCTTGTCCCGGTGAGACCTCTCTGTTTCTCATTTCGGTATCTAGAGGGCCGAGTTCTGATAGAGCAGTTGGGCTCCCGTGGGTATTTGCGATCATTACAAATTCAGTGTCTCAGTTGGCTTTCGGGGCTGTCAGCAATTTTCTGCATTTCTCCATGCTTCATATGCTCTTTCATTCCTTTCAGAGCTATTTGAAAGGTTTACTTCTTTGCTCCAACCTCCAGCTTCCCCCACCCTTCTCACTTATAGCAGGTGGTTGTGTGCTCGCTTTTGCTGAGATGAAAATTAAGGCCAAAGACCCTTATCTTTGTGTACATCCGTACTCTCTTTACTTCCCTACCTCAGAAGGTGTGATGAAATTCCCTCTGATCCATGTATTCCCGTTAAAATGTGTTTAGGATCTCATGCTGTTCTGCTTCCTTAGGAATCTTATACTCAAGCCTTATATCCCTTTTTTCATTTGTATTTTATGATGCCCTCTCTTTCCTTTCAGAATAGAAACATGAACATATTAACAAACAAGCAATCAAACAAAAATTATTATGTTCTCACTTTTCCTTGTTAGCCAGTTTTCTTGAGAAGCCAGTCCATATTTAGGTATTCATTTTTTCAAATGTTTGTTTGTTTATTTAGAGAGCACATGTGAGGGAGGAGCAGAGAGAGAGAGAGAGAGATTGAATCTCAAGCAGGAGCTTAACCCAGCCCCTTGATCTTCTGCGGGGCTTGATCCCATGACCGTGAGATTATGACCTGAGCTAAAGTCAAGAGTCAGTCATTTAACTGACTGAACCACCCAGGCTCCCCTAGGTCTTGATTTTTTAAAAACGTCCTTCTACGGACTTACCAATAATTTGGCTTCTGTCCCTACAATATCACTGAAATCTTCTAGGGACACCAGTCAATATCACTGAAATCTTCTAGGGACACCAGTGACCTGAGTATCGCCCCCTTTAAACAATTGATTCTTTTCAGTTCTTATCCTGCCTTCTATTTCTGTAGCATGTGGAAAGACTGATAGCTATGTTATTTCTTTTTTAAAAAAATTTTTATGTTTGTTCTTGAGAGAGAGACAGACAGACAGACAGAATGGGGGAGGGCCAGAGAGAGAGGGAGACACAGAATCTGAAGCAGGCTCCAGACTCCAAGCTGTCAGCACAGAGCCTGATGTGGGGCTCGAACTCATGGACCGTGAGATCATGACCTGAGCCGAAGTCAGACACTTAACTGACTGAACCACCCAGGTGCCCTGTAGGTATGTTATTCTTAATTAAATTGAATTAATTTGTTTACAAATAGGTAATAAGTTCACTTAGAAATTTAAAAGTGCTACAAGGGAGGACAATACAAATTCTCCTTCTCACCCCCTTTCCTCTGGTCATTTACTTCCCATTCCTGGAGGCAGCTAGTTTTGTTACCAGTTTTGTGAGTGGTTTTGGCACCATAGACAAACATGCATGCTTACACATAGTACACTCATGTGCACACACACACTCACATGTATTCTCCTGCTTTTTGTTTTTAACAGGCCTAAACGTGTGCTAACTTAGCACTATACATGAATCATTTTGATACATACCCAAAAAACCCTTCCAGGATGTTGTCCAAGTCACAATGCAGCCGATCAGCAATTTACTAACTCCTCGCACCGTGCATCTTCTGAAGCCTGTTTTCTTTTGGTTTTCCCACGCCCTTATTGGCCTGTTCTCCCCAGCATCCTCTGGGATCCTTTGACTTTCCATCTTGGGGTTTCCAAGGGCTTCTTTGCAGCCTGCTCCTATTCTCCCCTGTATATCCTTTGGAATGATCATATTAATCTATTATGTGGTTTGGTGCTCAGTCATATACAGATGTCATTCTGATGGAGTTCTCTGGACGGACCTCCTTGCTAAGATTAAGAATGACATCATCAACTCCCTATAGGAAACCTGGTTATCTTCATGAGATATCCTCTAGGCATCTCAAAGCCAACTGGTCCATACGAGAACTCATTCCCAGCCTCTCCCTTTCCTCCTCCAGTGTTCCAGTTCTAGCCACAAACCTGCTGACCTATGCACAAGAGATTGATGTCATCGAAACTAACCAGTCACCCCAGCCAGAAATCAGCTCATCTTCTCACTGTCTCCTTCCCTTTTACTCTCCAGATTCTGACAGTCTTCAGGTTTTCCTAATTTAGATGTGAAATCTGTCACAGCAATCCCTTCTGTCTGTTTCCAAAACCCTCCTTAGTTTAAGTCCTCGTCACTTTTTACTAAGATTATTGAAAACTTGGCTGCTTCTCTCTCTTCTCACCCCTCTGATTCATCTTCCACAAGGCGGCTGCTAGGGTGAGCTTCTCCAAATCCGCTTCATCACTGTCTTGCTTAAAACCTTACCATGGCTTTCTGTGGATTTTAAGGTGAGCAAACCTCATTTTAGTTCACAGTGTTCTTGTGCTAGGTGAAATAATGTCCCCCAAGTATCTGTATTCTAATCCCTGGAGACTGTGGATGTTACCTTAAATGGCAAAATGAACTTTGTGAATGTGATAAAGTTAAGGATCTTGAGATGGAAATTATCTTGGTTTATCCTAGTGGGACCTAAGTGTCATCACAGATACCTCTACCCTAGAGGAGTGTCTGGATGGCTCCGTTGGCTGAGCATCTGACTCTTGATTTTGACTCAGATCATAATCCCAGGGTTGTGGGATCTAGCCCCATGTTGGGCTCCGTGCTGAGCAGGGAGCCTGCTTAAGATTCTCTCTCTTTCTCCCTCGCTCCTCTCCCCCACTTGCACTCTCTCTCAATTTCTCTAAGATAAAAAAAAAAAATGTTAAAAACCCACAAAAAACAAGACAGGCAGAGGGAGATTGGAGACTCAAGAAGGAACCAGCTCTGCCCACACCTTGATTTCAGTCCTGTAGGACTCATTTTGGACTTCTGACCTCCGGAACTGTCACAGAACAAATTTGTGTCATTTGAAGCCTCTGCATTTGTGGCAATTTGTTACAGCAACAATACGAAACTAGTATAGTTTTTTTTTGTTTTTTGTTTTTTTTTTTGCCATTAGTCTTTGCCCCTTCCCTCCAAAAATTCATCAGTTTAACCACACTGAATTTCTTTTCTATTCTTGAGCACATATGCTCTGTTAAGTCTTCACTCCTTTGCACATAAAGGTACTTCTATTGAAGGCTATACTTTTATCCAAATATATTTTATTCTTTTATTTATTTATTTATTTTTTAAATTTTTTTTTTCAACGTTTATTTATCTTTGGGACAGAGAGAGACAGAGCATGAACGGGGAGGGGCAGAGAGAGAGGGAGACACAGAATCGGAAACAGGCTCCAGGCTCTGAGCCATCAGCCCAGAGCCTGTCGCGGGGCTCGAACTCACGGACCGTGAGATCGCGACCTGGCTGAAGTCGGACGCCCAACCGACTGCGCCACCCAGGTGCCGCATATTTTATTCTTTTAAATTCATCTCAAGAACGTCTTTTGCTAGGAAGCCTTCTGTATCCCCAGTATGGTTTAAATAACCCCCATCCCTGTTCCCAATAAGGCATCTATCTGTGCTGTATCGTAGTGACTGACTTAGCTCTCTTGCCTGTTGGTCCGGGAGCTTCTCGAGAGCAGGCGGTGTGTGTCTTACCTGGACTTGCATCCTCTGTGCCTCGTGCTGTGCTTGGCACATACCTGACCCTTAGTTAGTGCTTGTTGAGATGAGAAATAAAGTGAAATTGAGCTGGGCACCATCTGATGCTGTTCTTTATGTTAGTTACAAACATCCCTTTTCCCCGGGTGGGGAAATAGGAGTGGAAGAGGCCACCGCAGCACACCCTCACCTACCAACTTGTGTCTCGCCTTTGCAAGTGGTCGTCCTCCCTCGAGACTGTTGAAACAGATGCAGCCCACGGGTTGGGACGCTGGTGACCTACTCTAGGGCTGAGTGTGTCTTGTTGGGATGTGGGTGGGGTTATGGAAGGAACGTATTGTGCTGAGGACCAGGAGACCAGAGTTCTAGCTGTGAATCTGATACAGACCTAGTGTGAAAATAGTCTCTTTGTTCCTGTTTAGAGTATTATTTAGAATCTTCAGGTTGGGGTGCCTGGGTGGCTCAGTCCGTTAAGCGTCCGACTTTGGCTCAGGTCATGATCTTGTGGTTCACGAGTTCCAAGCCTCGCATGGGGCTCTGTGCTGACAGCTCAGGGCCTGGAGCCTGCTTCAGATTCTGTGTCTCCCTCTCTCTCTGCCCCTCCCCCACTAGCGCGCTCACTGTCTCTCTCTCTCTCTCTCTGTCCCAAGAATGAATAAACATTAAAAAAACTAAAAATAAATAAAAAATAAAATCTTCAGGTGGAATATAGATTTCTTCAAGATTTAAGGTTTGATTTATATTTATTCAATTTATTCAATGTCCAGTCTAGACATCTGGATGAAATTATATATTTGCATGTTTTTCCTGATCTCTTTAATAAGGGGAGCACAGTTACCCTCTTGTTTATCTAAATTTTTTTTTAACGCTTATTCACTTTTTGATAGAGACAGAGCATGAGTGGGGGAGGGGCAGAGAGAGAGGGAGACACAGAATCTGAAGCAGGCTCCAGGCTCTGAACTGACAGCACAGAGCCCAACGCGGGGCTCGAACCCATGGACCATGAGGTCACGACCTGAGCCGAAGTCGGACACTCAGCCGACTGAGCCACCCAGGCGCCCTACCCTCTTGTTCATCAGATAATCTGTTAGCTTCTTCTGTTTTCAGTAAAGCTCATGTGCCTCCTTCCTGCACTTTCCTTATGCTTTTCAGACCTTTTCCTTTATACCCAAGGAAATTTGGATGATAAACATTATTCCTGGTTTTCCATTTTGTATTGTTGACCCCCTTCTTTCTCCCCGGATCCCCTCTGTCCCCTCACATGCACATCCAGAGGAGAATTCATGCCTGCAGCCTGTTCATGATTTCTGACCCACAAAAACTGTGTGAAGTAATAACTGTTGTTTTTAGCCACTAAGATTTGGAGTACTTTTTATGCAGCAGTTGAGAACTAATACGTGTATATTGTGATGCATGTTAACGGGTGTAGTAACACAGGGGATTCTCGTTAAAACCCGTTGCCTTACACAGTCCGCTCTGTACTTCCACTGTTTCTGTGAGTCGGGAGGGAGGAAGAGCGCTCAGTGGGTGACAAGACTCGGGCTCTAGAGTTCGTCTTGCCAACCAACAAGGGAGTCTTGGTTTTCCGCCTGAAACATAAATTAATTGGTTTGTTAAAATTGGCAGCATGTTGCAATCATCTGGGAAACCTTGAAAAACGACTGAACACTGACTGTGTCCTACCCACAGGGATTCTGATTTAATTGGCATGAGGTGTAACTTGGGTATTGGAACTTTGAAAATCTCTGTAGGTGATTTTACTATGTAGCAAAGATCGACAGCCACTGCCCTCTTGCAGAGGTTCTCACCTGGCGGTCCCCCTGCCGGCTGTATGGACGTTACCTTGAGGACTTGTTAGAAGTGCGGCATCTCATACCCCTTCCCCAGGTTTCCTGAATCAGAACCTCTGAGGTGGGGCCCAGCAGCCTGTGTTCAACAAGCCCTTCAAGGCATCCTGGGGTATTCTCAAGTTCGAGGGCCACTGCTCAGCTTGGTCTAGATGGTCCCCGTGGTTCTTCCAGCTCAAACGTGTGTGTGAGCCTACGTCTCCTGCTCTGGGGAGACAGCAGTCTCTCCCCCTCCCCCATCTCACATAACGCACTCGGCCTATCAGATTTCTAGTTGTCTGCTCTTGTCACCCTGGACTTGAAGATCCAGGCCCTCCGAAAGCCTGGAATTTTCCTGATGGAACAGTTTTATCAGTGTGTTAACGGGTGAACCAAACTGGTAAATGTTGTAGAGCTGAAGTTTTCCAAGCATCCCACGTGGTTACAAACCACTCAACCAACATTTTAATTCCATCGAGGGTACTTTTTCCTCAGCTTGCCATTCTGACATCATTGAAGACTCAAGTGTTCTCTAAGGAGCCTAGAATCTTCTCCCCAATTAAAAAAAAAAACCAAAGGAGCCCCAAAAGTTAGAAGGCGAAGGAAATGAAAATAGATGAGATAGATATTGGGGACCAAGGACTTGTCAGTTTGATGTAAACTTATCAGATTCTGTCCATTTGCCCTGCTTGGTCCCAGTATTAATAAAGCAAGTATTATTTAGTTTAATAATACTAAACTAAATATTACTTAGTATTAATACTTAGTATTAAACTAAATAATACTTTGTTTATTAATACAGAGAAGGAAGGTAAGATAAAAAATAGTCCAGGACGAAACAACCATAATGACCTTGATAGGAGAGCGATGGCTGTGTTGCTGATAGGACCAGATTTTGATGGATCACCAGGTTGGCTAAGTGCTATTTTCATCCGTTGAGTTGGGCCCTTCCCTTCAGCCAGCTGTGTGAATTCATCTATTGCACATTAGATTTCAGGAAGGAGCTCACCTTTTTTGGAGTTACTGCTTTGCAAGCGGTTTTTCATAAATAAAAGTCAATTAATATTTAAGCTCCTTGATAGAACTTTAATTTGGGTTAAATTGACATTTGCAGAGACAGTCTCTGTAATATATATATCTTCCATAGGCAGTATATAGCATTCATGCAGCTTTGGTCAGGAATCTAAGTATGCTGATGGCTTTCTTTTCGTACGCATATGTTACCTTGTATGTATATTTTTCTAATATATACACGCACCTAGAGGTAGATAATAGATGTAGGTTGTGCATGTTATGAGTGTATCTCCTTATTGTGTTTGTGTACATTATTTGGCTCTCACAACTTGGTGGGGTAGCCAAGTTTGCACAATAGAAACAGTCGCTTTCGTTATTTATTATGCACAGAGGGACTGTAACTTGGCACTTACCCAGGGACTTCACGTACATCGCCCCTCGTCCTTACAGAGACCTTGCCAAGGTAACTATTATTATTTCTGTTGCATAGATTGGCAAAGTGAGACTCAGAAAGGGAAAGTGACTATCTCAAGGTAGCAGGTGGCAGATATGGGGTTGGAACCTAAGTTTCTGAGATTCCAAAGTTGGGATCCGACTCCACATGCTCCTGGTCCAATGCCAGCAGGTTGACAAAGCCATAGAGATGTAGTCCCCTTCCCACTGCCATCGCCTGTTCCCACCTACACTCCCTTTTACCTGGGATGGCGTGAGAGTTTTTTACTAATCCTTCTATCTTCAGGGGATTTTTGTCCTCTGAGGTGATGTTACCACAGCAGCAGGCAATGCCAGAAGATGGTGAGCGGGGCAGGGTCGATCAAGTTCTGAGGAAAAGAATCATCATCAGCTGGTCTGTCTTCTAAGTAATGAGGCAAGAGGCTGACTTCCTCAGGCATTTGAGTACTTCTGGAAAAGACTCCATCAAGAGTTAGTTTCTTCTTGAAAATCAAACCAAACCAAAGATTCCAGGAACCAAGAAACCCCTATAAAAAGCTGGTTATGCACTTACTGTTCCTGCTTTCTAGAAAGTTCTTAAAATCACTAGACCACTCTGTGTAAAATATCATGCTCCACTCTGACACTCTCCTCTCCGCCTCCTTCACCTACTTTCTTTTTATTCATAACATTTGTCACAACCCACATATTTCCTCTATGTGTGCATGTGGATAGACACACAATGTTGTTTATTATCTGTCTCTTGGGCTGAGCTCCATGAGAGCAGGGACTCAGTTTTGTTTACCACTATGTACATAGCACCTTGAACAGCACCTGGAACATAGTAGGTGCTCAATAGATGCTGGTTGTATATGCATTATAACGTACAAGTAAAATCAGATAATGGTTTTAGGATAAAATGCAAATTCTCCCAACTCTGACGAGTTAAAAATACTAAGGTAGTTACTAAAATGTGGGAAGGAAGGGGGGTAGGAGGTATGAAACAAAGTAATTGTGCTAATCCTCAGTGAAACCGTGGTACAGCATAATGTTGAATGTTCGATTTCAAAGGGCTTCTTAAAGTATATTTTATAATCTTTTATTTCTTTAGCTTTAGAGGAATCTCTCATGAATTAACAAACCTTTCAGGTAAGAAATATTTAGTTTAGGAATTTACTTCTGTAGTTCCTTAGGTTTTTTTTTTTTTTTTAATTAAATTCAGATGAAATTAAACAACACTTTTATTCAAAATAGCACTTATGAGCCTGTTTTTTTTAAAGCATTCTATCAGTATATCTGTGTGTCCATGGGCTATCTATCATCTTTTTTTTTTAATCCCTTTCTAATAATGTGTAGTAGGTTGAGGACTGGATTGATTTCCATCAGGTGTTGGCAATGCTTATTTCTAGGTGGTGCGATGTTGGGTAATTTTTTCTTACTCATTTCTTCCTATCACTGAGCATGTCTCCACCCCTCCCCCCATTCATATGTTGAGATCCTAACTTCCAATGTCTTTGGAGGTGGGGCCTTTGTGTGAGGTGATTAGGTCATGCGTGGCGTCCCTATAATGGGTAGGCTTCATATAAGACAAGGAAGAGAGTCAGCCCTTTCTCTCTCTCTACCATGTGAGGACACAAAAAAGAAGACAGCACTCTGTGAACCAGAGGAGAACGAACGATCTTTACAGCCTGACCATGCCGGCACCCTGAGCTCAGACTTTGAGCCTCCAGAGCTGTAACAAATAAGGTTCTGTTGTTTAACCCACCCAGTTTGTGGTATTTTTATAGTAGCCCGATCTAAGGCATTTCTCTATGCATATTTGGTATGACTTATATTTTTCATTACTAGCACATCATTTTCTTTATAAGAGGCTACAGTCACTATTATTAGAATGCATGACTAATTTATCTAATATTTCAAATATTAACAAACATTTCCTGGGCAATGAGCTTAGGGAGAACCCTGTGTTAGTTGCAATGGACATCTGGTCCCCAAGAGGATGGCAGTTCTGGGACTGGTGCTTTTTTCCATTTGCCCCCATGGGCTCAACTTTCATCATGTTATGGTGGAATAATCTGTGTCCACGATAATGGTCTTGAAACCTCAAGAAAACCAAACAAAAATTCATTTTTGGTGAGTGAGTTTGTACAGCACTTATCACATATATTTTGTCCACCAGCTTGGTGACATGTGCATTTTAAAATTACAGCAAATTGCTGTGCGCACACATCCTGTGACTTGCTGACGGGTTTCCCAGCTACTGAGTAGTAGAGCCAGGTCAAAGCCTCATGTTATTTCAAGTATGTTTTTTTTTCTTACCCTGTTTCAGTATGCAGGGAAGCATATGGTCGGTTCGAAAAGATTTTCATTGAGGTTTTCATAAAAATTATTGTTAAGGGGAGAGATTATGTTTCCATTTTCTGACCACATTTATGTTGAAAACGTCATTTCTGATATAAATGGGGTTGTATTGTTATTATTGTCCACATAGGGCTTTCTTCGACTGTGTCATGAATTTCACAGAACCCTATAGGAGGGTAATGTGCCTGGCCCCGTATTACAAACAGACTCAGAGTTGGTGATCTCAAGGTCTGGGAGGAAGGATGTGCCAGGGCTGGGATGAAAAGGCGGGTAGTCTGACTCTGGTGCTCACATCTTTGTCACTGTGTATTCCTGTCCCCCAACCCAGAAAAGGGCAATCCCTCATTCAGGGTCATACCTGCCCCTGGGTCAGAATAGATCCTCCACTAATGATAACTGCATTCCTCTTACTCTGTGGCTTTTTCTAACCCATTCTGATGGCTGGATATGGGGACACATTTGAGAAGCCCGCTCTTAGCCTTCTCTTAGCCAAACAGCAGCATTCAGAATCCTAAGATCGTCTATCCTAGGACCCGTTTTCCCTACTTCTAATAATTCGTCCTGATCTTCCTTATCACTTGAATGGCAGTGATTGAAATTGGAGCAAACCTCCATAGTGTCTCCGCACTATCTCGAATTCTGGAGACCATGCTTGCTGCACTGACAGGTATCCTTATACTAGCTGGTTCCTGCTGCCTCCCAGAACCAGAGTCTTCTATTCGGAAGGTACTGATTTGTAGTGCTTGCTAGCCTCCAGGCACAGATTAAATGCAATTACACAATTTATTGCTATATAATCATTATTTACCTGGGGCTTTCCAAACAATAAACCCTAAATTGCATTCCCCAAAGGTCAAAAGCAATTTTTTCTTCTCCTTGCAAAGTGCTTAATGACTTTGTACCGAACAGAATCCATACATATGAGGAGTAAGTGAATATGGAAAATAACTCGTCATTTAGAAATGTGAATTCATTGAATTCCTGAATTTAAAAAATTTTATTATGTTCTCAGATTTATAGGAAGTCTGCTATAGGGAAACGTGCTGGGACAATAATAGTTGTATTTATTTGTTACCATGTTCAGACCTTCTGGGTTAACATACCCATGTGTCTTAGCTCAGACTGCTGTAACAAAACACCACACACGGGGTGGGGTGGGGCCTCCACAATGAATACTTAGTTCTCACAGTTCAGAAGCCTGGGAAGTCCATGATCAAGGTGCTGGCAGAAATGGTACCTATGATTCCCTTTTCTGGGTTGCTAATTGTTGCATTCTTCCTGTTCCCTCACATGGTTCAGAGAGAGAGAGAGAGAGAGAGAGAGAGAGAGAGAGAGAGAGAGAAACCAGTGCCACGTGGGAGATGAGAGTGAGCAGGAGAGAGCACTCGGATGTGTCTTCCTTTTCTTTTGAGGACACTCATCCCATTATGAGGGCCCCACCCTCATGACCTCATCTAAGCCCAATTCCCTCCCAAGGATCCCACCTCCAAATACCATCACAGTGGGGGGGTATGGCTTCAAGGAATGAATTTTGGAAGGGCAGAAACATTCAGTGCATCATTTCATGGAATAGGTGAGGGAACTGAGGACAACTAGGTGAAAGGGCACGAAGGAAGCATCTGTTAGAGACAAACCTGAGCACCTCATTGCCTTACTCCTAGGTAGAGCGAGATGTGTCTCCTAAAATGGTAGACATTGAGAAGACCGTCAAAGAAAGATCCTGTCTTGAAAAGGGGAAATAATGGATTTGGAATGGCAAGGAACTGTACGGAGGGTTTTTCAGGCCTCTAACTGGAGGATGCTTTAAAGCAGGAATGGCCAGTGTGCATCATGGCAAGCTGTCATGTGTCTCACGCCTCTAATACTCACTGCTAAAACACTCCGCTCTCCAGCTCTGTGCAACCTCAGAATCGTTTTTTATCTCATCTCTCTAGTTGTTATTAAGTAACAGTCAGAGATGGGAGGTGGAATTTTCTTGCAGCTGGGTCCCAGACTGAGTAACAAAGCACCCTGTCTCTGGATCAGCCCCACCACGGAATTGGAATTATGTATAAATGCTTTTTGATCCGCACTCTTCCCTCCTAGCTCCTTGGAGAGCAGCTCTGGTCTTGTGCCCTTTGACCTCACGGCTTCCTGACTTTCTGAACATCACCCACTCTCACTTCCAGCTTTGAGGAAGTAAGATGTTCATTCGCTTTGAATGAGTCACTGCTCTTCCACCCCTGCGTGCTCGCATAGCCTCTCTGCCTCTCTCTGACCTTCGCTTTCTAGTGGAATACCAATGAACAGTCGGCATATGCAGTAACATAAGTAGATCCCAAAATCACTATGCTGAGCCAAAGAAGCAGGTTACATAGTGTTGAGTCTGTGTCTACAAAGTTCGGAGAAGTGTGGACCAAACTCTAATGAGGAGGAATCACATCCGTGTGTGCCTGGGGGTTGGGGCAGGGGGCTCAGAGAGTGCAGAGGTGGGTGGGGACAGAGGTTCTGTGAAACAGCATGTGGGAACTTTCCGGGGGGGATGGTCATGGCTCTGATCTTGACTGTGGCGATGCTTTCACAGGTGTACACATTTGTCAGAATGTAACAAATTATGTGATCTTTTTGGGTTTTGCCTTTGAGTTTCGTGTGCAACATACAAGACCATTTTATCTAGGGCAGTTTTTCCCCATTACTGAGGCAAAGCTATTCCAAAAATTTTACCCAATACTCCATGAAATATGAGATTTTCCACTCCGGCTTTTGGGACAAAGAATTGTTCCTGGCTCCATGTCGGCTCTGGGGAATGATTCCTCTCCTCACACCCATGTGCTGATTAGTAAGTACCCAGCTGAAGATTCGGGGAGCCTGCAGATCACTGGGACTCTCTGTCCATGAATCTCTCTCTCCTCCTGTCCTCTGTTTGCCAAACTCCTGCCCTTTTGGTTTTCCCACATTTCCACTGTCTTGATTCAGTGAGACCACCAGGCTCCACGGGGCTTCCACTCCCTGTGCTGTGGCTGGAAACGCCAGGCATTGAGCTGAGGGCACTTGTAGGGCTGCCTCATTAACTTGCATTCTCTCACAGATCACTGTCTTTCATCACCTTATGTTCAGTGGCTCAAAAAATGCTGTTTCATATGTATGTTGGTTTTTTTAGGTGTTTCAGGTGGGAGAGTAAATCTGGTTCCTATTACTCTACCTTGGCCAGAAACATACATCTACTTTTCCTTTGTATTTATAAAATGGTTTGGATTATTTAATGAGGGATTCCATCTGAATTCTGTTTTTATAAATTGCCTTTAAATGGCAATTTCTGGGATACTTTCTCATTGGGATGATATGATAGTGCTTCTTTCTCCTTTCCTGTCCCCATTGCTTAGAGAAGAGGGTCTGGATATTGCACTAAAAATCTCCCATCCTTTACAATTGTCAGTATAAGGCAGTATTCTCAAATTGGAGGCCTATAGACTAAATCTAACCTAACAGGGTGTGTGTGTATGTATGTGTCGTGTGTGTGTGTGTGTGTGTGTGTGTGTGTGTGTTTGTCTGAACAGTCCTTAACAATTTGAATTAGTTTTCAACACTAAAGCACTGGAATATTCCCAAGGATATCTGGATTTCTGTCTTCTCTTGAAAAGTCAGAAGACTTGACATCTTTGGCTCATGTTTCCACATAATACCATTTGTCTAAAGTGTATTAGCAGCTGCCCCTTTTGGAAGGGCTACATACTCTCTACTTTGACCCTGGCCTCCGCAGCCCCCTACCCCTCATTTCTGTGACTTGACTGGCCCAGGAAACACAATGATCTGTGGCTCCTAGTGTGGACGACAGGAGCATGAAATCTGGAGTTCAGGGGCTCCTGGTTCAAGCCCCTACTCTGGCATTTTGGCGGCTCAACTGCAATGCTTTCTCTCTGTGTATGCTCCTGGTATTACAGATGTACTTCCCGCTTCTCCTGAGCCTCTTATATTTATCTTCTCCTCCCTTATAGATTCCAGCTTTGTGGCCCAATACCTTTTGCTTCCTGTCTAGTCTATACTTTCGCTTCAGATCTCATGACCAGTTGTCCTTTCTTTGATGTATTTCACATCCAGGCTTCCTTTAGAAAGACTTTCTGATGGGTTCAATAAATCGTCATTATCCCTTTCGGGCAAGTGCTTTGTACCAAGAGAACGTAGAAGCCAGAAGCCTCTGTAGATGACTATATGTTCATGCGTTATAGTTCATGGGTCAAATGCCTATTCTTGGGTCAATCAGCTGTGTTCACAGTATTGTGGATCATATGATCAGCATAAAAGACTGTTAGCTTGCCAGGTACTTAGGGTAGAATAAATTCTCTCCATGAGCACATCTAAATCACTTTATATACTACCTAGGACATAGAATGGGTTCAAGTGATAGCTTTACAATAAGGATGATAACAAAAGCAATAATAATTACAATAGTAGTAGGTACCCTTTGTCAAGCACTTACTATGTTCCAGATACTTTATACAAATTAACTCATTTTATCCCCATAATAACTCCAATAATTATGAACTTTTTTGTTTTCCATTTTAAGGATGAGAAAGCACTCTCACAGAGTGTTAGTGATTTTCCCAAGCTCAAGTCAGGTCAGGAATGAAATTCAACCCCGGAGAGGTCAGATTCCAAAACTTTTTGCAATGAGGCACAGAGGGAAAACCAAGGACCATCAAGATGGGTGTGTTACTGGAAATAGGCCTATGAGTGGAACTTACCATCTTCATGTTGTGGAGGCCTCTCAGGGAAACTTGGGGGGTGGGCTTTGGAGACGGCAGGAAAGGCATTCGGTGGGATCAGAGTGACTCCCAAGTAAGGCAGCAGTTTTGCATCATGGAAACAGCACAGCTTCTGGTACATGGGACAAGGGTCCCAGGCCATTTCCTTGTTGCACAACCTCATGAGAGTCACTTGATCTCCATGAACCACAGATTTCTTTCCTTAAAATAGAGGGAACAACATCCTGCCACAGCGTTACCATGTTCATTTAAGTGGTCTGTGTAAGAGTTTATCAGATAGGGTGTTCAGTAACAACCCGAGCAGGACTGTTTGGGGGGTTAAGATGGAATCAGGCATATCTGTTTTGTGGGACATAGTCGACACTCAGTAAATGACAACTTTTCAAGTTCCATGATCCTGTATCTGCAGTTCCTAACCCGAAATGGCTCTGAAATTTAAAGTTTGGTGCCAAGTGAATTTGGGGGCAATTCTGATATGAGGCAATTTTTGAGTTTTATACCAGTTAGAGTTGGTAAGGGGACCTGTGAAATGTGTGTGTGTGTGTGTGTGTGTGTGTGTGTGTGTGTGTGTATCGTTTCAGTATAGCAACACACAAACTCAATATATACACATACACACACACACATGCATATATATATGTAATATACACACAAACACATGCACACATCGCATCATGCCTCTAAGGCCTGAGAATTTCTGAATTCTGAAACTCTTGGCCTCAAGTATTTTGGATAAAGGACGGTGGACTGGCATTAGTAGGAACCCACATGTGCTTCCCTTGTTTGAGGAATCTCTGCAGAAACAGCAGCCTGGCTCCTGTAGTGTGTTCCTTTCGACCCCCACGTAAATGCTTGAGGCATGGTTGGGGAATGGTAAAGGCATATGGATTAAATGAATAAATGAAAGAATGTAAGGTCTTGGTGATGAAGAAAATAAAAACGGAGTCCCAGAAAACAGGGGGAAGAGTGTGCATTGTTTTTTTTCCCCCTTCCTTTCTTAGGCCTTTTAAAGGATTCTGAGCTGTCTGAGGGGCCCACATCATTAACCGGTAGAGTGGGAGGAAGGGCTGGAAGCCTCCCCAGATCCTGAAAAGGCCGTTCAAGGAGCCATGCCGGCAGCCGTGCCCGGTTCGTGATTCCATCAAGGAACACAATTGCCTTTTTTGGAGGGCTGGCTCAGCCACAGCTGGTGTTACAAGCTTTGCAACCATAATGCAAGGAAAAGCTGGGAAAATCCCACAAAGTGAAATTGTATCTGCTTGTGGTCAAGCTGGGACTCCAAATTTGGACAGTGGAATTTGGTGGGAAAATGGGAAACGCATCAGGGGTTACATAGCGAACGTAAGATTTATCGCTGCAGCAAGTGGCTATTTCCAGAGAGACCAGCTAGTTGCGGTAATGTTTCTGCAAAGGAGGAGAGGGGGGAGGGACCCCTAGCTCACTGCTGATGTGATCAACCTGTTAAAATCTTTGAACAAATGGAAAAATCAAAGTTGTTTCATGATGCCTTTCAGATCACTGCACACCAGGATGGATATGAACATTTAAAAAGCATGGAACCGATTGATTAGAACATAAAATACTAGAGGCGGTTGAAGCTGTTGGACGATTTGCCAAAATTGTATGTTGCCAAGCTCCTGTTTAAAGCTAGTTAAATGTATCCCAGTGAAAGGGTTGGTGGCTGGGAATGGCCAGCTCAACCCAGGGTGGCAAGGCCATCCGAAACCTAATGTGTGGACCAGCTCAGCTCCCCTCCAGCTCTGTGATGTTGGATTCACCAGGTAACCTCTCTGAGCCTCCGTGTTTAATCTGTACCATGGGGCCTCTAACCCCTACTCCAGTTCTTTAAGGGCAGATAGGATCGTTCATATGAAAGACCTTTGTCAGATGACATTCAGATGTTGTACCCAACAGGGATCTGGGGAAGCCACCATCACAATAATCTGCCCTCATGTTAAAAATGTCCTCAACAGGGGCGCCTGGGTGGCTCCATCAGTTAAGCAACCCACTATGGCTCAGGTCACGATTTCACAGTCTGTGAGTTCGAGCCCCGCGTTGGGCTCTGTGCTGACAGCTCAGAGCTTGCAGCCTGCTTTGGATTCTGCGTCTCCTTCTCTCACTCTCTGCCCTTCCTCCACTTGCACTCTGTCTCTCAAAAATAAATAAACATTAAGAAAAAAAAAAAAAAGAAATGTCCTCATTAAACATGCAGTATTAAGCCAGAGGTTGGCAGCTCAGGTACCGGCTGATTCACAGCATTTAACAATCGGGATATATTCTATGAAATTCTAGGATTCTGGCTTCCTGGAAGATTGGAAGCTCTAGAAACGCTGGTCATCGTTCCAGTATAGCGACACACAAACTCAATGTCCAGAAGAAAACGGGGAGAATGGAGCAAGGACTTTGGTGAACCCCAGAGTACATTGCAATGTGTCCGAAGGATCCCAAGCCAGTTGGTTTCATCCTCACCCACTCACATCATCTGCTTAGCCCATGAGAGCATTTGAGAATTTTTAATTATTTTTTAATGTTTATATTTGAGGCGGGGGGGGGGGGGCAGAAAGAGAGGGAGACACAGAATCCGAAGCGGGCTCCAGGCTCCGAGCTGTCAGCACAGAGCCCGACACGGGGCTCAAACCCGCAAGCCATGAGATCATGACCTGAGCTGAAGTCGGACGCTTAACTGACTGAGCCACCCAGGCGTCCCAGCATTTGAGATTTTGTCCCTTGCTTTAAAAGCACTTGAAGACCTCAGTTAAGATTCTTTTTTTTTTTTTAATTTCTTTTTTAACGTTTATTTATTTTTGAGACAGAGAATGAATGAGGGAGGGTCAGAGTGAGAGAGACACAGAATCTGAAACAGACTCCAGGCTTTGAGCTGTCAGCACAGAGCCCGACGCGGGGCTCGAACTCACGGACCGCGAGATCATGACCTGAGCCGAAGTTGGACACTTAACCAACTGAGCCACCCAGGCGCCCCTGGACCTCAGTTAAGATTCTAATGATTGTGGAGGAAGTTAAAACATTAAACAATTATGGAACACAAATATCCTAATTGAAATCTATGGAATAAAAAGACCCTAGTAATTTAGTTAGACTGGTCACAGACACAAGAGGTAATGGAAAGCCTCGATACCACCTGGGGAATAAAATGGGCTGAAGGTAGAGAATTTTCGCAAATTTCAAATTCTAAGCATCAGCTGCCAATTGCTGAGTGGGCAGCGAATAAGCCCACATTATCTAGGCTTGGGCTCGACAAGAAAACATTCTGTATTATCTTTATACCAGAATCTTACTAAAAATTTGAGGATGGAGCACCTGGGTGGCTCAGTCAGTTGAGTGTCTGACTTTGGCTCAGCTCATGATCTTGCAGTCCGTGGGTTCAAGCCCCGCGTCGGGCTCTGTGCTGACAGCTCAGAGCCTGGAACCTGCTTCGGATTCTGTGTCTCCCTCTCTCTCTGCCCCTCTTCCACTCACACTCTGTCTCCCTCTCAAAAATAAATAAACGTTAAAAAAACTAAAGAAAATTTGAGGACAGCGTTAATAATACTAACCCCCAGAAGCCTTTCATTTATTGCTACCTACAGACAGACATACCTCTGACCTCCTATTACTCAGCTTTTCTGTGTCTTTTCCCAGCTCTTTTTTCCTGTAAAAATGCTCTATACGCCAGATGTTCTAAACTATTTTGTCCCATGGATCTTTTTGCTAGTCAGGTAAAGCCTATGAACCTCTTTTGGCAATAATACTTTTAAATGTTTCAAATAATATCTGTTGTAATAATAAAGGTGAAAAAATATGATATAGTATATATGTATTGTATTCAATATGCAGTATAAAATTTAGAATATACCAATTATATTTAAATACAATCATCACAATTAAAACAAAGCATTCGTGATATAGTAATATGTGGGCTTCTTTATGAGCACATAAAATTATAAGACCTAGAAGAAATTTAATAACTACCATAATTTTGAAGTGGTAATGAATATAAAATGGCATTTCGCGATATTTGCAACAATTGCACTGTGATACGAAAATACCTGTGATTTCCATCGATGACAGTTGCAGTTACTGTTAATAGTTCTGTGACTTGTTGCTTACATTCAAACTTGAGAGAAATGCTAAATTTCAGTTTGGATGAATGCAAATGAGGATGTCATTATTTTCCCAGACCCCCTAAATTTTATGTCTAGTCTCCTCCCTTCTTTCTTTCTTTCTTTTTTTTTATTGATTTGAGATCCTTCATTTTATTTTATTTTATTTTATTTTATTTTATTTTATTTTATTTTATTTTAATTTTATTTTTTCAATATATGAAATTTATTGTCAAATTGGTTTCCATACAACACCCGGTGCTCGTCCCAAAAGGTGCCCTCCTCAATGCCCATCACCCACCCTCCCCTCCCTCCCACCCCCCATCAACCCTCAGTTTGTTCTCAGTTTTTAAGAGTCTCTTATGCTTTGGCTCCTCCCTTCTTTCTAAGAGGTAAGACATGGACTTTAGGGTCAGTGTTTGTGCCAATATCTTCTCTCTCTACTCATGTTAGCCATGTGACTAACTGTGCTTTGGTTTTTCTCACGCCTGACCGGGAACAATACCATTATTGATGCTGTCGTTATGATACAGTTGCTCCTTGATGACACCAAGTCTCAGTGGCATCTGGGCTGGTGTCTGTCCCTCCCTGTGCCTTTTGCCGGCTCCTCTGCATCTGTTTCAGTATGACTTTGCTCTGGGTTGACGACGTATAGAGGGTTGACAACCCATGGAACTCACATTTGGACAAGGGGCTGAATCATCTGGCTGAGCGTGTGGTAGGGATCCAGCTTTACTTTAACGCATAACTGCTTGGGGCAGCCTAGCTCTCCAAGCTTGATAGTTTTAGTCCTAGTGAGTTGGATGAAGGGCTCATTTTGTAAGAGGCATCCTTGAGCCTGAACTCAGACTCAGAACTGCTGGGCATGCTGTTTGTGCAGATGGTAGAAAACAATTAGCATGACGTTTGCTTTGTTTTGTTCATTTTAGCATTTTAGGGTCTCTTCTTTTCTTTTCTTTTCTTTTCTTTTCTTTTCTTTTCTTTTCTTTT
>NW_024412417.1:37280815-37292704 GCF_014898765.1 Herpailurus yagouaroundi | reverse complement strand
TTCTTTTCTTTTCTTTTCTTTTCTTTTCTTTTCTTTTCTTTTCTTTTCTTTTCTTTCCTTCCTTTCTTCTTCTTCTTCTTCTTCTTCTTCTTCTTCTTCTTCTTCTTCTTCTTCTCCTCCTCCTCCTCCTCCTCCTCCTCCTCCTCCTCCTCTTCCTCCTTCCCCTTCTCCCTCTCCTTCTTCTGCTTCTCCTTCTCCTTCTCCTTCTCCTTCTCCTTCTCCTTCTTCTAACTAAAGGAGTAAGATAGTGTGTGTTGGTCAGCTCGGGATGCTATGACAGTACCATAGACTAGTAGATTACACAGACATTTGTTTCTTACAGTCTGGAGTCTGGGAAGACTGAGATCAGGCTGCCAGCAGGGTTGGGTTCTGGCAAGAGCTCCTTTTGATTTACAGATGGCTGCTTCTTGCCTTTGTTGTACCCTAATGTGGCTGAGAGACAGATCATCTTTGTGTCTTTTTACAAGGGCATTAATCCCTCTCCTGAGGACTCTACCTCCCAGATATGATCCCACTGGGGATTAGAGCTTCACTGTATGAATTTCGAGAGGGCGCAAACATCCAGTCTGTGGCAAGCTCCCAGGAGATGCAGAAGGGACTCCTCTCCTAAGGCACCCTGTGAGACAATAAGATACAAGCATCTTTGCTCAATGTCCAGTTTTCTCATTCCTGGAAAAGAAGGTAAAAAAAGGCAAGCATTATCAAGAGAGATCGGGCACCATCTGTGTGCTGAGGACATGTGTTTACCCATTTTTACTTATTCCTACTCTCTAAGCTGGGTAGTTTTCATCTCTACTTTGCAGTTAGAAAAATGAGACATGAAATAACCTATCTGAAGCTCTCAGCTGATAGAGGTAGGAAATGTGAACAGAGTGGGGTAGAGTCTTTATTTTTTTTAGCCTCGTGATCAACTCATGTGTACAGTGCACCTTTGCTCTGGTGCCTTGACCCCTAGCAGTTCCAGGAGCATTTGGAAGCAGCACCCTTGTCGAGGATGTCACCCCTTTGTCCCAGGCACTGGCAGCGGGTGCAATGGGGAGGTCTCCTTAGTCATTTCCACGCTCAGCAGCCTGGATGAGGGTATCTGCAGAGGGTAAAAGAACACAGAGATGTTGAACACAGGGGACACAGACAGGCTTGTTCAAGAGCAGTTGGGGGTACCTGCTGGAGTCTCTTAGTCCTAACTGGTGACGTTCTGAATGGAACTAAAGTGTGGTATAAGTGAGGAAGGCAGTAGAGAGAGAGAAGACTTCTTGCTGCTCTTACACTCACATCTGTGCCCGGGGACAGGAGAGGCCTGGTACAATTGGGGCTCCATTAATTTAGAGCCCCTACTATGTGTAAGACCCTGTGTAAAGCACATGAAGTACTTGATTTCAACCTTAGGACAACATTGAAAGGGAGGCATGAATAGCTGTTAATTTACAGACAAGGATATCGTGGCTCAGAAAAATCTACTACATGATCTAAGGTTAAGAATTCACTGAGAGCCAGAGAGTGGAAGAAATGTTTATAGTTCTAGATGCAGAGGGTGGAAGTAGGGAGACAAGCTCTAGAGTTTCTGCTCAGTAGTGCACATTCAGAGCCCTGGTTTAATGCTGCAGTTCCTGAGTGGGGTGTGCTGACCTTATGTGTGGCTGGGGTGCTCCTGTGTGTGTGTGTGTGTGTGTGTGTGTGTGTGTGTGTGTGTGTGTGTATGAAGGGTTATGGGTGGCTTTTAAATTTCTCTTTATGTTTGCTCTTGGTTGTATTGTCAACATTACATGATTTGCACAGTACATGGCTTCTCCTCTATGGATTTTGGATTTGTTAAGCCCCCATAATCACGTGAGCCAATTCATTAAAAGTCACTCTCTGTCATCTATCTATCTATCTATCTATCTATCTGTCATCTCCTAACTATTTAATCCATCAACTATCTAGCATATACATCCTATTGGTTGTACTTCTCTAGAGAACTCAAGAGCACATATATATAGATACAAACACACGACACATATACATATATACACACGTGTGTGTGGATATGTGTGTTACTAAAATGATATGAAGACAAAGCAGAAGAAGGAGATGGAGAGTGAGTGATACTTTAGATAGGGAGACTAGGAGAGGACTTTCAGATGGAGGGGCATTTGAGCAGAGGTCTGGAGGAAATAAGAATAAGCCCTGTGAAGACACAGGGCACAGGGTAGCAAGCACAAACCTCCAAGTGGTGTGTGTGCATGGCATGTCCAGGGGACATCAGCACCGCCAGGGTGGCTGGGGCAGCTTGGGCAAGGCACCAGTGATTGGTGATGGGCGATGTGGTCACAGAAGCAGATTGCTGAATGGTTTTGCTTCTGTTCTGAGTAGGTGGGAAACCACGGGAGAGATCTGCACAAAGTGGAGACATGATCTGATCTCTTCTGGCTGCTGTGTGAAGAACAGACATGAGGGAAGAAATATGGAGGCGACACAATGAGATAGGACTAACCCAGCTGAGAGGTGATGGTTGCTTGGACTAGAACAGGTTTTCTCAACAGGAAAATCACCCATAAGCCATCACCTTGAGGTAGTGTTGTCTGGTGAATTAGATACATGATTTATTTCCAATTAATTTGTAATCATTTTTTACTTGAAATTGTAATTTAAATGAGTCTATTTTCAGATGTTCATAACAATATTATCAAAAACATTTGACTTATCTTTCCCAGTTTTCTCCCTCATTATTCATTTCATTTTCCCAGTCTTTCTGTTTTTTTTTTCCTGTACATTTTCCTTTTCCCTACCCTCGTACCCTTTCTCTCCACCCTTGGCCCTCAGTAGCTCTATCCATGGCCCTCAACAATCCTGCACAACTTCAGTTTGACTGAGAGCAATGAAGAGAAAATATGAATGGGCTTAGGAAATAAGTCTTCCACTTTCATAAAAGGAAAAAAGAAAAAAGTAACACCGCTGCCAGGTCACCCAGAACAAGTTCCAATTCCCAAGAGCCAGGGACGAATTTTCAAAGTAAAAAATCAATGGCTATGAAATTACACATTAGTCCGAGGGAGAGTTCTCTGTCTGTTTTCCCGGGGAACATCCATCTTGCTATAGTAATAGTGGCACAGACAATTTGCTGCAGTGAAGTTTATCTATAAGTGTTTTAATTAAAGTTCTGACAGCCAATTGAAGCCTTTTTTATTTTTTGGATGTATCGTATCAATCTTTTTCTGTCTGTGAAGGACCGTGCCTGGGGAGTTTAATCTATTAGGGAGGTGTAAGTTAATGTCCTGGATGCATTAACCCATCAGAAAGGAAGGGATATCCATGGTTTTCTTTTTCTTTTCAGCTGCAAGCTCCAAAAACACCTCACTTAATAAATGTGTGTTGAAGTTGGTGAATGTGGTAGAGAAGGGGGTGAGATCTGACTTAGTTGTTGGCCTGGGTCTGTCTGTTGGCTTTGTCTCTCACAAGCTAGGTGCCCTTGGGCAGGACACGAACACTGGCAAGTTTCACTCTTCCCCTTTTTAAATGGGGACAATTCATACTGAGCTTATAGGGCTGTTTCGCATTTAGCGCCTCTATCTCTGCCTTCTTTTATTGTCATTTCCAGGTTACACAACTCATGAACTGTTCCTTGGGGCCAGAATACCTCTTCAGCAGCCCTGCTAGAACGATCTGAAATAAAGGCCAAAACATATACCTTAATGACATAACCAAGAGTTTATCAGGAGTTTTTCATGAGCCATAACTTCAATATTATGAGATGCGCTTCTGACTTTGAAATCTCTTGGATAACCTATCTGTCCATTTAGTGTGCTCGGTGTCAACCCTTGACCTTTTCCTTTTTCCAAGTGGAAACATGAGGCTGAAATGGGTAGTGAATGCTGGTTGAGCTTTCCACTGTTCTCCTCTGCTAAACTTTTGACACCAGTGGTTTTCACCTTTGTCTCCACCAATGGTTCTCTCCAATCCCAGCTGGCTTCTGTGTCTAGAGCAGTGAAATTTTCACTTTCTACCTTCTGAGAAGGCACAGACCATGTGACGCTGTTGTCCCCTGAGCAAACAAGCTACTATAAGAACCAACGAGAGGGGTGAGAAATGACCCTACCTAGCTAGTAGAAGGGTAGCTTCCTATCTCCATTGGGTCTTATATGTTTCTCTCTGTACAGTTGCCTTTTCTGTGATCCAAGAAGATGGCATGAAATCATGAATGTGAGTTGGCCCCATTAACTGTGAAGCACTGGATGCTTCTAAGACTATAAAATTATTATTCACTTGTTGTCTGCTTCATGGTGCCCTTCTTGACAGGTGAAGAAGCATGGGGCGATAGTAAAGGTTTAGGCTGGTCTAATGGCAGCAGGGAGAGTTGAAATCAAGATAAATAAATTAGACGCTTAAGGCAAGGATGGAGTTCTTATTATAGAACAGATTTTATGTTAGGATATGGAGAAAAACTGATCTTAGTACCTGTCCTTGAGGTGATCCACGTTTAGAAGGGGAGACTGACACAGCACACTTAATGAAAATACAATATGAAGAGGACTGTCCAAAGTGAGTAACAGTGCCCAAGAGATCCGAGGGCAGAGAAATGGACTTTGCTGTAATGAGAGGCAGTACATCCTAAGGCTTCCCAGAGGTGATACCAGAACACAAAGATCCGTGGAGTGGGAGCTGGTCTCTTTGGCCCACCACAGTGTTCCTTGCCCTGGAAATAGTGCTTGACCCATAGTAGGTACTCAAAAAAATTTTTGTTGAATGACTTATTTTGAATTGGGAATTGGAAAAAGAATACAGAGATAACTAACTTGGGGTGAGGGGAGTAAATTAGGACAGGCATTTCTGTGTAGTGCCTCAGACTTTTCTAGTACCTTCTAAGTGGGGGCTCTTCCTCCCCAGAGCAATTGCTTCCTTGGGCAGGTCTATCCTTACTTCAAGGGGTGGGGTTCTATCCAAGGATGAGGCCAACTCTGCTGTTCTCAATCAGTTTCAAATACTTGATCTCATTACTTAGCTTTTTGGAATTGAATTTTGACAAGGATTCAAGGAAATAGGATGAGTTAACTAACTACCTTTCCAGTGTCACCAAGGACATTAACCTGGCAGCAGCAAAAAAGCCCACATTCCTTGTGGTTATTATAATTCAAACTCTTGCAAGCAAATGATTATACAACCAAAGATAGAGAGCTAAGCTGATGGTCAGGGCCCCAAATACAGATTTTGATTGAGCACTGGCTATATTTTTGGCTGTTGATATTAAAAGCAGAATTCAATTCAACCCTTAATAAATATTTGTTGAATAAATGAATATTGCTAATCTGTTGCCCTACAGTTTCAGGTGTTTTTAAAAATTAGAATGGAATGGTGAATGACTCTGATGTGTGTGCCAAGGAGCAGTGACTGTGGAGAAAACAGCACAAGATTGGTACCTAAAGAGTTGACTTGAAGTCCAAAATCTCCCATGTATGACTTTGGGTTGAACACTTCTGCTTGAGGAACCTAGATTATCTCTGTCTGCATAGGAATTCCTTTAGGCTCTAAGATTGCATGATTCCATCATCATCAGTGTCAAAGGCAATGAAATTTTTTGTTCTTAAGGGATGGAGGCATTCACATTTGTGAATCCTCCATGGTGTTAGAAGAAAAGAAACACAAATAATTAGATCTAGTCTGAGGATTTCATTTTTATGCAGAGGAAAGTTCAGACATGGGACTTGACTTGCCCAGAGTCATGGAGTAGTTTTGGATGCAGGCCTAGAACTCAGGGTTTCTGATTCTCATTCCAAGATTATCTTAGGTTTTCACCATAACAATAATCAATAATAGTGGCGTTGTGTTGGAGAAGGTCAGACTGAGGTACATGGAGGTCAATGGCTTGTCTAAATGATGTATTGGTCTCTGTGACCTTGAATAAATTGGTTGTGGATTGTGGAGGTCTATTGGCTTGGTTTTCCCATAGTAATTTTACTGCTCGTTCTGAGATCAGCTCACCTTGCATGTTGGACATGTGCCTATGGTGTCCAGAGGACAGGAAATAAGCAAACCACAGACTGAACTGGGTCGCCAGCAGCATGTGTGTGGTAGCCAATGTGTATACCATTGCCAGATCTGATGCTGGCCACTCCTACCGCCAAATCCCCTAATGGTGACCTTAGGAAAATCTGTGACATATAATGTGTAAAAGAAAGAAATAGCAAAGTAAGTCAAATAATATTTTCCTCCTGGGGTTTAGATATAGTTGACCTGAGATAGTTTGCTTGTCTTATGATTGAGATAACTGAGCACATCTTGACGTCTATCTGAGAGCATCCCACTTAGAAGGGTTTAGAGAACTCACTCAAGGTCATCTTTGGTTTTGTTGATGCCTATTGTGGGATATGGGTGGTTCTTGAACATTTTCAAAACCGATTATGTTTGTGTGTTGCCTGTGAACCATATAGAGTTTAGATCACTTAATATAGTGAGTATAGATGGGAACAAGGAAGTGGTTTTATGAGATAAAGATCTTCAAAAATATTATTCAGTGTGTCTGCATATACATCAGTTGAGAGAGAGCCAGAGGACCTGGGTTTTCAACCAAAGATTGGGCTTGACTTTATTCCACTTAATTCAACAAGCGAGGGACTCAATTAACATACAGTGGGGATAAGGAGGAATATGGAGTGAGAAATTAAATCTAATGACCAATGGCACTTTGGAAAAACTTCTTGGAAGAGGTAAATTAAACTAAGCTTTTCCTCCTCCTGTTTTATTGAGATTTAATCGACACACAGCACTCTATAAATTTATTGTGTACAGCATAATGACGTGACTTACATATATTGTGAAATGATTACCATAGTGAGTTTAGTTAATATCCATCATCCATAGATTAAGCAGAAAAGTAAGAGAAAATAATGTTTCTTTCCTTTGTGATGGAAACTCTTAGGATTTACTCAATTCATTAACTTTCACAGATAGCACAGAGCAGTGTTCAGTACTCACCATGTTGTACATTACATTCCTAGTACTTATTTATTTTCTAACTCAGAGTTTGTACCTTTGACCACCTTCATCTGATTCCCCTCCCCTACCTCTGGTAACCACCTATGTGATCTTTTTTCTATGAGTTTGAGGTTTTTTTTTGTTTTGTTTTGTTTTGTTTTCAAGATTCTGCTTATAAGTGAGATCATACAGTATTTGCCTTACTCTGATTTATTTCACTTGATACAATGGCCTCAGGTTCCATGTGTGTTTTAGCAAATGGCAAGATTTCCTTCTGTTTTCTGGCTGAATGATACTCTGGGGGGTGTGTGTGTGTGTGTGTGTGTGTGTGTGTGTGTATACAACTTCTTTATCTGTTCATTCATTATTGGACACTTAGGTCATTTCCATGTACTGGCTATTGTAAATAATGCTGTTATGAACACGGAGGTGCAGATATCTCTTTGACATAGTAATTTTGCTTCCCTCGCATATATTCCCAGAAGTGGAATTGTTGGATCATATTGTAGTTCTATTTTTAATTTTTTGAGGGACTTCTATACTGTTTTCCATAGTAGCTTCACCAGTTTACAGTCGTATCAACAGTGCACAATTGACTAGCTTCTAGTAATGGTTAAGTATATAGGCTAGGAGTTAAAGGCTTGGATTCTGAGTGACCTTGAAAACATTACTGACCTCAGTTTTCTTGTCCATAAAGTGGGAATCATGGTGGTATCTATGCTTAGGACAGTGATGCTTAATTAACTATTCTGTGTTATGTGCATAGCACAGCGCTTTATGTAGACCAAGTACTCAATAACTGTTAGCCCTCATCAATTCTGTCATTTTGTCTGGCACAGTGGCTTTCAGAATGGCAGCCTCACATGACAGACTACTTTCGGGTTGGTAAGTATATGCTGAATTTTAAGCTACATCTCTCAGCTCCAAATCCACAATTCCATATTCTGCTTTGTGATGCTAGGGCTTATAGTTGGCAAACTGCATTTCTCCTACGTTGCCAGCTGCCTGTTAGTTACTCCAGAGGCCCTTGAGAAACCAGAAGGTGGGAGAAGGGACTAGGGACTTGTTCTTTCTGTTGTTGCTGTTCCTGTCAGTGCAGTTAGACCATAACCTCTCACCCCCTTCTTCCTATATTTTTGCAGTTTCACTGTGCTCCTCAGAGGAAGCCTGGAAGCCTCCTTCCTTTTAGGACTGAAATTCAGTTCTGCAGGGCCATTCCTATAAGCTCCCAAAGGGCCAGAGAAGCAGCCGGGCAGTGCTCCCACCCCACAGGGCCTGGGTCCCCACTCCTTGCACCCACTTCTGTGAGCTTCTGGCTTCTGAGAGCCCCACCTTCTTTCTGCAGTCAGCCCTAATGCAGCTGCCTGTGCCATATGTTCATCGTATGATCATTCCCATTTTTTGATTTGTCGGTCCTCCTGTGACTTTTCAATCAATTCTCCATATTCATTTTCCCTGTGAACATGACAGTGTGGTTCTGTTTTCCCAACTGGACCTGACTGATTCTGGTTAGCTTTGTACACCCAAAAGTGCCTTTGAATTCTCCCATGTCACAGGCTATGGTGTCCTGCTGTTTTCTCGTCCTGGTCCATGAGCTCAGGCTCTGCTGTCCTTCCTTCCTTTCTTCCTTTTTTTTATTTTTCCCGCTGCTGAGCCTTTTTCAAAGTTGATGATATAAGCCTATTTTAACCCCTTCAGATGGTTGTGAAGGGTATTTCTTGATGCCGGATCAGACTGTCAGCTTGGTCAGAGATAGATAAAGTCCCAGTTCCTTGGGTGTGTAGTTCCCCATGATGGCCACTGCTCTGCACACGTCCTTGTGTCTAGGGCAAGCAGCCCTAGTGCTGGACACAGGAAACAAGCCCCTGAGGTGACTCACTTGTCTGACTTTCTTTTCCTTTCTTTCCTCCTCCTGGAAAACAGTATGGTGAACGGGCTAATAGCCTGTGACACTGGGCAACTCAGTCTCTTTATAGATCTGGATAATAGTACCTTTCTTCATCTGCCTTTCTCTCTTCATCTACCCTTCTTCATCAGATCCTACAATAAGATCTTTCCCAAGAGGATAAAGTAACATTTGTAAGTGCCACACAGTGCCACACGCTAAGTGATTAATAGTATCAGTTCTTGCTATTCTCGCCCTACTGCAGAAACCTGGCCCGGAGGACAGAAACAGAACCCCAGGTGGGCCAGACTGACTTTGTGGATGCTTTACCAGATCCCTCCCTCTCTCCTCCTTGGCATCCTCTAGACTTTCTCCTATTGGTCTTGTTTCCTCTTGGGAACAAGAGAATTTTTTTTTTTAATATGAAATTTGTTGCCAAATTGGATTCCATACAACACCCAGTGCTCATCCCAACAAGTGCCCTCCTCACTGAGGGAGGGGAAAGTGGGTGATGGGCACTGAGAAGAGCATTCTGGTTAAGAGTATGCGTTTGGAAGGCTGGCATCCCCAGGAATAAATCCTGGTGTTATGAGAAATAATCAAAATCTGAATAACTGTTATGCATGCTGGCCCTAACCGTGGGCAGCATCCTGGAGACACCACTGATGTGCCAGGTTAACCCTTGAATTTCCATGGCGTACCTGGCCTGGAGGGCCAGGCATCCGCATTCTGACTTAGCAAGCTACATGTGTGTGAGTCTTTCGGGCTTAACATGGATGAAACGCTCAGGGGCTTGGAGCAGTTGCTGTTTGTATTCTAACCACCAGCACAGAGGTACCCCAGTATTCTAACCACTAGCTCAGAAGCACCCCAGTATTCTAACACCAGCACGGAGGTACCCAGCTATTCTAACCACCAGTATGGAAGTACCCCAATATTCTAATAACCAGGAAGGCTTTCTCTGTGGATACCTCCTACCTCCTGGTGGTAAGTCCTGACTGTGCCACCTTCTCATTCTGTGATCTTAGAGGTCACTTACCCTTTCCAAGCCTCAATTTACATAGTATTTGGCATTACATGGGTTAGCATATGTAAGTGCCCAGTGAGAATATTATACTAATGATACCTGTTGCTATTAATATATGTTCTTCTGTCCCTTGACCACCAGTTTGTTTCAGCTTGAGTGTAAATCCTGTGTTTCCATTGACATTGTGCTTCAAGGTATCCTGATTTTTACCTTAAGCAGGGAAAATGTTACTCACCAGTGATGGCAGTGGATTGCTCAGAAATAGAAGCTTATGCTCAGCTTATCAGATCTGGGTTTAATTCCTCCCTCAAGATTATTAACACGCACTGGTATTGAGATCCTTTTTCCCTTCCAGGGTGCCCTGGCAGAGGCTTTGCAAGGTTCAAGCCAGGTCTGCATAATACTCTCCGATAAATCTCTGGCTTTGTCACACTGCGGAGCTGCTAATAAAGAGAGCAGGCAGGCAGTGTAGCAGGGCTTTCTTTGGTCAGAGAGCCCTAATAGTGTGTCAGGATTATATAATTCACCTTCCAAGAGAATCCAAAAGAGAGATAAATTGTTTGGTTGGGAGAAATTAACCGCGGATTGATCCTATCTGTTTTAATTTAGCGCAGGATGGCTTAGACGACTCGAAGGAGCAGATGGGCTATTGATCTGACAATAGGATAATCAGAGCATCAAAGCTGGGGGGTGGGGAGAGATTTGGAGCCCTTGGGGCTTTGCCAGGGTGGCCTTCTTGGAACAAAAGTTATCCCTTAATGGAGTAAGTGCCTTTGCCTGCTAACAGCTCTCATTAGGGGAAGTACTCCCGAGGCCCAGACCTGGCATCTGCATGGAGCTGTCATGTAAAGAGGCCACGTCTTATGCCAGGTTTGCTGGCAGAGAGAAGCAGCTTGGCAGTGGAAGGGGGAGAAGCTGTGGGGGAGGGGATGTGTGGGGTGGGTCCTGTGCTCAGGGCGGGCACTGTAGGAAGATGGGGACATGGAGCGGAGAGCTGGAAATAGAATCAGCTGGTGGAACTCACCGGGTGGGGGATCTCTCTTTTTCTGTCTCCCTTTTCTTTTAAAGACATTTCTGTGCTTCTTCCTTCCGTCTGTTTCATTTCTGACTCCTCTCTAGCTTCGGGCCCCTCCACCCTTGCGGCCGCAACAACCCCGGTGATTGGGTTATTAACCCTGGGTATCTAACCCTGTAGAGACTGTGCTTTCCCCCTGGAGCCAGGCCACCGGTGTGTCCCGAAGCTGAGTGGCTTGGGCTGGGTCAGGGGCCCCCGGAGGAGTGGGGTCACACTGTCCCATTGTCTTGAAATTTTGCGGCTGAGATTTCTCCTTCAGCTCACAGAGAGAGAGTTAGGAGCCTGCTGCTTCAGGAAGCTCGCACATGGGTCAGGCAGAGTTTCTGGGGTGCCACGGTGACCTCTATGTCAGGATGCCCTGACACATGAGCCAGCTGAAGCCCCAGCCAAAGGCCTGAGGACCAAAGGGCAAATGGAGACATAGGGGCTAGGGAAAGGGCAGATGATTCAGAAAGTGACCCTTGAAGTAGAATTTTGCAGGCTCCCTGCGCCTGACTGATAAGACTCCGGGTTCCCTTACTCCACGGGCTTTTTTCCAGGGGTGGGAATGGTAGCAGGCTGCGGAGGGCTGCGCTTCACTCTGGGTGGTCATTCCTCCAACTTCTAGATTCTGTGGAGTTAGCAGTGACCTCACTGGGCTCGTGAAACTTGCATCCTAGCAGGGGGAGAATGGCAATAAAAACCACATCGTAGGCATTGAATGCCAAGGAGATTTTTTTTTTTCAAGATTCTAATTATGAAAGATTTTAAATCTTCATTTGAGTGTCAAAATGAAACAGTAAAATTAACAAAGGTCACTTACTCTAAGTATTTATGTCATTCTTATCCAGGGTTCGTTGAAAGGGCAGTTTTATAAAATTCATCTTTTCTGATTTTTTTTTTTCAACGTTTATTTATTTTTGGGACAGAGAGACACAGAGCATGAACGGGCGAGGGGCAGAGAGAGAGGGAGAC
>NW_024412417.1:37203315-37275815 GCF_014898765.1 Herpailurus yagouaroundi | reverse complement strand
AAAAAAGTAAAAACTTAACTAACCAAGTGTGTATAGTGAAAAGGAAAAAGCCAACGGCTTTTGTTTGAGGAAATTAGAGAAACAGAACTACAGAGAGAAATGGTCAAGAAACAGAGCTAAGCTGGGATGTCAAGTCTTAGCCACTCTCAAACTCCCTATACCTAGAAAGGTACAGGCCATGGAAGGACCAGACACTAGCCCAGGGCTTATCCAGAGTGGGCGTCAGTCCAGATGTCTCATGGAATCTCCCTGCTTACAGTGACATTGGAAGTGAAAGAAACTTTAGGATTATCTAATGATTCGTTCGTTGAATACGCAGTTACCAAGAACCTACCGTGTTCCAAGTGACATGTGGCCTTCCTTCTCTCTCTGCCCTCCCCTCTCACCAGAAGTGAGATCTATAAGCTCTGGTCCTGGAACTTGATAAGTGGAAGGAGGATTGATGTATTTAAAAATGTAATCGCGGGGCGCCTGGGTGGCGCAGTCGGTTGAGCGTCCGACTTCAGCCAGGTCACGATCTCGTGGTCCGTGAGTTCGAGCCCCGCGTCAGGCTCTGGGCTGATGGCTCAGAGCCTGGAGCCTGTTTCCGATTCTGTGTCTCCCTCTCTCTCTGCCCCTCCCCCGTTCGTGCTCTGTCTCTCTCTGTCCCAAAAATAAATAAATGTTGAAAAAAAATTTTTTAAAAATGTAATCGCTTCTTTCTGTTTGCTCTAATCCGGGACGTGGTTGTCCTTGGGTGGGAGTGAGGAGTTAGGGATTAGGCTCTGAAAACAATCTACTCTTCTGCTTGAAGAGACTTTGCTACCTCCAGCAGCTTTTTATTGACTCCTTGACACCAAAATGGGACAGATGAATGTCTAAAAATCTGAATAATATGTGAAGGACAAATAATTCATTGTGTTAGTTGACATCCACTTACTTCTCTGCTTTGCATAAAATGCAGCATGATATGACACTGTGCAATGTATTAGGATATGACACAATACAAGGCTGTGCTGTTTGAAGAGATTCTGGAACTCTATAGAGGTGAGGGGTTCAGTTAACAAGTTGTATTAGGTGTCTCCCACTTGCCAGCTTCTGTAGTAGACCTTGGGGATAAAGAGGGCACCGAGACTCCTCTCGAGTAGCCCAGTAGAGATGACAGACCTGTAAAGGGGACTTTTCAGCAGCATAGAGTTAAGTGTTGTTAGGGACACCTAAGGGCTCATGGGAGTACCTGAAGGATCAGGGAAGACCTCTGAAAAAGATAACTCTGTATCGTGGAAAGAGCAGTTGTCATCATTTGAAGCCATGGGGGGAAAAGTACAACCTATGGAGTACTTTAAGATAAGGTCGGGCCTGTGGACGGTGACACGCTATGGACGCAGGGCAGGTTGCTGGGCCAGGGCAAGGCAAGGCTGTGGAAGCAAATGAGTAGACACAGGCAGAGGAAAGGAAACAGGCACCTGGGTGAACAGGGAGCCGATGGGACTGTGGAGTAAGGTGCTCTCAGTCTACAGCTGAGGAACAGAAGAGAAGAAAAGGACGTGAGGGCCAAGTCAAGGGCCACGAGGTCGGGGCTAGAGACCGCATAGAAGGTGTGGAGAACAGAACTCCAGGCAGCCATCTAAAAATTACCCAACTCCAGCGTCAGCATCTCTAGGATTGGATTCCGAGGAAGCATCCCCTTCTCATGCCTTTCCCCAGAGGACAGGACAGGAGCGAATTCCCTGGCTAAGATCACAGGAGCCTGGGGGGAATGTTTGGCTGGCATAGGCTAGGAGTGGGCAGGAATTAGAGGAAACTTCCTATTGACAAGTTATCTAACGTTCTGATGGATGATTCTAGGCTGTGTCACCTAGGATGATCTCAGCTGGTTAAATCAATTGAACTTCTAATGTTCACATGGCATAAACTATTCGTGGGGTATAATATCCAAGGTCAGTTTTACTCCAACGTTTTTACCCCTAAGTGTCCACAAACAACCCATGTCATTATGGAAGTTGGTCTCCTGGGCTGATGGTGGCTTGGCTTTTTCTCCAGTGATCATGTACATTTACAGATGCAAAGCAAACTGTGGTCCCTCCCCATGTCTCACTGCAGAGGCAAGTTACAGAAAATATACAGAGAAAATGTTACAAATATTTAAAGGTTACTGTACGGAGGGGCAGAAAGTACATATAAATGCGGTTGCCCTCTGTTTCCACAAAAATTGCATGAAAAAATTTTTTTTAACGTTTTATTTAGTTTTGAGACAGAGAGAGACAGAGCATGAACGGGGGAGGGGCAGAGAGAGAGGGAGACACAGAATCGGAAGCAGGCTCCAGGCTCTGAGCCATCAGCCCAGAGCCGGACGCGGGGCTCAAACTCACGGACCGCGAGATCGTGACCTGAGCTGAAGTCGGACGCTTAACCGACTGAGCCACCCAGGCGCCCCAAAAATTGCATTTTTAAAATGTTCTTGGATAAGTTTCTCTGTTTAGTGGTTGAGAGTCACTAAGTTGGGAAGTTATTAAAGCAGCCCCAGGTAGTTAGAAAGCCGATCCTAGAAAAACAATATAATTTAAGTACATAACATTAATAGTCACCCAGGAGGCTGGTATTATTACATCTGTGTTACAGATGAGGAAACTGAAGCCCAGAGAGCTTAGCAGAAACAGGGCATCATGGCAAAACTCTAGGGCTTTGAACTTCTTTTTCTTCTTCTTTTTTTAAACTTTGTTTTAATGTTTATTTATTTTTGAGACAGAAAGAGGCAGAGCATGAGTGGGGTGGGGTGGGAAGGGGCAGAGAGAGAGGGAGACACAGAATCTGAAGCAGGCTTCAGGCTCTGAGCTGTCAGCACAGAGCCCGATGCGGGGCCCAAACCCACGAACCGTGAGATCATGACGTGAGTGGAAGTTGGACAGTTAACCAACTGAGCCACTCAGGTGCTCCATAGGGCTATGCAATTCTACTATCTGATTAAATGTCAGTTCTGCCACTCCCCAGCTGACTGACCCAAGGTAGTTTACTCTCAACTTAGCTTCAGATTTCTTTCCTCATGTCCATAGTCCCCCCCCCCCCGCTGCCTCCATAAACAACCTGCTGCTTGTCTAGTGTGTCTTATCTCAGTAAATGGAACCACCAGTCACAAGATTGATCAAGTCTGATCCCTGAGTATTATTTTTTCTCTTCTCTAGAGCTCCCTCATTCTCCGTACCCTCAAGCAATTCCTGCTGCACCAAATACTTTTAAAATCTGTCCACCTCTCTCCATCCCTGTCATATCAATCCATGGTCCATCTTTTCACTTCTGGTCTCCCTGAATCTTCTCCCTGAATCATCCTACTTCAAAACCATTCTCTGCTTGCAGCCAGAGGGAATTTTTACACCTCGAATCTAATCCTATAACTCCCCTGTTTATCTTTTTGTGGCTTCTATGGCTCTAAAGATAAAATAAATAAATTTTATATGCTCAACAAAGCTTTGTATCTTACTCTCTCGCCCCATCTCCTACCATGTTTCCTCTTTTCTGTGCTTCAGCAATCCTAGGCTTTGTTTCAGTACCTCACATGGGTCACATACTCTTTCCTATCACATAATTTTTCACACTTTCTTTTCTCTTCACCTGGAATGCTCTGTCCCACCCCATTTTTCTTTCACCTGGCTAACTTTCTACTCATCCCTGAATCTTTCCTGACTGTCCAGCTGGTTCGGGTACCTCTATTGTATGATCACTCAGAACTCTGAACTACCCCCTCTTGGTCCTCCTGACACTTAGAATTTCTTGTTCAGTGTGTGTCTTCCCAAATGGATTGTAAGTCCTAGGCTCAGTGCTATTGGTCCAGTGCCTACCACATAGTAGTTGTTCAGTAAATACTTACTGAGTGAATGCACAGTTAAGTGAGGACATTGTGAAATTAGGGCAAAGAGCAATCTGGGTAGATCCTAGAACACAGTAAACATTCCATAAAAAGTAGCTCTTACACAACATACTTGGATCTCAAAATTTATAATGCAGAATAGAGAATGGAACCTTGGTCTCCCTGATTCAAAAACCATGCCCTTTCCACAGTAAACTTAAAGGTAGTGCTTGTTGTCTTAGTTTTCCAAAGTTAGTAGAGTATAATCCTTTTCTTGTTGAAGGTTTTCCATGAATTAGACTTGCATATTGAGGAAAACAAATGATCTACCTTTAAATAAAATTCAATAAATTGCTTGGCCCAGGTCAAGTTGACCAGACTCCTTTAACAGGCAGGAGGAATTGCCATATTGGCCCAAACTGTGGAAGATACAAGTGAGGGCTATTGGCCGAAGGCGGAGTGGAATCCATGGGGTTAGGGACAAGCGGAACAAAGAGCGGTGATACAATCTCTGAAGCAGATACATGTATAATTTACACAGAGCGGGATGTGTCTGGCTCCCATCGCTTCTAGCAAAACATCTTCTCTGACCTGGCTTACGATCGCTTAATTGCTTCATGAAGTCTGGTTTCTCTCATACTTGACAAATGTGAAATCCACAGACAAACAACGGATCAGTTAACCCAAACTCCACCAGCATAGTAAAGACTTGCGATGTGTCTTAGGAACATGAGCCATCTGAAATGAGAACAATGGGACAATAATGTCTTACATTTGTCCAGCACTTTTCAGTTTATAAACATCCTGTATATTTATACATGGAAAAAATATCCCGTAATCCTTATAAAAGTCCAGTGAATTAGGACTGTATAGTCTAAGAGTGCTTTTGTGGGTATTCCTGTACCTCATACGGTGAGGTGGGGTGTGTTCAGTCCAGGAGGGGATAATGGAGTGATTTGTCATTTGAAAAAGAACATTTAACAAAAGAATCTGAAGGTCCAGCTTCTAGCACTGCTTCTAGCTCTCAAGATCATTTCTCTGAACTTCAGTTTCCTCATCTAAAATGAGGATCATAATAACTTGTCTGACCACCACTCAAGGGCTACTTGAGATCTGAGTATGTTAATAGATGGGAAACATTTTATAACTGTAAAGTGATATTTTTGCTATTATTAATGGTATAGAAGCTATATAATATAATGGCAATTCTTACCGTTACTTATTGTCCAAGACCAGGAATAATAATATAATCAATAGTGTTGACTAATATTAATTATTAACGAGGCAAGAGAGGAAGCAGAGGCTGGCTTACCCATTCCCAAGTGTGCAGCCTCTATAGGATGGTGTTTCTGGCTCCAGGGGGAGGACAGCAGAAAAGCTGGGGCATTTTACCCCAAAAGAGAAAAGTGAGTAGCTAAGGATGTGGCCTCTCTGTGCAGCCCATTGGGCTTCCTTACACTGAGGCCTACATACTCACATGGTCCTTGAACGCCCATAGGCGTTTGAAGCAGAGAAAAGCAAGGTTTTCATGATGAGGAGTGGAAGAGGCTAGGCTATGTAGGCCCTATTTCTCATTCCAAACCTACCATTCTTCTTGGGTGGGGGATGGTGGGAAGAGGGGAGAGTCAGTGAGAGAGTGGAGGGAGGCCAGGAGTATCCCACCAGTGGATGCTCCTTCCAAGGGCAGGAAACCCCAGAAGAGAGGGTTTGCAGTTTCCCTTAACAGTGTTCTTTCAACATTATTGCTCTTTTCTTTACATCGCAATAGTCGTGTTTGGAGTTTATTTCAAAGGCAGTGAGAACTCAGGCCACCAGCAACCCATCAACATTTGTCACCCTGCCCTGGACAACAATTGCTTTCGTTCCTTCCCTCCCTTCCTCTTCTCTTTCTTCTTTCCTTTCTTCTTTTCCGATTTCCTTCTTTTATTTTCAAAGCACCTTCCCACTAATTTGATCTTGGCAACAGCCCCAGGAGAGAACAATAGTGGTTGATATTATCTTCATTTCATCGGATAAAAAAATGAGACAGAGTTGAGTGGTGCACCCAGATCACAGAAGGTGGCCGTGGCTGAGTTGGAACAAGAGTATAAGTCTCAGACTCCTGGTCCTTGACTTTGCAGTAATCCCGCTACTTTTTAAGGTGTAACTCTGGACATTAGAATATACCTTGTCGCTAGTAAGGTTTTAAAGTGAGCCCTCATTGGAGAAATTGTGTATACTCAAAAAGACTTGGGTCCCTGTCCCTGTGGTTTGCCTTTAAGGGTGTGATGTATTCCTGGACCACAGGAACATACTCTGAAAGGTTTGATCTCCTCACACAATGAGGTGAGCTGGAGCTGAGAAAGGCTTATGCAGATTTCCATAGCCCACCTCATCCTTACTGGTGGGAATATATTCTTAGAAATGGAGGGGAGAGCCATCTACCATTATGACAGCAAATATTTAGAGGCACTTACTGTGTTCGAGGGTCTGTTACAAACACATTGCATGCATGATCTCTTTTAATCTTTATACCAGTTGTAAAAATAGATGTACTTAATCATCTTCATGTTTTAGATGCGAGAATTAAGGCGGAAGATGATTTGTCACATGTCATACAATGAACACTCAATGGAGGTGGGATTTGCATCCAGAAAATCTGGATTCAGGGTTATATTGTGTAACCATATGAGCTCGGCTGCTTCATATGATGTGCCTGCACATGTACACATGTGTGTTTGAGTGTTCTCTGGTATGTTTGAATTGAACAAATTTAATGTACTGATAATGTAACTTTACCTCAATCCTATTAATCTTTGTAATCCCAAACCCTAGCCCTGGGATTTTTTAATATCCCTGAAGCTAATTTCTCAATAATGGTTTCCACTGTAGGGCAGAGGTGACCATTGGTGTTTGTAACCCTTTCAGGTTTCCTGTCTCTGTGCCTGCCCAGACTATGTATACACGAAATACTGGCTAGATGAATTTATGACACATTTTTCTGCTATCGTTTTTGCAGTCTTTTCAACATGTACATGGATATATTTCTTAGAAACTATCTTTGCTTGTAAAAAGCTTGATTAGAAGGATATTTCTCTCCCTTCGAACAGTCATTTTACTGATCTCTGAAACTATGGTTGTATTAGTATTTTTCCATGCACCTGGGTATTTGGGAATATAGAAGTGGAATTGTTAATGTCTTCGAAAGAGTCAGTAAACATCTGGTCATTTCAAATTTCTGGGTCTCAAATTATTTTCTCTACTGCAAAATAAGGAAGATTGCATGGCGGTTAACTTACCAGCATTTAGATTTCATGATCCTACTCAGATCTTTTGGGCATTTCCAAAAACCCTGATACATGGCATTGAATATCATAGCTATCTGGATATCAGACTGGCTTTCCTGATTTTGTATACATTATTAATGAAGTTGCTAAGGGGAGCATTTAGGGTGACTCATGCCTGGATGCTCTTCCCTAGGAACCTAGTTGTCATACTGCAAGACCTAGATTTGACATCACCTCTTCTGGAAGGCCTCTCCCAGCCCTAACCATCAATTCTCCAGGTTGAGTAGGTCCCTTATCACCTCAGGTCTCATTGTACCCTGAACATCTCTCTGTTAGTAGCGTATATCTTTGATTAGTAATTGTTTAGCCTATCTTTCTCGTTGGTCTGTGATCACCTGGGAAGGGGGTTGCTAAGCTCACCACTTTCGCTTCCTAGTAAAAAAGAAGCCAAGGAGAATATAACAGAGCCAAGAGAGGGAAAGAAGTGTGTACCGACAGTATCATTTGAACATGTGGATCGAGCTGTGTCTGAACCTGGATATTTCTAGAATTTTGTTTCAACCTGAGCCAAAACAACCCTTGCCTTTCCCCTCATTCTATATTTGGTTGGATTCTTGTCACTTGCAACTTAAAGATTCGTAGTTTCTGTTGACTGATAAACACTGTAATTGAACCATTGCAAAAGAGTTCTAGGAAAGAGTTTGGTGCACAGGGTGTCATCAGAGCTCAGCAGAGGTGCTCTTACAGCTACAGTCTGGTTGCCCAAAGTATTGTCCATAGATCAGCAGCATCAGCATCATCTAGGACTTTGCTGGAAATGCAGAACCCCTACTTTAGACCCCCTGAATGAGAATGTGCATATTAACAAGATCCCCAGGTAATGTTTTTGCACATTCAAGTTTGAGAAGAGTTGCTATAAAGGACATGGGGAGGGATATACTTAGGGACATTTTCCCATAAAGATGACATTTGAGATGAATTTTGAAAGATGCTTAGGACCCAGACATACAGAGCTGTGCTGAAACAAACTGGCGTGGCAGCAACTTTGAACGTAAGGTGAACAGGGAATGGTGGAAAAGGAGTCTGAATACACGGACCAGATGTGGTATGTAGTGAGTCACAGGAGGCCCTTTACAATAGCAAGACATTATTTTGAGGGGTCTTCAGGGCAACTTGATGACTTTAGTGACTGGAAATCCATGGTAGAGAGAGGAATTCACTATATGGCTCTATTAACAGCCATCACTCTGAGGAATGATTCACTTCCTGGATTATCCATCACTACGGTTAGAAAGCCTGACAAATTACCATTGATCTACCAAACACATACCGTCCATATTACATCCTCAATAGTCAGATTCCTTCTTTTCCAGGATTGCTGGGGTTTACCTTTTAATGGCTAGTCTTGAATTGATTCAAGACAGGGGATTCATGGCAAATCTCATGCCTTCCCCTGAGGACCACTTCCGATCGTGTTCTATTAACAACAGTCAGGTGCTATGTTTCCCTGAGTCATCCTCACTGTCTCCCAAGGGTATGGTTTGGCCGAAGATGGCTCTTCTTAAGTTCCTTTGTGCACATTTCTTGGAGTCGGTGGCAAGATGGGAGAAGATTGAAATTAGAATAAACCCATGGATAAAATGTGAAGCAAGATGAGATTACATTAAATTTATGACATGCCGGGGCAAGCTCATTTTGCTTTGTGAATAATGGTTAATCACTATTTGAATCAGAGAGTATTTACTAGCTGGTTCTCATAAATCAGGGTTGGGGAGTAGAAATATTTATCATGAGCTGATGTCATGTGACTTTAATATAGCCAAATATTTTAATAAGATTGAAGATTCTTAGACACGAATGTTTTAAATGATGGCAGATCTCAAGGCATTAAGAGAGGAACCTAAAGCTTTTTGAAGTCAAGCACTGCCCTTTAAAAATTGAACTTTAATGATGTCTATGCTCTCTGGTCCCTCCTGGTCCCTCCTGCCTCCTCCGCCCTCAGCCGTTGAGATGTGGCCAGATTTATGGTACCTGGGTCATTTTCCTGACTACTTTTTTTCCATTTTATACAAGCTATTAAATGTAATTTATGAGAGTGAGAAACGCATTCTAAATGTGAACACTTTTACAACTATTGGGGTAAGTCAAATGGAGGAGGTTGCTTGGTGCAGGGAAGAAGCACTGGCTGGTGAGCCTAGAGTCATCAGATTGAATCTCAGTCCTAGAACTTGCTGTAGGACTTTGAGCAAGTCATTGCTCATGTTTGGTCTTCATCCATAAAATGAATGGATTGGGTTATCTAGCTCACCCTCTGCTCCTGCCCAGAATAGTCCATCTCAAGGGCCATGACTAGGTACCTATCACCAGTGTATATACAAAATATATACAACTTTGGCGGTGGCGGGGTGTAGGGGAGCTTGGCTGTGAAAGGGAAGAGTGATGATGGCTCCTTACTAGAAGGGCATGTAGGGCTGGGGTAGGTTTCTTAAACATGGGCTGGATCAAGTGTATTCCAATGCTGATGGGAAAGGCTCCGGCAGAATGAAATTTTACGTAGAAAATTTCTTCTGAGAAGGAGGGAGGGGATGGGGCTCCAAAGTGTAAGAGGGGGTAGCGGCTTGCATAAGAGAAATTAGTCATCTGTGATAGCAGCAGGAGAGATGGCGAAGATGGGTTTTATAGATTTGTAGCAGGGAAGTTGAGAGTGTTCCGGTAGCTTTTGTTTTCTCTGAAAAACTGGAGACCGGGTCATTTGCTGATAGTGAAACGGGACAAAGGGTAGAGTGTGGAGTTCTAAAGAAAATGGAAGTTTTGAAATAATTGTGAAAAGTCAAAACAAGTGTGAACAAGAGAAACCTGTCAACGCTTCCAAGGTCCAGTTGGGGTGATGATCATGAATTTATAATTGTGGATTATTTCACTATATTCTCTACGTTTGGCAATTTACACCTGCCCCTCAAAACCACCCCTGCCCCCCTGGAGGGTGACCTGTATGGCCGTATCCACCACCTCTTGTGTCCTTCAGGATGTTTTGTCCGGGGAAAGCACTAGCAGGAGACTAGAGGAAAGGAGGAGAGGAAGGTTGTGATGCTTATTCCACTCCTTTTTTATAGAGGTTGCCAGAGTCTAGATGTGTCTCTCCACATCTAGATGCTGCTGAGTAGGCTTGTCTCTGGGTTTGGTCAGCTGCTCCTTCTTTATCCCCTGTCAGGTCTTGGAGTGATCACTTCACCCTGCCCGTTGCTCGTCCTGGTCCTGCAAGATCCTTTGTGAGTTTCCCAGTACACTGCTTGCTGCTCTATAAACAGTGCTCTTATTAAAATTTTCCTGAATTACCCAGTTTGAGTTTGCTCTTTGTTTCTTGCTGGCACCTTGACTGAAATATCCTGATATCTCTTTCTCTCCACCAATGCTGCCCGTGCGTAGGCACAAAAAAGTTCAAGCATTGGGTTTTTGTAGTGAAGTATGAAAAAGGGACAGATGCAGAGAGAGGGAATTTGAAATACTTTTGTCCAGAAGTTATTGAAATATGATAGGTCATATGAACTACTTAGGGAAGGAAGGGAACTAACTGCTCCTGCTTTTGGGCAGTGAAGTCAGTTTATAGTCAGTTTCAATGTTGGAAGATAAGAGTAATTTGAAGAGGTGATGAGGCAGCTGGAGGAAAAGATGAGTTAAGAGTGGTGGAGTCAGTAACCTCAGACATAGAACATTGTCAAGTGGTGAGAACCTGGGAGTTAGTAGCAGAGGTCAGTATGGCACAAGGTACCCTGAGATGAAGTTCAAGTTGTTGAGAAGCCAGGTTATTGGATAACTCATCTGGATGGTCACTGACGTCAGAAATGACAAGGCAGGAATTGAGTTTTAGGGAAACACTGTGGGTCAGATGCCAAGTTTTTTAGTAAATAAGATGGAATAACTGGGGGTACAGTAGAAGACAAAAGCTAGTAGAGAATAGTGGTCAAGCAGATATCTTGGGCCTTCAAAGAACAGGGTTTTTAGAAAAGTTGACAGGTAGCCCTAAGGGGGATAGACCATAGTATACTGCTTCATGACTGTGTTGAAGCCAACGGCTGTTGTAAGAACTGTAAAGGAAGTTTTGTCCTTTGGGGAGAGTCAGGTTTGTGTTCAGGAAAGAAATTGGAGTGGATGATGTGAGAAGGAGTGTACATTATAAAGAGGCTGGGCCTGGAAATAGTGGCCAGGATTGGAATTCTAAGGTATTATTTGACTTGGGACTTTTACATTATGAAACCTAGTATGAAAGGCAAGACAGAGTTATTCTTGATGACTTATTTGTGGAGGGTGGGCATTAGGCATAATGGACGGACGTCATGTTTACCAGGCTTGAGAAACTCTCCTTAGTCTCAATATCTAGGGCTGTGTGAATGTGGGGGTCATGTGTCTTTCTTCCGGTTGGTGGTATTTCACCTTCTGGTGTTAAAATCCTTTCAGCTTACCTGCCTTGGGATAATGTATCCATGCATCTGTTTGTTTGTTCAATTACTTCTTAAACCAAGTGAGAATCAGCAGGTCATAAATTCATTAGATAGAAGTTATGGGAAGTTTGCCTTTGATTCAACTGAACAATATTACTTAGTAAATTTCTCCCACTCTGTTCTAGCCATGTTGTTTTTCTTTCTGTTACTGGACTGTGCAAGTTTGCACTTTCTGGGTTCTTTGCGTTTTATGTTCTTTCTCTCTTCCTTCCAATCTGTATGAATGTTCTTCCCTCCAAAGCTGTGACTGACTCTCTCCTTTACTTTAAATGATATTTTGCTCAGTGTCACCTCCTCAGAGAGACTTTCCTTGACTGCCTGTTGAAGCTCCCTTGTTGTACTCCCTTCTCTTAAAATACTTTTTTATTATATAACTGTTGGCTTGGTTTTTTGTCTTTCCCACCCATGAATACAAGCTCTATGAGGGTAGGAACTTTGTTTTATGTATTTTCTTACCCATAATGCCTTTGATAGTCCTGATGTGCAGTAAGTGCTCAATAAATGTTTGTTTGAGTGCTGAATTAATGAACAATTTGGAGTACAATGAGGTACTAACTTACCTTATCTAGGCAGTAAAGCCTTTGCTTGATTATATGATGGATCTGTCAAGGTGACTTCTGCATTGGGTGAGAGGTTTGAGAAGAACATCTCTTAGTTTCCTTTCCACTCCAGTATCTCCTCTGTCCATTATTATGGTTATCTCTTGCACACTGGAAACAATTGTATGAATTGAAAAGGACAGTAAATTGGTAAGTAAAAAAAAAAAAAATTAACCAAGAAAAGAAACAGATCTTCTCATCAAACCTCTCATCAAGTACAAAAGCCATGATTTGCTTTGGCCAGTGGTACCATCAAGTGTGAGATACGTGAGGTGCTTAAACCTTGTGGCCTTCCCTATATGGCTGTTGTCGGGAACATTGTGACTACAGCCTCTGCCAGTAGTAAGCTATGTGTTAGGTATGTCAGTGAGGTTATCAAAATCAAAAACAGACAAACCCCAGAGAAAAATAAGTCTGCCAGTTTGGAAACATGTTTTTCTTTTTTGTTTGTTTTCATAAAAAAAAATTAAGCTACTTAGATAGAATAAACTAAAACACTTTATTTTTTTTTTTAAAATTTTTTTTAAACTAAAACACTTTAAAATGAACTAGCAAGACAAGACCCTGGAGTCCATATTATTATTTTTTTCATTGAGGTATAGTTGACACACAGTGTTACATTAGTTTCAGGTGTACAACATAGTAATTGGACAACTCTATTAAGTTATGCTGTGCTCACAAGTGTAGCCGGCACCTGTCCCCATGCAGCACTATCATAATACCATTGACTATATTCTCTACGCTATACGTTTGCATCCCTTTGACTTACTCATTCCATGAATGGAAGCCTGACCCCCTTTTCCCCTTCACCCATTTTACCCATCCCCCACATTCTCCCCTCTGACAGCCACCAGTTTGTTCTCAGTAATTTCGGGTCTGTTTTTGCTTTGTTTGTTTGACGGAGTCCATATTATTAATGATCATCAATAGCAAAATGTTGTAATAAAGTAAAGCTGTGAGATTATTCATAAAGGAGAAGATAATTACCACTTATTGAGCAGCTCTTTGAGTCCGCTCAGCAAAATGAAATAACCTACCCATGTGCAAACAACTTTTTATTTTTTAAATTTTTATTATTTTAATTTTTATTTTTTAAGGTCACAGAACTAGGGTTTTATCCCCAGAAATCTTCCATCTGGACAGTCTGGGCTGTTTTCTCTCTCCACGATGCCTGCTACACATATTATTATAACGAGGAAGACATTCTTTCTCCCTGCTCTACTCTTTTTTTCCCCAATATCTTTCCCCGAGATAGATAGACATCTACCTGATTCTGAGTCTGACTTCATTACTTCTACCTGTGGGAAAGTTATTTAAACCACTAAAACCCTCTTTTTACTCAGCTTTGAAAGGCAGGTTAGTCGTATCTGTATCAGAAGTCCTTTACTTGGCTTCTGTGAGAGAGCGACGTGTGTGAGGAATAGTTGTGTGCTCCTGCACCCCCGTAGAATGACGAACTGGCTTACCACAGGCTTCAGATCTTTCATCCATCACTATCAACTCCCTGTGCCTCAAATTCTTGATTTGCTCAATGGCACAATACTGCACACTCCTCGTATGGTGGTTGGTTGAGCAAATGAGATAAAGAACATAAAGAGATTATAATAACACCTGGCATGCAATGAGCCCTCCACATACGTGGCCCATTGTCTTGACCCTCTTTCTCCTCCTCTGCTTCTTCTCCTCCTCTGTCTCATTAGATATGGTCACCGTCCTTATTGGATTGCAGTGTATATTCATGAGCATATATATCCATATTATGTTTAAGCTTCATGAGACTTTAGAAATAATGTAATAATTTCTCTCATTTTACAGAGAGAGAAACTAAAAATTAGCTTGCCTCAGGTCACACACCTGGTATATGGCTAGACACTGAGGTTTTTGAATTACTATATTTATTTTCAACTATACGTATGTATGAAAATTCAGTGGGAAAGTTAGATTTTGAGGTATACTCAGCAAATGAGGTTTCTGTTCATGACTGGTTGGCAGTGCAAATGACAAGTACCATAATGGTTACATGCCCCTGTTGAAACTAGAACATAGGGCACTAGGCTTAGAAAAGGCCACATGTCAACGGCTTCCTATTTTTCTCCATTCCCAGATAAAGTCTTTCAAGTTATATATCACCCTGGAAAGGCCATCTGTCTAAAATTGCTTAGGCTTGGGAAAGAGGTTTTTAGGTCAGATGTATTACTCTTATTCCACTTGAACTTTATTTCATTTTTTCTCTTCTTGCGATCTGAAACTCAATGATCTTTGTCACAATTCGTGATCCCAAGAAAGTCTGAAAAATACTTACGATATAATAACCAAGAAGCAGAATCTCTAAATGGAGAACTTCTATATTTATAGCTCTGGAAAACACACAAAAGGGAAAGCCAGAGTAATCTTCAGTAGAGATGCGGACAGAGAGGTTGTCTGTATATGCTCTTTGAGAGTTGACTTCCTTGCTCTGAGAACTGCCCGTTCCCCATCCCACCGTAAAAGGGTGGTCTATGGTAGCCCGTTATATACTGCAAACCTGCTCTTGCAGCCCAAGATGACTGGATTGGTGTAGATGCTTGACTTGGGATGGCCTGCCGTTCTCCCTTGGAAGCTGGCACTCTCTTGGGAGTCAAGATGCCAATCAGTTTCTGCTGGCTGCTTTACATAAGGATATCTTCTTCTTTGAGAAAAAGACAGTAAGCAGGAGAAGGAGAAGCATATTATGTGTTAAGTCACTGTCATTCTGAGGTTGTTCGTTGCTGCAGTGTTTTCTCACTAGTACAGATAGAAGAAAAATGTACCATCAAGTAAATTTATACCTTACAACCCAACAATTCCATTTCTGTATGTACATCCAAGGGCAAACCTTAGATATTTGCAAAAGGAATTTGAATGAGATAAAAGAGAAGAAAACTTAATGTGCATGAATGGAAGAATGAATACGTAAATTGTGATAAAAATGGATCACTATGCAGCAGTTACATGAAATAGAGGTCTATCCATCAACATGGATAAGTATCAGAAATCTAATATTGAGTGGGAAAAAGTTATCAAGATACACCTAAAATTTAAATTTACTTCAAAATATAAAGAACAAATATAGCATAATATTAAATGATAAAAATCAAGAGATGGATCCATGGTGCCATTTATAACATTTCACACCTTAATGAGTAAACAAGATAAAGCCATCCTGCCCATAATTCAGGACTGAAGGACACCATTACTAAGTTTGGGTCAATGGTTATCCACTCTGTTTGTTTTAGTCATAGATTTAAAACATTTCCAGTAGTGAAGAGTTTGGCTGTGGAGTCAGACAGACTTAGGGTCAAGCTCACACTAATAGTTTTGCATTGAAAACTTCTTTATGTTCTCAGAGTTTTCATTCCTTTATCTCTTTCTCACAAAATGAATTGAAAATTATATATCTATAAATACAAACACATAATTAAATATTTTAACTTTTATATAAAATCACACAGTGGCTGGTGTACATGTTCAGTATAATGTAAATATAATTTGTTTCAAAATTTCCCCCTACATTTATAGTAGAGGTATTTTCTCATGTTTTTAATAACATGAGAATACTCTTCATTAGTAGCATTTTAAATGTGGAATCAAACTTATTGAATAAATATTACACAATTTACTTAACTGTCTTAAACACTTTATTTTCAGACATTTACCACTATCAATTACTCCTTAATAGACATGTTTGCACAAGTAGTCTTTCTTACAGTTTATATTATGTCTGTACAAAATAATTACTAGAATTAGAATTAATTGGTCAAATGGCACATTTTCAAGCTTCGGCTACCTATTTTCAAATTGCCCATTATAGTTGTGAACATCTTATATCTGTGTGACCCTAAGTCAATTATTAAATATTTTTAGCCCTTAGGTATTTTTTTCTTTATCTTAGAGTGAGGTTTAAAATAGTAGCTATATCATGGCACTGATGTGAGACTAAAATGAGATGGGATATGCAAAGCACTTGGGCACCTCCTAAGATCTAGTTAGTACTCAAAAAGTGCTAGCTGTTGTATTAATACCTTACTCTGAATAGCAATATATGTCTGTGATACCTCCTTCTAGCTACTTTAATAGGCAAAAAAGATTTGTTTCACTCCTATTTTAACTTGTATTTCTCTGATTACAAAAGAATTTAAAAAACTTGTATTGGCCAGCTGCAGTTATTTTATATAAAATATTACGACCTTTTATTTGTGTCTATTTCACTATTGAGGCTCCAGTATTTTCTTATTGATTTCTACCTGTTTTTTATATAGTGAGGCTATTAATACTTTGTTAGTCATATTAATATGAATCTCCCCAGCATAGAGTGTGGAATGTTTTTCCTCAGGAATAACTTACAGGAAATAGAATTATAAACAAATTTTAGTTTTCAAGGGCAGTTACATTCTAATTTCCAAAGGGTAGGTCAGTGTTTTTAGGCCCTTGATGGACTCCTTCCTTCCCATCTGCGTGTCTCTTAGTAAGTTTCTCCCTTCTGTGATCTTGTGTCATTAATTGGTCTTTCATTAATGGACCGTGTTGTCATATCTCTGAAAAATAAGAGAAGACCCTTTCTTATTACATTACAGTTCATTTTTTTTAATGTTTATTTATTTTTGAGGAGGAGAGCATGAGCAGGGGAGGTGCAGAGAGAGAGAGGGACAGAAGATCCGAAGCGGGCTCCATGCTGATAGCAGCAAGCCCAACGTGGGGCTCGAACTCATGAACTGTGAGATCATGACCTGGGCCAAAGCTGGACGCTCAACCTACCGAGCCACCCAGGTGCCCCTCATTACATTTGAAAACCTAAGGGCTTCCTCTGCGTTCCTTCTCAGTTATTGTTTCTGCGCCTCCCCCTATCCCAGAAGGATGTGTCTCATCCTACAAATGTGGCTGATACCCAGGACATTTGTTCTAGGGTCGGTACGTTTGCTCTGAGGGCCGGTAGGGGTGAGTACCTGCCGGTCAGTGTACACACTGCTGATGTCATTCATGAGGCTCGGGTGTGAGGTGAGATGAGTACTGAGACCCTAGTGTGAAGGTGCTTAGAGATGGACGTGTGGCTCTGGAACTGCACTTGTACACGATTGCTGCTGTGACAGACTCACACTTAGTAGCTCGGAACCACACGGATTTATTACCTTACGCTTCTGGAGGTCAGAGGTCTGAAACAGGTTTCACTGGCAAAAAGCGAGGTGTTGACAAAATTGTGTTCCCCCTGGAGGCTCTGGGGGAGAACCTGTTTCCTTGTCTTTCCAGCCTCCAGAGGCCGCCTGCGTGCTGTGCTTCGTGGCCCTTTGATGTGTGACCCAAAGGCAGCGGTAGAGCGTCTCCAAATGACCTGTGCTTCTGTCGCATGTCTTCCCTTCTCCGATGCGACCGCCTCCCTCTTCCACCCCTGTGATTACTCTTCGAAGGTTCACCTGGCTAATTCAGGAGGCTCTCCCCCTCCCGAACTCCTTCACTTGATCACATTGGCAACGTCTCTTGCTCCATCCTGGGGCAGAATTCCTCTCTGTGTACGCAGGAAACACAACCAAGCTATTTGCTCTTGAAAGACAGCGATGGCACAGGATAGGATAATGGTTGCAGACATCCCCCTTCTGAAAGGGAGAAACAAGGAAAGCACCACTCCCAAGCAATTGCACACTTCAGCCCGGCAAACCCCGTGGGTTCAAGGCCTAGGGATACTCCTCTGTGGCTCGTGGCTTTGCCCTCTGGGCTCACCATTGTCCCTGTGGCGCCCTCCTTCCATTTCCATGAAGGTGGTACGTGTTGCCACTGAACCGTTCCATAAGCCTGGTAGAATTTTTGGCATCTGACAGCCCTTCATTTTCCTGTTGTCCACACCTTTCTGCCACATGTGTGTACAGGGTTTCCTGGTAGAGCAGGTGGAATATGCATTCCCAGGCAATCGACTAGTCTCAGCCATGAATTTGCTTCGGTCAGTGGAACGTGGGTGAGTGCGAGGCTTCAGATACATTGGTGTGGTTTGTCCTGAACTCTTCTACCTGAGCTGTGAGACAAACATGCTTCCAGTTCAAGGAGAATGAGGAAACACATGGAAGACTCACATGAACCAATCCCGGAGCCTGGATTGGCCCAACCAATCCCATCTGCATCTACCTGGATGAGTCCACACACAGATCCATGAGTGAGAAATCAAGCCCGTCAAGAAATGTGAGAAAGCGGAGATGTTAACATAATTGCAAACTAACAGGTTAACCTCCTGCAGTTTCAGGGATTCTGACAGAAAACATGAGGCTCCTGGGTCAGAGACAGAAGATTTAATTACTCATAGCAATAGCAATAATCAGAGTATCAGCATTTTTCTGTGTCAGTTCCATATACCCCATTTCCCACAGAGTGATGCACGGAGGGCCAGGTAATGCCTACATATATAGTGGATTGTACTATAGGACGGGAACCTTGAGGGCAAGGGACTCAAATTTTTTATATTAGAACCCAATTCTAACTATGCGCTCTGAAGGCAGATATTATCTATGTTTTGCTAGACAGTAAGCATGTCCACCCTTGACTCCTGAGGGAGACACTGTCTCTATATCCAAGTGTATTCTAACTTGAGAAGAAATTCTGGAAAAAAGGCAGTCACTACCTTTGCTTGCAGGAAAAGCAGAAAGACAAAAGACCCATATTGAATTGTCTCTTAATAAGCCTGGATGCTGTGCTTTCTTCTGTGTTTTGGAGCTGTTTGTTATTCAGCATTATTGTATGAATAGCTGGCAAATATACTGTGACTTTGTGGGTTTTCGTGTGAGGCCCTGAATCTGAGGTGGGACAAATCCATGTCAATGGGCATGATGTGTGCTTTGAACAAAATTAAGAGTTATCACTGAAAATGGACTATATTACACAGCAAGAAATTAATAAATTTTGAATATGCATGATATATCTTAATGCTACCTGGTGCCATCGTGTATTATTCTTCATTTTCATTTTACGTAAATAATGCTGAAGTAGTGGTAACTCATTGAAAGGAATACTGAGAAGATTTAATTATCTGCTAAGAAAATTACGCTCTCTACTAATACTTTGTTCCAGACACCTTTCATGCCCTACCTTAAACCCTTTCAGTAACACTGTGGTAGGATACCATTTTTTCATGCTGTAGGTGGCAAAACGGAGGCTCAAAAGGAATTGCCCAAGGCGAAGTTTGCATAAGGGGCCAGATTAGGGAAGAGATCATTCTTGATTCTCAAGTTTGTGCTTTTACTTTTTTTTAAATTTTGTGTTAACATTTATCTATTTCTGAGAGACAGAGATAGAGCATGAGCAAAGGATGGGGAGAGAGAGAGAGAGGAAGACACAGAATCCAAAGCAGGCTCTGAGCTGTCAATACAGAGCCTGAGGTGGGGTTCGAACCCACGAGCCGTGAGGTCATGACCTGAGCCGAAGTCAGATGCTTAACCAACTGAGCCACCCAGGGGCCCCGGTGCCTTTTCTATTAGAGCACGTTTCTGTGCTCAACATAGGTATGTCTCCCTTCTCTCTAAGATACGTAGTGCTCAGTTGAAGGAGGTTGGTTAGTAAGGGGCACAATCAAAACTAGAGCTAAAATCTGATTCTAAGTATGACATTGTTTTACTGTATTACATGAAAATAACCTGTGCCCAAGGGAGGGATTTAACTTGTATAATCTACTTTATCATGAGCACCGAAGAGTTAAAAAAGAGACATTGCATTTTCTGCGCCAAAAATGGTGCTAATTGGTAGGCAATTTATTTGTAAAATTTCCCAAGCACATTGGAGAAATACAAACTTCCATAAGAATCAGTTGGCGAGGACTTTAATTTGGTTGGTATCTGGTAGAAGTTGAAGATAAGGATCTTGATGCAAAATAGTGATAAGCCACCCTAAACTTATACGTCCAATCTAATACCCAGAGATTGATCAGCAGAAAATAAGAAAAATTTGGCTCAACTTTGGATGAAGATAGATCTTTTATTCTGACCTAATTAATGTTCATGCCAGTTCTCTGTTAGTAAAATAATATCAGTTTGTCTCACATATGGCCTGGAGTATGTCATTTACAGGTATGTTTAGATGAAAAGCTAGTAAATGGCACATATTTCTCATTTCAGAGAGAATGTGTTCATGCATGATACAACCTTTTGCTGGCTTCATAAAGTCACAGGTTAGAATTTTCCTCTGGGTATTGAAATATGATCATCATCACCACTACCACATTTTTATCCTATCAGAGTTTGCTAGGAACTGTGAAGAATGCTTTCCTTGCATTGTCTCATTGACTTTTATCTATCTGGTGAGGGCCCATGATTGTCTTTATTTATCAACTGGAATGGAAAAGCTACGTGAATTTCCAAGGTCACCCAGGTAACACATGGCAGAATCAGGAGTCAGACCTTCGTCGAGCTAACTCTAGGGCCCCTTTTGTCTGTTTGCAAAGTAGATAGATAGCAGTGTACTAATCTAGGCCTTGATGATTAGACAGTTACTGCTTTGCAGTTATACACTGACGCGTGACTCAATATTTTTGTGAGGTGGGCTCATCTCCGCCTTGATTACCCCTCCAATTCCACAGTGTCTTCCTGTTGCCCCTGAAACGCATCAAGCTTGGCTTCTGCCTCGGGGGCTTTGCACTTCATGTTCTTTACACTAAGCCTGTCTGCCCCGTTATGTGGGTATGCTGTTTGTACCACCTCCGTTGAAAGGCCTGCCCTGGGCTCCCCCTTCATTGTTTACCTTTTTGCTCTGGCTCATTTTCTTTCCAGCACTTATCAATAGTTGGTGGTATTATATATTTAACTATGCATTTCTCGGGGCGCCTGGGTGGCTCAGTCGGTTAAGCGTCTGACTTCGGCTCAGGTCATGATCTCGCGGTCCGAGAATTCGAGCCTCGCGTCGGGCTCTGGGCTGACAGCTCGGAGCCTGGAGCCTGTTTCGGATTCTGTGTCTCCCTCTCTCTCTGCCCCTCCCCTGCTCATGCTCTGTCTCTCTCTGTCTCAAAAATAAATAAACGTTAACAAAAAAAAATTAACTATGCATTTCTTGTCTTTTCTTGCTAGAAATGAACTTCCATGCGCACCGGGTTCTGGGCCTCCTTGTGTGCTTTGCTTCCCTAGTGCTCTAGAATCCGTCTGCCTCAATAAAAGATTCTGAACTGACATTCGTTGAGTGAATGGATAATGGAAGCTTTTTTTCATTTTTTGAAGTGTTTTCTATGGTGATTAGAATCGTTGCGTTGATAGGTGTGGACAATATATGGGTCTTAACATATTCACGCAATCGCATTCCAGAGTTTGTACTGGCTTGAATTTCCACCAGCGATGTAGGAAATTGCCACTTTTGCTGTCCCACATTTCCAGCCCTCTCCAGGAAGGAAATGCTAGGTATTCTAATCAGTTTTGGGGAAGGGTTTGGAGTGAAGTTGAGACGATAGAATAAATCCTGTGCCGGTTTAAAGCATGAACCTTGGAGTGGTGGGGGCTGGGATTCAAGCCCTGCCCGCCCTGACCTGGAACTCTCTGGACCTCCAGTTTTGCATCTGGAAAGAGAGACTAGTAACCTAGTGTCTACTTGACGGATTGTAGTGTGGAATAAATGCAGTAACGTGTGATGTTCACAGCGTCAGGTTCGTGGTAAGGCTACAATTTAGTAAGCACTCACTCACCCCACCCACCCCAAAGAAATGCCTGGGCAATTTCTTTGGGCCCAGCCAGTTCCTAACAGGGTCCCGGATAGGAAGACACTGTAATCTCTCTCTGTTGCAGAACTGGCAGGAAGGGCAGGAGGCCAGTGGTGTAACTGTCCTGGTCACTCCTTGTAATGGGGGAAGAACATCGGGATGGTGACAAATCAATGGGAAACAAGAAGTCAGCGAGGCCCGACATCTAAAAAAGGCATCAAGAATGGGACAGAGGGAGGAAATGGGGTGTCCACTGTGGTGCTGACTTGGTAGTCTTTTAATAGAACTATATTCCAGGAAAGAGCTTTTCGAGTAAGGAAGTTCACCGAGCCTATGCCCGACAACATGTCAGCAGCAGGTTGTGAAAATAACTTTCTCTGGCTGGTTGTGACAGCTCGTAGGGTCGTATCTCTTTTGTCAGTTTTATAAGACTGAATTTCTCCGAGAAATGACAATCTTGGCCAATATTTGTTAAAAACTTACTACAGGCCAGGTGATTATTGTACATTTTAAATGAATTCATTCATTGAAGATATACTTACCATGCATCTGCTATGTCCCAGGCATTGTTCTGAGTGCTGGGAACAGAGCAGTGGAAAAAAAAGACAAGACAGTACCCTATCATCATAGAGCCTACCTCTGAGAGCACACAGCCTGCACCAGGTACAAAGTTGAAAATAAAATATAAAAAGAATACTTCTGTGACCACAGAGATCTTTCTATATTAGGACATGTCTATAAAAACCATGCTATGTCAAACCACATAGGATTCCACTCTATCTATGTATTGTAATTCATTTAATGACTAATGAAAAAAATGGGTCGTGGGGTGCCTGGGTGGCTCAGTCACTTAAGCATCTGACTTGATTTCAGCTCAGGTCATGATCTCACAGTTTGTGGGATTGAGCCCCACATTGGGCTCTGTGCTGTCAGCACGGAGCCTGCTTGGGATTCTCTCTTCCTCTCTCTGCCCTTCCCCCCTCATGCTCTAGAGCTTTTTCTGTCTCCAAATAAATAAACATTTAAAGAAAAAAGAAAAAAAAATAGATTGTTTTTAGTCTTTTCTTACTACTAACAATAATGCAGTCAGCATCCTCAAATGATACTTAATAGCACTGTTTTGGACATTTATTATTGCATAACAAAATATCCCTCCTTTTCCATAAGAAATGTCCCGTGTATGCTGTGGCCTAGTTCTGGAAGCCTGTTTTCTTCTTTTTTTTTTTTTTAATAATTTTTTTAATGTTTATTTATTTTTGAGACAGAGACAGACCGTGAACAGGGGACAGGCAGAGAGAGAGGGAGATATAGAATCTGAAACAGGCTCCAGGCTCTGAGCTGCCAGCACAGAGCCTGATGCGGGGCTTGAACCCATGAACCGTGAGATCATGACCTGAGCTGAAGTCGGACGCCTAACCGACTGAGCCACCCAGGTGCCCCAAGCCTGTTTTCTTCTTGAACGATTTCTGTCCCATTCAGTCCCAGGAGGGGCAACTCTTTATAAAGGTATTTTATTTTATTGTTTAGGAATCATACCCATATATGTTTGAGATAGGCCCCTCCTATTTTGTTTATGGGTCAGTGTTCTTAAGATTCTTAGAAACCCCTTCCTCTCACTAAGAGTGTCTGTGAGGCACCACTTTAAACTTTGGCCCATCAAAAGTTTTGTCATATAAATCTTGATAATTTTGTTAATTAATTTTTTAATTTTTAAAATTTTATTTTTTGAATTTATATCCAAATTAGTTAGCATATAGTGCAACAATGATTTCAGGATAGATTCCTTACTGCCCCTTACCCATTTAGCCCATCCCTCCTCCCACAACCCCTCCAGTAACCCTCTGTTTGTTCTCCATATTTAAGAGTCTCTTATGTTTTGCCCCCTCCCTGTTTTTTTGTTTTGTTTTTTTTTTTTTAATTTTTTTTTTCAACGTTTATTTATTTTTGGGACAGAGAGAGACAGAGCATGAACGGGGGAGGGGCAGAGAGAGAGGGAGACACAGAATCGGAAACAGGCTCCAGGCTCTGAGCCATCAGCCCAGAGCCCGACGCGGGGCTCGAACTCACGGACCGCGAGATCGTGACCTGGCTGAAGTCGGACGCCTAACCGACTGTGCCACCCAGGCGCCCCAGCCCCCTCCCTGTTTTTATATTAGTTCTGCTTCCCTTCCCTTATGTTCATCTGTTTTGTCTCTTAAAGTCCTCATATAAGTGAAGTCATATGATTTTTGTCTTTCTCTGACTGACTAATTTCACTTAGCATAATACCCCATTTCCATCCACATAGTTGCAAATGGCAAGATTTTATTCTTTTTGATTGCCGAGTAATACTCCATTGTATATATACACCACATCTTCTTTATCCATTCATCCATCAGTGGACATTTGGGCTCTTTCTATACTTTGGCTATTGTTGATAGTGCTGCTATAAACATTGGGGTGCATGTGTCCCTTCAAAACAGCATACCTGTATCCCTTGGATAAATACCCAGTAGTGCAATTGCTGGGTCATAGGGTAGTCCTGGTTTTAATTTTTTGAGGAACCTCCATACTGTTTTCCAGAGTGGCTGCACCAACTTGCATTCCCATCAGCAGTGCAAAAGAGATCCTCTTTCTCCACATCCTTGCCGACATTTTTACCATATTCTAAGTGAGATTCTCTCACGCTGTATTTTTTCACTGGCAGTTGTTTGTGCATAGAAAGCTTTTGGTGAGCATACTGTATTTTCCTACTGACTCTAATACTAGTTCAGTTTTCCAGATACATAGTCATAATACATATAAATAATGCTTATCTTGCCCCTTTTAATTTGAGCCTTTATTTAAAAATTTTTAAGGCTTATTTATTTTGATAGAGACAGAGAGAAGATGTGAACAGGGAAGGGGCAATGAGAGAGAGGGAGAGAGAGAATCCCAAGCAGGCTCCATGCTGTCTGTAGAGCCCGATGTGGGGCTCAATCTCATGAACTGCGAGATCATGATCTGAGTCAGACACTTGAGTGACTGAGCCACCCAGACACCCCTAGTTTCAGCTTTTAATTTCCTCCTTTCCCAAGTCAGTCCTGTTGAGTGGTATCGGGGCAGAGCAGACCTAGCAGCAGTGGGGTCAGGTAGCACCAAAGGGACTTAACTACAGAGACAGATGTAATGTAAGAGTGAGGATCCTTGTAAAACTGGAGGACATGGGATTTCTGTCACTTCCAGCACCATCCATTTGGGGAGACAAAGCATGCATGCCTGACCAGATCACTAAAAAAGAAAGCTGTGATTGAATGGGTCAAACAGTACAGGACTTCTGAGCAGAATGACATCACTGTGGGCCAAGGGGGCCAAAAGATTGGGAGGGGGCTGATTTTGAGTTGGGAAACTCAAAGCACTTTGGCCAGTGATAGAACCGAGGGCTCTTTCATTTGTGCCCCCTGCTACCCATTGTGCATACTGGGTCGCACACCATATTGAAATCATTTGTTCAGTCATCATCTGCTCAACAGTACAGTGAGCTCCCTGGGGGTGGGAATTCTGTTTCCTTTCTCTCCAACTCCCTGGTTGCTAACAGAATGCTTGGAAAAGTGTAGGCTCTTGGCAAATGCTTGCTAATAAGTAACTAAATTTCTAAGTGTGTAAGTGAATATATGCACAGATAAAGTCATGTATATTTGTTGGGATATTGAATGAATGAACAAGTAAGAGTCATGACTCCACAGGGTTTGTCAAACCCCAAAACGGAAGGACCAGATGAGGCTAAGATCTTACTTCTCCTTCCCTGGGTTCAGAGTTGAGGCATCCACTGGTTCAAATGAGCTGGCTTAGTTCCTCTGTTAGACTTCCTTTCTCCTTTCGGGATTGATGGTATGGTAGAGACATGATTTAGCAAGAATGTCTCCTTTACATTTTGTTCAGGATCTGCTTGTTCTTCTGGAGTCGGAATCAAGCACTGATTTTTTTTTTTTTTAAAGGACCATAAGTGGGTTTTTGCAGATCTATTTACTAACAATACTGTCTAAAACTGTTGATCCTCTAACATCAACTTTATTTGAGAATGGAGCATTAACCATGGGTTGATGAGTCCAAAGAGATTCCTTCTCCTTTTCGAAGATCATTACATAATGATTTTATTGGCTAATTGATTATTTGACTATCTCTGGACAGTTTATGCACACACACTTACAAACATAATTTGTCATGTATTTTTCCACCAGAGAAACGAAATCATTGAGCCTCTTCAGTGCCTTGTAGACTCAGCCCCCCAAACCAGAGATGGCTAATCCACCTTCTGTCTTATATGCCAAATGCAACCGAATGCTAATGGCTGTGTTATGCTGTGGATTGCTGTTTTGAAAGATACTGAGGTCGTATCTGGGATCAATGCAAAACAGTTCTGCTGTGGTTGTGGAAGAGGGAAGTGTGGCTTATATACTCTGATGGTTTGCCTTTTATAGTCTAACACTTGAGAACAGGAAATGTTTCCCAACTCAAAATCACCCCCTCCCAATCTTTTGGCCGCCTTGGCCCACCGTGATGTCATTCTGCTCAGAAGTCCTGTACTGTCTGTCCCATTCATTCAATCACAGCTTTCTAAGGTTTTTTAGTGATCTGGTCAGGCATGCATGTTTTGTCTCCCCAAATGGATGGTGTTGGAAGTGGACTTCCAGTGGTCATTGTATTAAATGGACTTAAAATGACTCAGAATCCTCGCTTTGCCATCAAATGCTGAATTCGCCGGAGCAGGTCATTTAACCTAAGACCTAGTTTACACCTCTGCAAAAAAAGATCTCACTTAACTGTGAAGATTAAATGAGATAATAATGCAGGTGTTTAGCCCAGTTAGGCTCTCAAAGAATGTTGTTACTGTCACCCCAGAAAAAATAGAGTGACCTTCAGCCTTGCAGGAGTTGATTGCAACATGTTTGAATAACAGTTGAAGACAAAGAGGAAACATCGCCTAAGAGGGTGCTTTTGCTAATGGTCTCTGTTCTGGTTCCTTATTATGGGGCCATTGGGAAAGTGGCATATGATGTTGGGTAGTTTGTTTCCACTGGTACAACTGTCCCAATGGAAAGGGCAATGTATCAGGGTATTTTAACTGAGTTCGATTAAGCTTTCAATACCCTAACTCTTCTACATGTGATTCCATGGCAAGCTGTCTGCTGACTATAATTTCTGCTCTTATACAGGGAGAAAATAGTCTTATGACACGAGTGTTCTGGTCACCATGACAATTATTTGTAACTGTAATTTACTAAATTGACAAAGGTAGGACAGGCTGGTCATGAAAAGGTGATTATTATGGTCTCCACAATGGCAATTTCTCATTCCAAATTAATCAGTTGTCATTCTAGAAGTCTCACAAGCAAGGTTAACGCACAGCTCTGAGTGATGGAGCCTTTAAAAAAAATAAATAAACCTACAAAGATGTGGACCAGACTCTGAGCCATGGTAAATTTGCTAAGATCCTGAGTGCAACACTGTGAGGTATTATGTAGGGTAGACTGTTGCCTTTTCCTTCAGTGTGTCCAACATAGCCATTGGCAAAGTTTACTGAGATTCTTTCCTTGGAACGTCTATAGGTCAGGATTCCATGAGGTCATGGACTATGAATTTGCTGTCTCTGTACATTCATTTTCTCTCTCTGGAATATGTTCCTTCTTCCTTCTCCCATAATGGGAGGATATGAGAATCAAAACTGATAATCGATTCAGTGTTTCCAGGATACTTTGGGAGTACAGTGGTGAATAAGACGGACAGATCCTTGCTTTTATATCCTATATTCTTTATATTTTTTAGAATGTTCTACAAATATAGCTCTTATTAGAACATATCTCTCATGATTCAGTTCAAATGTTGGATCTCTCATACTATCTGTGACTCTCCCAGGAATACAAAGATCCTTTGTGTACTTTCACAAAACCTCCAGTTCTCTTCAGACAGAACAAGTGGGCTTCATATTTTGATTATCCATCTACATGTCTGTCTTCTCCATCACCTTCTAATTTCATTAAGGGCAAGAGCTCTGCCTGGTTCTTATTACACCACTGGCATCCAGCACAGAACCTGGAAACATAGTAGATGCAATCACATGTTTGCAGTACAATTTAAGGGTGAGATGCCAATCCTATTATGGTCAGTGACCCAACTGTTTCCAAATCATGCCAACCAATCACCATTTCACCCACAGAATTCTCCCTAAGGAACAAACAGAAATTGAAATCTTACTGCAGGTAGCTGGATAAGTGCTCTGTTGCCCTCAGTAGAGGTCCTCTGGCCAAAGCTGGAATGAAGTAGGAGGCCTAGAGTCGAGGCTGGTGTGGCACCTCTTGGTCCTGCTCTTCCCTGCCTACCTCCCCTCACACACTAAGTTCACATATGGAACCTAGAACATTCCTTTGTGTCCAAAGGGAAGAGGCTAGGCCCCAAGAAGATCCTTGAGTTCAAATACCTATCTGAACAGATAGAATGAATGGAAGAGAGACAAAAGAAAAACTAACCAACCACGAGTGGCTGGCTGTGTCTTAGATCTGAGATGGGAAGCCTGAAAGAAACGTGGCCCCTGAGTCCTTGTCATGTCAGTGGTCACACCACATAACTACAACTGCTCACCAGTTAGTGGCTCTGATGTTCACTGGTTAGGTTAGCCACACTCTCTTGCTAGTGCCAGATCCCTCTAACTGGACCACTTGAGATCCTCTCAGCTTTTCCGGTTTCAGGATATTTGGTCACTAATGTAACCAAGCCACACTTGTGGCCACCAGTTCTGTGTGGGTACCTACTGGCATCACAGGACACAACCCAACAGGGCCTCACCTTGTGTCCAACCTGCATTCCTCTTGCCCCTGCCTCTGGGTTCCTTTTTGAACCTGAGATTCTATGGAACACAGAGCTCTGGAGGATAAGTTCTTTCTCCAGCCACTCACTGTGCTGGGATGTACTTGTTCATATAGCCTCTCTTCGCACAGTCCCAGAAGATCCATGGTTTGGGCTTGATACCCATTGGTGGTCAGCTCAGTAATGGTTTATCGGCTCACCCTCCTTTCCTGCCTTAAAGCTTTAGGGAGCTAGGAAAGGAGCAAGTCTGATTTGGGAAGAGAAGGCTAGATTCTCCTCCCCCCTAGACTTGGTTAATTAGTGATGACTCCAGTGTTTAATGGGGTTCCCAGACTTGTCTGCACATTAGAATCATCTGGCAGTCTTTAAAAAGTTCTAAAGCCCAGGTCACTCCCGGATCATTTCAATCACAATCTATGGGAGTGAGACCCAGGTGGTGATACTTTCGGACGCTCTTCAGTGATTCCAATGTGTAGACAAGCCAGAGAACCACTGAGCTAAATGATAACAGTAGTAAACCAAAGATAACCCACTGCAAATTTTAATTGGAACATTATTGTTCAAAAATTATGGACAGAGTATAAGTTCACCACCTTTGTATATGATTAAGGAGGAATATATTGACCCCTGAGTTAAGAAAACTCTTTGGAAAGGTGAAAAGAAGCATATGTGACCTTAGAAGTCCTTGAGCCACTGCAAAATAATGTCTGCCATCAGGCACCTTCTCAGGGTGACCTTTGGCATGGATAAAGAAAGGGCTGATTGAGAAATCTAAGTGCCTTAGGATGTCTTTGGCTTTCTTTAACATTTGGAAATGCCCATTTTCAACTCATCTCCTATACTTGGCATTCAGGAAAGAAACCTTCATTACAAATCAGTTGATAAGATCTCTTGGCCAGGTCACCTGCTTTCAAGTCTCCATGGCAGCTGGCTGTGCTAAAGAAGACATTTTAAAGTTGCATGTCTAAGAAAAAGAGCGGGTGAGGCGGGGAGTAAAATAGAGAGTTTGAAGATGACATTTTATGTTTGTGGACAAGTAGGGCCGGAAGGAAAAAAGGTCATTTTATCCACCTTGCCGCCTTTATGGGACTCTGAACCTAACTATAATTTATGTAATGATTAATGCAAAGAATCCATACTATTCAGAGATAGCAGACTTACCTAGTTATTGAGCTTGGAAATCAGCATGGGAAAGAAAAGAATTTGGGCTTTGCAGTTATTAAAAGCAGGGCTCAAATGTAGATTTCCCCGCCTGCTTCTTAGTCTTGTAACTTTGTGAAAAATTATTTAGATTTTTTTTGGAACCTGTTTCATCATTAAAAAAACGACAAATTACTAATACACAATAGGATTATCTAGAAGGCTACTTAAAATAGTGGGGATAGGGGCGCCTGGGTGGCGCAGTCGGTTAAGCGTCCGACTTCAGCCAGGTCACGATCTCGCGGTCTGTGAGTTCGAGCCCCGCGTCGGGCTCTGGGCTGATGGCTCAGAGCCTGGAGCCTGTTTCCGATTCTGTGTCTCCCTCTCTCTCTGCCCCTCCCCCGTTCATGCTCTGTCTCTCTCTGTCCCAAAAATAAATAAATGTTGGAAAAAAAATTAAAAAAAAAAAATTGTGGGGATAGGTCAGCCCAACATGTCGTCAACGAGGCAATAATCCGCCCCCTTCTCTCTCTTTGTCACTCTTTTCCCTGCTCTTATGCCTCATAACAGTGATTTGACGAATTTGCAAAGTTGTCATTGGACAGTATGATCTTTGCATGATTAAATACAAAATTATGTCTGTTTTTTAATGTTGCTTAAAATAATTTCTCATCTTTATAATTGGTATGTGCAGTAGGGTGTAGTGAAAAGAGCACAGTACCTGGCACAAATATTTTTGAATAAATTAGTGAACAAGTATTGGAACTTAAGAGACATGAGATCAAGTTCAGTGACTAATATAAGCTCTGAGACACTGAGCAAGTCATTGCTTCTGTCCAGACCTCATTTTCCTCATCTGAAAGACAAAAGAGTTAGAGAAAATGATCTCTGTGTTGCATTCAGCTCTAAAATTCTGAGATTTAATTAATATGTGAGCACCGTGTTCCCTCTGACTGCACCTTGTTCATCAGTAAGACATGACACTCAGCATGTTGTATCACACCTAGGTGTTTGCTCCCAGATTGGCCGTGTCCCAGCTTCAACATGGGAGGCAGTTAGAGTAGAGGTTTGCAGCTCAGGCTTTGGAGACAGCCTGCTTTGACATAATGTCAGATCCTTCACTTCCTTGTGGTGTGACCTTAAGCAAGTTTCTCAACTTTCTCGGGTTTCTCATCTCTTCAGCGGGGTTCATGATGATATTAGTCTTTGCCTTAAATACTTACTAGGATAATGGACTGGGTCAATCCTTATGAAGCATGTGGCATGCTCCGTAAGTATTAACTCTCAGTCCTGAGTTTTATTGTTCAGTCTCCAGCACTTAGCCCAATGTCTGGTGAATACTAAATGGTAGATGAATATGAATGAAGCGTTTAAAAATATGCCTCTAGAGTGTGTGCCGTATGTAAAGTATGTGATTACTGATAAGAAAGAGTTGATCAGATAATCAGGACTCAAGATTTCCTGGCAATGCTGAAAACTCATGAGTTTGGAAGCCATGTTGGAAGCCAAGAGATTTTCATCTGACAGCTTGTCATGTTACTGTTTGGAATGAGTTAGTATATAAGAAAAAGGCTTGAAATTCTGACGCCTGGCCCTTCCACCTGTGTCCATTATCTTTATCAGGCTCGTCTTGAGAAGAGTCTAAGTATAGGGAGGGAAAGAGCTTGTTTTCCTTAGGAGAGAACTGTAGGGGCATCTCTTTCCTGAATGGGATGCTGTATTTCTTCTCCTCTTTCTTAATCCATTTCTCCCAGTTCGTTTGGCTACCGGGTGCTCCACAGCTTTTTCAGATCACTGGTGTCAACTTCCAGTCTAAATATGGATGTTCATGAACGTGTGCAGTTTGGAGGGGTTTAAAAAGTCTCTTAAAGAATAGCTTGATAGAGATGTAATTCACAGACCATAGAATTCACATATTTAAAGTATATAACTCAGTGATTTTTAGTACATTCACAGAGTTGTACAGCCATCAACACAATCAATTTTTAGGATGTTTTCCACCCCCAAAAGAACCCCCACGCTATTAGCAGTCACTCCCTATCCTGTGCAACAGCTTGGTAACATACTTATCTAATTCTTCTATGAAGTGCTCCAGGAATGTAAACCATCAGTAAGTTATTCAATATTTATTGAAACCACTATGAGTGAGATGCTCTTCCAGGCTGTAGTGATAGGGAGACAGTCAAGAGAGACAAGCAAGCAATCCCAGCTCTCAGGGACCTTATGTTCTGTACTGAGGTCTGCAGATGGGCCCAAATTAAAAACAAAGCAGAACTGGGGCGCCTGGGTGGCTCAGTCGGTTGAGTGTCCGACTTCAGCTCAGGTCATGATCTCATTGCTCGTGAGTTCGAACCCCGCATTAGGCTCTGTGCTGACAGCTTAGAGCCTGGAGCCTGCTTCGAATTCTGTGTCTCCTCCTCTCTCTCTGCCGCTCCTCCATTCACTCTCTCTCTCTCAAAAATAAATAAACAGTAAAAACAAAAACAAAGCAGAACAAAACCCATGTTAGTAACAGAAGGGAGAAGGAAGGCATGTGTGTTACATTCCTACTACGTGCCATGCTCTCTACCGGGTCGTTCTCCCAGTAAGTGCTGAACAGGCATCCGTGTGACTTCAAAGCCTGTATTCTGTAAAGGAGAGCATGATAGATAAAAATTCAGCTGAAAAACTGAAAGCTATATGTTTCTCTTTGCCCAGCTGTGCAAATCTCCAGATTTGCTGCTGACTCCCAAGCCAGCTGCCTCCTAAACATTACTTCCTGTTGTTTTGAACAAAAATATAAAGTAAACAACCCCAAGACCTTTGGTCATCAGTCACCAATGTGAAGACTTCTCTGCCCTGGATACAGTCAGCTCAACCAATGGCATCTTTGTTAGTGGAATTATGGGGGGTGGGTGTGCAGGGAGGACAGTCAAAGGGTAATTAAAGTGACTTACATTTCTCTTTTTCTCTGCCATAATCCTGAGGATTTGAATTCTCCAACAAATCAAATTCAGTTTGAGTTTTAACCCTCTTACATGAAAAGCCAGGTTTAAAAATAGCTGTTCATGCTCCAATGATTGTAAACAAACACTGAAGTATAGAGTCGACCGAAGGGCAACAGACATTACATATCCCTGCAGGAATGTGGAATTTAATATAAACGGAGTAACTTTTGTACATATGTGCTGTGTCTTCACTCTGTTTTGCCAGCAGAGTTCTTTGGATGGGGGAAAGAATCATCATAAAATGTTAAGGCTGAAAAGGGCCTCAGAAATGCTGTAGACTCACTGCTTCATTTTAGAAATGGGGGAATGGAGACTGAGCGAAGGCTGTGGCTGCATCTCTAGTTAGTGGCAGAGATGAGAGGAAAATCTAGTTCTCCAGGATCTCCAGTGGTACTAAAGAGAGATGGTAAAACACATTGATGTGCACGGGAGCTTTTTTCCTGATTAATTGAGATGCCACATAGGATAGTTCGGGGCAATGGGTGTGGGATCGAGGGACCTGAACTTAAATCTCAGTTCTGCCATTTACCATATGGTGAGTTTGAACAAATTGATTAACTTCTCTAAGCTTTAATTTACTTTTCTGGCAGGAAAAAAAAAAAAAGCATGATATCTTGTGTATTGAGTTGTTGGAATGGCTAAATGGGATGTATAAGTAAATCTTTTAGCTCATATTTGATGTTAAGTAAACGTCTACTTCCTTCCCATCCTACTCTTTCTTTTCCCTTCATCTAGGATGTTTTACACACCTTTTCACATGTCTTTGTGTCATTAAGTAGATCCATTGCTACTTTCTGAGAACAGTAATGTCTCCTTCTACAATGTGGACCAGGAGTGATCTTAAATCATAACTGTAGTTGCTCCCATTTGTTGGATATCTACTGTATTCCAGGCTCTTTACACATTATTTCTGACCTTCATAACATCATTGAAAATGAGTCATTATATTTTCCACCTTATGGATGAATAAAATGATGTTCGGAGAGGATAACCAAGAAACTCAAGATCTCGTAGCTTGAAGTCAGGTCCTCTGAGCCCCTACTCATCTCTGTACTGATGCAGTCGCACTAAGGCCGTGATTACAAACTTGTTTATTTCTTTAATGTTCACCATAAAATCCTGGGGAAAGCTTAAGAATAGGAAGAAGTATCAGTTTTGGAATCCAAGTGCAGGATTTAAACCCCACCTGTGCCATGTAAGAGCTCTATGGCATTGGGAATGTTGCTTAAGTTTCCTTTGCTCTGTATTCCTCACTTGCAGTGGATTGATAATAATTATATCAACAGGAAAGACCAAAAAAAGAAAAAAAAAAAAAAAAAAACCCTGTAGGGATGATTGAATGAAAGATGATGTATACAGCATTCTTAGCCCAGGGTTGGAAAGAACTATCACTCATTTGCACTTTCACCTTGCCCTCTGTGCACTTGGCCTATGGAGATTAGATGATTGTTCTTACAAGGACTGCATTGAAGAGAAGCACTTTAAATTCTCCCTTGCATTACAGTCTTGATTTGACCACCACCTGCTCCTGTTATAAATACAGCTAAGTACAGCTAAGATGTTGACATTGGAGGAGCTAATTTGAGGGATTGATTCACACTTCTTTTCTCAAGGTTTTCTAGGCAATTGTCTTTTTAAAAACCCAAGCCACCTTTAAAAAATAAAATCCAGGTCACCTGCTTCATGTCCCTCAGATTCCTGGGGGGTTGATTTGACAGAGCAGTGGGGGAGATACCATGTGGACACTTGGGGAGTGGGTGGGGGTGCTGTAGAGGACATCATTTGCTTTGTTATCCAAACCTCTTCTATGAAGACCACCTTCCTCTGGTAGGTTAATCTCAGAGTTGAGGGCCATAAAGTAACCACAGAAGAGAGACTGTTTCCCCCAATGAATCATTTGAGTCCTTTGATTCATCATTTTTTTTTTCTTTGTTTTCCCTGGCTGCTAGGGATATCAGAACTAAGTATTGCACATAGCTATTGTATGTTCCTTAACGAACTCTCTGGATACAGTTGTTTCTTTGCTCTCTCCCTCTCCCTCTCCCTCTCCCTCTCCCTTTCCCTCTCCATCTCTCTCTCTCTCTCTCTCTCTCTCTCTCTCTCTCTCTCTCTGTGTGTGTGTGTGTGTGTGTGTGGCCTTATTTGAATATTTTCAGCCTGAGTGCCTTTATGGTAAGCTGCCTCAAACAACTCTTTGCCAGATGTATAGAAATAAATATGGAATAGACAGACTGGGATACTTAATTTGAGGAGAGAAAGGGTAAAAATATGAAGATAGAAAACAATAACTATCATGAAAGAAGCACTGATATAATTAAAATAAAAAGTAAATAATGTCACAGACTTTTCTGTAAGTGCTCGTTAAGGGGGAGAGTATTATAATTATCGTGACTACTGTTAAGCATAGTAACATATGCATATACTCTGCCCTGTTAACTTACTCTAGGTGAAACTTGTTCATAAAATATTAGCCCCTTTTCTGTTATCCAGCATCTCTGAGGGTAGGGGCAAGAAACAGAGCTGGGATCAGGGGAGCCCTCTGAGGTCAGAGATGGGGCTTCTGATCACAGATGTGTCAGTGCCTGACACACGTAGATGCTCAGAAAATATTTGTTGAATGAATAATAATGCTGTCTACCTTGTATAGTCATTATATAGCAGACATTGTCCTCATAGACTTATAACAATTAACATATTTAACCTTCACAATCATCTTGTAAGTAAAGGATGCATACTAATTAATTTATTCATTACTGCCTTTTACAGATGAAGAAACTGAGGCACAGAGAGGTTAAGTACTTGATGCTAGTATGTGGCAGTGTCCACACCCTCAGCCCAGGGTAGAATGAAGGAACAAAGGAATAAATGAATGAAGACATAAAGAATTTATTTCCCCTAAGAGGCCAGGTATAAATTGATTGAGAATCTGAAGGGACCTTGATCAGCCGGAGCAACACGAGTTATAAATACTTAATATAAAACGGTCCTCAGAGGATAGCAAGGGGACCCAGTGATAGGAAGTCCTGTAGGCAGAGGTGGTCCTGAAGGTATCAGAAGAAAACAAACAAAACTGACGTGTCAAATTTCATTCAACGTCTTTCTCATCAGCCTGGGTTTTTATGGATCTGCTCTACATGCAACGATTTTTTTAATCTTTTTTTTTTAACGTTTATTTATTTTTGAGACAGAGAGAGACAGAGCATGAACAGGGGAGGGGCAGAGAGAGAGGGAGACACAGAATCTGAAACAGGCTCCAGGCTCTGAGCTGTCAGCACAGGGCCCGACGCGGGGCTCGAACTCACAGACCATGAGATCATGACCTGAGCCGAAGTCGGATGCTTAACCGACCAAGCCACCCAGGCGCCCCATGCAACGATTTTTACGTAGAGGTTTCTTCAGTGTAATACCTACCGGTTGGTTTTTTAACTCATTCTTTATTTTTGATTTTTTTTACATTTATTTATTTTTGAAAGACAGAGTGAGACAGAGTGCAAGTGGAGGAGGGACAGAGAGAGAAGGAGACACAGAATCTGAAGCAGGCTCCCGGCTCTGAGCAAGAGTTCAGCACAGAGCCCAATGCGGGGCTCGAACCCATGAACCTTGAGATCATGACGTGAGCCGAAGTCAGACAGTAAACCGACTGAGCCACCCAGGTGCCCCGTCAACTCCATTCTTTAATTATGTTGCCCACTGTACTATCTCTGTGACACTAGGGAATTTTGGGGGAAGCTGAAATTCATTTGAAAAGATATGAATCTTGTATAATTCATGTATTCAGGGGCCCATAAAAAAACATTAAAATTTAAGAGCCTGGTATAAAAATGAGTGTAATTGCACCTGGTTTGAGATTCCCTTCCATTCTGCGACTCCATTTTAATTTTACTGCCACTTAACTTTGCGGTATTTAATTGGAGTGCTGAATACTGATCACTGCAGCATGTGGGTACAGTGGAACGTCCCCCTTTATAAACAGCACACGGCCTCAGTGGCATCTCTTCTGGTGTACGGGGAACAGTGTCGTTTAGAGAAGGAAGGGTAATTCAGATTCTCGCGGTCCTCATGGTGGTGTGGGGGACACTGTTTGTAGTGAACAAATGGAATTCTTTGCCATGCTGCGGGAACTCCCATCACAGTCACCTTGCCTCAGTGCCTGTGTCGTCTGTAACCCAGCAGAACATATTGCGTAGAAACATTGCCTACCCTCGGATCCCCAAACCATCTGGCAAATCTTTTGTCTGTTGCTTTTACAAATGGCAGGGTGGCTCAGGAGTAAATTGTCATGAGGGAAAGCAGCCGACAACAAACACTGCACGCTCCCAGATCGTCTGCTGCGTTAAGTGAGACAACACGTGTGTGGCTGGTGTGCAGCAGGGAGTGGCGTTTGTCGCGGCGTGCACGGTGAGGCGTCTTTGAATCTCAATAAATATTAAGCACAAAGATGAACAGTGTCTCGCTGAACCGTGCAGACCTTCCCTGTAACAATACGTGTTCAAAGTTCCGTGGCAATTTCGATTTGTAGCGAGGTGACAGGGTTAAAACCTCAGCTCTATTGACCTTTAATTTATAAGGGGTCCAGGTGCCATTTTCCCCTAGCCGTGTCTTTATGACACTACAAAGAGAGTCACGTATGAAATCAGAGGATTTCCTCAACATCAAGTCATGAAACTAAATTTCTTCGCAATGGGTTTCCTTAAAGTGAGCCTGGATTCCTTCAGGTACCTAACTGTTTTCAGGGAGGTGAGACCTTTTGCCATTTTTTCCAGGGAAGGGCACCAGGATGACGTGCGAATAGGGTGCTCAGAGAAGGTGAGCCTGGGGGCGTGTTCCTCCTCCCCCCACCTGACTCGGGCAATCTGTTCACCCTGCAGTTCCTCTCCTGGTGCCAAAGGAAGGCAACCACAGCCACCGTCAGGCAGAAGGAAAGCTTCCCTGGCGCAGTCTGTTACTAACCGATGAAAGTTAAAGTATGTACGACTTTCAGAGAGGGACTGCCGTGGAAAATTCTATAGGGCACAAATTCTGGAGTGAGCAACAAGAAAGTCTGAATTTGGGGTTTCTTTGAGTATTAGTGTGGTCCTTGAGCAAGTCTGTCGGCACATCTCAGGCTCCTCTCACTGTGACCCAAATTGCAGAAGACGTTTCCCGTGCTGCATGGTGGTAGTGAGACGCAAGGATCTAACTCACGGGCGGTGAATCCCATCTGGTGTCCCGCAGAGCTCCGCTGTATGGGGTGGGCCGCTTGTGACTTGGGGCTGCAGGTGCTTCCTACCTGCGTCCCTTTCTGCTCTGCTGACGGGAACTGCCTTGTCTGGAAATGTCTGGGGTGCTGTTCTCCCTTGCTGGGTTTGGAGAGAGTGAGCAGGAGCCTACAGCTAATGATGAACTGATTTGCGTGTCCAACACACTTCTTGCTTCAAGATGGGAGAAGTCTGTGACGTCATTCGTACTTCAGACTACGCCGTGGGATCAGGCAGAGGCCGTAGCTCACATCTTTGCCTGACTTTTCCCTCTGTATGTCCTCAGAGAACTCCCCCAATTCGTTAGCACCTTAAAGATACTCATCTCACCCTTTCCTAGGGAAACTGACTGAGATAGCTTATAAGTCTCTGCTGCAAAGGTCATTAGTTCCTCCTTTGTTCTGCCCCTTTCTCCCAGCAACTGTTTCTGACAACTAGATTTGTTTTGCCTGGGAAAATTACTGTGAAATAATAGAAAGTAAAAAAAAAATCTTTTTGTTTTCACTTATTGTTATTTTTTATTATTTTATTTGTTTACTTATTTTTACTTTTTTTTTAAAGGTTTACTTATTTTTGAGAGAGAGAGAGAGAGAGAGAGTGCACAAATGAGGGAGGGGCAGAGAGAGAGGGAGACACAGAATCTGAAGCAGGATCCAGGCTCTGAGCTGTCAGCACAGAACCCAACGTGGGGCTTGAAGTCACAAACTGTGAGATCATGACCTGAGCCAAAGTCAGATGCTTGACCAACTGAGCCACCCTGGTGCCCCCCAAAAATTCTTAAGTAAATAAAATGTACTTTAAAAGAGTAAAAAGGCAGGCAACAAATTCTGTCAAGTTGTTTACCCTACAAATAAGAAAAGATTTATGTCCAATAATAAAGAACTATACGAAAAAGAGAAGACCAATAAAAGAGCAGTGGAGAATATGGTCCATTGATTTGCAGAAGAGGAAACTGGAGTAGCCAATACAGACATGAAAAAAATTAATCTCATTAGGGAAAAATGAGATTTCAAACCCATTCCGTAGGTAAAGTTAAAATATCTGATAGTATTAGTACTGGCAAACATGTGAAACAAACATAAACTCAGACTTGCTGGTGAGAATGTTTATGAGCATTGCCATTTTGGATTGCAATTTCTCAGTCTCTTGTAAGCTTGAAGATACATGTATTTTATAATTCAGCAATTATACTTTTAAGGACTCACTACTCATAAATGTCACACATATACAAGAATGTTCCTGGTGACATCATTTGTTAGAGCAAAAGCAAACACACTGACCAAACTTGGAAACAACCTTAATATTCATTGTCAGGAGAATGAATAAAGCATTTGTAGCACATTTATGGAATGAATCCCAGAGAGCTCTAAAAATAGATGAACCAGAATGACATATGTCAACATGGAAAACCCGGGAGTAAAATGTTGATCAAAGAAACAAGTTGCAGAAGAGGGTGATCAGTATGATGCCATTAATTACTTTTAACTGGAAAAAGTTGTACATATTTTATTTCCGAATATGTACAAATGTCGTAACGGTATACAAATACAGACTTGAAGATAGACACTAACAAGGTATTAACCTGGAAAGAGGAAGGCTCATCAGCTTGGAGTTGGGAGACACATGGATTTCAACTGTGTGTGCCATGTTTTTGTTCTTTATATGATAATTCTGAAGCAAATACAGGAAAATGTCCATATATACTATGTCTGGGCTATAAGACTCCAAGTGTTTTCATTATGCTTTTTCTGTCTGAAATATTGTATTAAAAAGTAGAAAGCAGCTTCCTCAGTCTGTTTGAGAATTGTGGACTTCTAATAACGCACTGATCCTTTAATGTGCTTGCTCCCTTCATACCCCTAACTTCGGGCTTGGCTCCCTGAAGTCCCCCACCTGTCCATAGTCTCTTCAAATCTTAGGAGCCCTAGCCTACGCCCTGCCACTTCCAGGCAACTTTCTGGATGACCACAGACTGCTTTTATCACATCCCTTTACGAAAGCCGCATTGCGCCTACTTGACCAATGATATGACTATGATTAATTGTATGTTTGCCTGTGCGTTGTCCTCTTTCGTGCTTCCAGTGTTTAAATATTGTCTGGTGCGTTTTCTAGCCTGGAGAAGTCTGTACTTTCTCCTATGCTTCTCATAAAATGATCTCATAAATACCTCCCTACATTTATCATAAATTATGTCTAGCAGAAATTTCGCTCAAGAAATTAATTTTAGTAATTATAATTAGTTAATTCAGCATTTTTGAGTGTCATTTATGTGTGAGTCATTGCAAATATGCAAAGAAACAGAAGTAGGGTTCTTCCCGGAGACCTCACAGCATGGCTGAATTAAATTGTAGCGTATGTGTGTGTTTCTTTTTATATTCATTCAGCTGTGCAATCAACAAATAATTATTAAACATCAACTCTGAAACCAGGAGTAGAATAAAAAAACAAGGTGAGCATTTCTCCCCTATCTATGATTGATGCTGCCTTGAACTAAAAATAGAGACCCAGGTTTGACAAAAGACTTCTAGGCTGTGTCGAGTACAAGAGGCCACTTGGGATTTTAGCTTGTAAACGGAATTAATGTGCTTTTCAGAACATGTGAATGACATGAAGCATTGCCATTTGTCATGACACTGCCCCAGGAAATCTGGGAACTGTGGTTGTGGTAATCCTATCGATTAGCTGGATCCGATTTCCTCTCCTGTTTACTTACTGGTGAGCATTTGATTTCAGTGACTCTGTCATTTAGTAACACCATGGAATAATCAGTATTTATAAACTTTTCCTTAATGACATATGTTTCTTTCTAGTTATGGCCCCTGAAACTACAGCATGAATGAATTCTTGCCTTTTTTATACATCTACAACTGACCCTTCAAAGAAGCATGACAACGACTGGACAAATTTTACTATCTCTATGTGACCAGAGAGGAAAGTGAGTGAGGAGAGTGTTGATGACTTGGGCAAGGCCACACAGAGTTACGGAAGGGCGAAGCGGGAGCTTCTGACTCTTAGACAAGGACTCTTTGCTCCCGATGGTGTTAATCTCTACTTATCAGAAATCCCAGAAAACATGGGGTCTACAGCAAGAATTTTCAACCTCAGCGCTTTGGACATTTTGGCCCAAGTAGTTCTTTGTTGCAGTGTGTGGGGGGTGGGTTCAGCAGAAGTCCTCCTTTACCCAGTAGGTGCCGGTACTACCCCCCCACTTCGTGACAACCAGAATGTCTCCAGACAGGGCCGGATGTCCCCTGGAGAGCGAAGTCTCCTCTCAGTTGAGAACCAGTGCCTCTGAGCATTCCTAAACAGCAGTTTAGTTTATTTGTGTTGAAATGCCCAAGCAAAGTACTGAGTGCTCACCAAACCTGAGCACGGAGGAAGATTTCACATCCCAGCCTCACTGAAGTGGATTAGGATCGTGTAACCAATCCTGAGAATAAGTGGTGTCCACTGCTTCCGGCCTGGTCACTAGCCCCCTGAGTGATTCCATTTCGGTCTCTTTCCCTTCAGCAGCAGACATATTTTAAAGACTGACGAGCCAAGAGAAGGGAGAGTCTTGGGTTCCTGGGTCTCTGGAAGGTACAGAGCACTGGCCACATACCATGGGGTTGTGGCTTGAATGAGACAGAGACCTTCATTTGTGATAAAGTCACCAAAACCTGGGGGTTGTATGTTATGGAAATTAGCATACCCTGAGTATTAGAATGACATTTGTTTTTAATTGTTTATATTTTAATGTCTCAATTTTAATTTTCATCCTAGTAATGCATATACATAATAGAGATCAAATATTAATAATTTGAGCAGTTATCGCTTCTCGGCCTTTTGGCTAAGATCAAGTGTAGTATCTGTTCTTATCAGTTTAATAATTTGAGCAATTACCTTTTGCTCCATAATACTTTCTGGTGGTTGAGGAATGAACACTGCTACTCTTTTCCACAACCTCCCTTTTCCTACTTAACATATGTTTTCTCCAGTGATCATTATGCAAATATTGTTCACTGCTAAGCCAGGTACTGCAGAATAACCTTGTCTCCTTCTTTATATGACTTTGTACTATTTCCCTAGTCCATAACTCTTTGGATCTGTGGTGTTTCCCCACGTTGCCTTGGTTTTCCTATGGTCTTACTAAGATATGTATATCTTGAGATGTGTATATTTTTTTCAGAAGGCCAGAACATCTCTGCTACAGGCCTACTATTGAGCTCAATCAGATTTTTTTTAAATTTAAATTAAAAAAAATTTTTTTTTGAAAGAGAGTGAGCAGGGGAGGGGCAGAGGGAGAGAGACAGAGAGAGAGAGAGAGAGAGAGAGAGAGAGAGAGAGAAAGAATCCTAAACAGGCTCTATGCTCAGCATGGAGCCCAACATTGGACTGGATCTCACAACCCCAGGATCATGACCTGAACTGAAATCAAGAATCAGATGCTCAACTGACTGAGCCACCCAGGCACCCCTCAAACAATCAGTTTCTTAAAAATTTTCTCAAGACTTCTCCCCCAGAGACTTCTGCCTTTGCAGTAGAATTATGATTTCTTTTTAGGCTACACAGCCACCTTCCTTAGGTTTTTCTTTATTCTTCTCCCATGTGGGATCTCCTGTTTCTTTCTTCCCTTGCAGTCATGTGTAGTTTAACTAGAGTGCATCCTCAAATAACTTTCTGGAAATAGATGTATGGAGAGTAAATTTCTTGAGACCTTGCATATGTGACAATGTCTTTACTCTTCTCTCATAGTTGACTAAGAGTTTGAATGTCTGCATTCTAGATGTTAAACAGACTATTTATCCTTCATCTACTATGTTCTGTTTTATAGTATAGCTATAGGGAAATTCACTGGTGTTCTGACTCCTGATCTTCTGTGATTTGCCTTTTTCCATGGGATTCTCGTATTTTTCAGTTTCAGGGAGTTTTCTTGTGTTTCCAAGAATTTCCTGTGCAGTTTTCTCTTCTTTCTCTCTAGAACTCATTTGCATGGAGCGTTGAGCTTTCTCACAGAGCCTCTATTTAAAAAAAAAAAAAAAATCTTTCCATTCCCTATTCTTTGTCCTTTTGTCCTGTGAATTCAATTGGTTTTATTTTACAGCTCTTCTGCTGAATTATTTATTTTGACAGTGATGTTTTTAATTTCTAAGAGTCCTTCACTATTTTCTGAGTGTTCCTTTTCAGTGGCAGGCTGTTCTTGTTTTGAGGAGCCAGTATATATTCCGTGCTTTCTCTCTAGATATTCTATTAAAGTCTCACAGGTCAGTATTTAGACTTTCATTTGACTTAAAATCATCTTAACCAGCCCTGGCTACCTCTGATGACACTGCATCCAGAGTGATCATTTGTGGTTCAGTTATAAACCTCTGGTCTTCCTGGGCATGAGAAAGGGGTTCCATAGGTCCTGCCTCTCTCTTTTCTGTCTTCCTGCCAGCATCCAGCTACTCCGGCCTTCCGTCATTCCTGGTACTTCTCAATGCCGACTCAGGAATTCTGCAGGCCAAACCAGGTCACTTCCTGGTGGTGTTTTCATCTATAGACATTTAGGTTGTAACTTTCTCTAATCTGCTGAGTCAGATACTAGCTCTGTACCTACTTCCACTTTTCCAGAATGGAGCCGAAATTGCTGATATGCTGTTGTTGCCTCTTTTGATCGATTTGTCTTGTTTGCTTGTCATTCCTTTGCTTTCATCCTGGCTGGGTTTTATGTAGAATATAAGTGATAAATGTCTGCGGTCTGTTCACCATTTTTCACCAGAAACCTCCCTCAGGAATGTAACTTCTTTGATTTACTTTGTAGTGTAAAGGAGATCATAAAAAAGGATTTTTGATGGTTAGGATATGCTTTAGATTCTTTAAGTCCTCCTGAAATGCTGAGTTTTTCCCCTTAATCAGCTTTGAGGAGACAACTGGCGTGTCCAAATCATCTTGAGTAAACAAGACTTTCACACTGCGGACTCTGCAGCCTGGCCAGCTTCATGGACGTGTGGCCTGTGTAGTCATTCACTGCTCTGTTCCCAGAAGGGTCCTGCACATGGTTTAACGCTCTGCTCTCCCTGTCTTGAAATTCCTAATGTTTTTTGGAGAAGGGACCACATTTTTAATTTACCCTAGACCCTGCAAATTATGAAACTGATCCCTTCCCTGAAGTATAAATACCCTGATGTCTAAATATGCCTCGTAATGCCATACAGTCTCAGAGTTATCAGCTCAAACTTTTTATTTATTTATTTATTTATTTATTTATTTATTTATTTATCCATTCATTCATTCATTCATTTCAAAGTTTATATATTTATTTTGAGAGAGAGAGCAAGCACAAGCATGGGCGGGGCAGAGAGAGAGAGAGAGAGAGAGAGAGAGAGAGAGAATATCCCCAGCAGGCTCTGTGCTGTCAGTGTCAAGCTTGACACGGGGCTCGATCCCACGAACCGTGAGATCATGACCTGAGAGCAAGAGCCAGATGCTCAACCGACTGAGCCACACAGGTGCCCCTCAAGCTCCTTTTATAAATTCCCTGCCAGTAGCCAGGCAGCTGATGTTGGCTCATTACCAAGGCCGGGTACTCCTGCCTTCTCAGCAGTTCCTTTTCTCTCCGGACTTCTCCGACAGAAAGTCATTTCTTACCCTGAAATGAAATATGTATCCTTCATCTTATCGGTGCTCCTTCCATGTGTTTTAGGAATGATTTGGTAATTTATATATGTGATAAAACAGATATGCATGTATTTTTATTATAAAAGAAATACACATTATTAAAATATTGGAAGATGCTGAAAAGCAGGAAACATAATCACCACCAATCTCTATTGAGAAATAATCATTAGCTTGTTGCCATGAGTATTTCTTTTCTATCTTTTTCTATGCATATATGGTTATAATAAAAATGATAAGGATACTGGCTGGTTTATTTAGTGCTTGTAATGGACTAGGAACTATACTAAGTGTTTTAAATGGATTATTGTATTCAGTAGATAGATATAATTAAAGATATGGATATATATGACACGCATACATGTTAAAATTACAATTTTTCCTTTTTTTTTTTTTTGCTTTGTTCCACTTAATATTCTATCATGAGCACTTGTCCTTGCAGAAATAAGAAAATTTAAAAGAAACATAGTTACTTCGTCAACAGATGATGAATAAGGGTCATCTTACTCCTTTTGCAGAGTGCCAAGACCTGTGACCTTGGGTGTATTGCTCTCCCCCTTAAAGCGTCAGTGTCTTTCTTTGTAAAATGCACATAATGTCCATGCTGCCTGCCTTACAGGCTAGGAGGGGCAACAAAAATAGCAATAATAAATTGCTGTCACTGAGAAGATTTACGCATATGTTGTCGCTTATTATGATTGTTTTCTCAATCCAGCAAAGTGGGCAAAGTCTTGTTTTCCAAATGGGGAAACCGAGGCTTAAAGCTATGATATGGCCTGCCTCGGGCTGCACGAGAGCAGGTGGTCAGCTGGGTGCCCGTACCCTGTTCGCTGCACTGTGTTGTGTGAACCCTGTGGGAGTCCCCCTTCAGAGGGATACGGTGGATTAGCAGCAAACGTTTGCTCCTCGCATTTTGTAGGATCAACTTTCCCAAGTTTTCATCTTTCTTGTTCATGGTCTTTAGTTCTGTTGTATATGTCACCTGCTACAAGAGCTCTGGAGCCCCCACTCCCCCATTTAAGCAGTCTCCATGAAGAAATGAACACATTAGAATCTGCCTGTAACCGTGCAGGCCTTCCAGCTCTTAAAAGGCTGAGAGGAAGGGAGAGAATAAATTTCCACTTTTGTCTGGGCTTCACTTACTCATCTCTTGCCAGAGCCACAGTTGCTTGACATCTTCAAGATCCATCATGAAATATGACTTGAGTGACTAATCTTCATAAGCCTATGATGGATGCAGAGAGGTTTACTCCTCCCCCTCCCCCTCCGCTTTTGCCTTCAGAAGTGCAGAGATTCATTTTCTCTTGAAAAACCAAATCTTCATTCAGCCCTTTCATTTTGCCAAGTTGCTATTATGGCTTTGGTGTCGGAAGTTTTCTGGTGAGAGTACTGCCCCTCCTTACTCCCAAGGCTAGACTTAGCCTTACTTTGGTCAATGAAACGTGATAGGGCACATAGACCAGCCCTGAGATTCTGCTACATCCTATTCTCTCTGCCCCTAGACCGTCAAGTCCTTGGTGGAGGAATTGCCTTCAGCCTTTGTCCTGGAATGAAGAAGACAAGGATCAGACCCATAGTTCACCTGTGAAGGGCATGCAATCTGGGTGATAAATAAACCTTTATTGTTGTAAGCCACTGAGACCTTTTGGGACTTATTTGTTCCTGTTGCATGGCTTACACACTGCTGACTGATGCAGTAGGTTGTACCTATGACTTTTCTTTTGCTCAGTTAAGCAAGAACAATCATTTGTTATTATTACAGTTCTTAGAAAACTTGGGACTGTGCACTGTGGGGTGCTCTCTTTTATAGTAATGGTGCTTAACCGTGGCTACCCATTAGAATCACTGGAGGAAAGTCTGTGTATTTGGTGATCCATTCTGGATCAATTGAATTAGAGCCCCTGGGTGTAGGTTCCACGCACTGGCATATTAAGGTGTTCTTCAGCACCTGTTGGTAAAGTGCAGCCAGGAGTGAAGACCATTGCTTTCGAGGTAGAGGAGTCTGGACCATCCAGGAGTAAAAGTGGTCACTGAGAGAGACCATCTACTCAACAGAAAAGGAATAGAACAGGAAATTTCCAGGGAAAAGGAAAAATAGAAGGCTGCTACCACCACTGAAGAAAGGAGAAGAAAATCCCTGTTCCTAAGGAGTTTTGCCATAAAAAGATAGCCTGCATTCAGCCGAGGCAGCTGGAATGTAGTAAAGAAGGTAATGGATTTCAGGTAAGTGGGAAGTAGGTCCCTCAGAACTCCATCTCAATCTGAGCATTAAGGAGCCCTATGGCATCAAGAAAGATCAAAAGAAGAGATTTTCTATATGTTCAATCATTATAGTACAACTAGGATATCCTCACAGGAAATTGGTAGCACAGAGGAGAAAAGTAGGTTTTCCAGTTTCATACATCAGCCACCATTTTTTTGGGTTAAAAATTTTTGTGTTAAAAATTAATTATGTGATTTTGGATAAAAGCTCATGCTGTGCATGTTCCATATTTCTAGAAATATTGGGAAAGAGGTGAGCAAAGCATTCCAACTTAAAATTTTCTATGAATATTATTACTTTGGGAAATGAGTATAGAAATGTGCTAACATTAGTTCTACCAATTTATTGAGACCAAAGCATTGTGGCATGTATACTGGCTATAAAATTCAATGTATCCTTCCTTGCAAAGAGGGTAGTCATCAAGTTGGGTAGCTGGAATGGTCCTAGAAGATCAAGCTGTATAACCTTTTTCTATTGAATAAATTATATCCATCTATCCATCCATCCATCCATCCACCCATCCATCATTCCAACATTTATTGAGCACTTAATATTCATTCATTCGATTCATTCAGTCAGCACTTATTGAGGGCATACCACATGCCAAGCACTATTGCCAGGCTAAAAAATGTCCCAATATGCTTATCCCAGGAGATGTTATGAAAATCAAATAAGTTAATATAGATAGAAAGGCTATATGTATGTTTTGACATGCTATTAAGACATGAAGGATTATTATTATCCAGTCTTTAATATTACTGCTTTGTAATCCAGTGTTCTGGTATTTTTCAGCCTGTTGACAGGCACAAATATTTCCCTGTACTCTACAAGCCTGCAATTAAGAAACTGGAAGCATTCATAAATACGCAAGTTGACTAATTAGTCCCTAATTAGTTAGCAGATTGGGTATTGTAATCACCCTAAGATATATTGGTTAATGTCATGGAATGGAAAGAAGAGTTTTGCCACATTATATTATGTCAAAATTTGCATAAATATTTCATTAAAATATTTAATGGGACATGCCAGTTATGAGCCATGGCCAGTCAGCCAGTCAGTGAATTTCTGAGACCTGACCAATCTATGGCAGATTGGGCATCGAATTAATAGGTGATCTTTTAATTTAGTCAGAGAAAACTAGAGCTTTTTTTTTAACACCTACAATTTCAAGACTTTTACTGACCACTCAGTAAAGAAATGTAAGCATTTTTAGTTTGTCTTGCATTTGAAGAGAGTTAACGCACAAAGAGGCCAAGAAAGTAGCCCACTATCATTCCCATGGACCGTCGGTTGGTGGAAGTTATGCTTGGCTTTAAAGTCCTTCATTTCTAGACCTCCACTTCTCCTCAACTCCTGAAAAGTCCCAAGAATTGGATAGTAGTTCTGCTGTTCTTTTCACTCTCACTGTGTTATGATAGATGTGGGTGTTCCTGCATTTATTTGCTTGTAATCCAAAGTTTCTGCGGCTACCCAAACAATATCAGAGAACGTCTCAACAGAAGTTAGTGGTTTCCACATTGGTTCTTCTTCAACTTCTTGAGAGGGACTTGGTTATGCTTCCGTCTGAACTCGCAAATGTCTTGGTTTGTCCCTCTCTGGTAGTACTTCTGATTCTGGAATGAAACATTGATACCTTGAGTAGGTTAAAGCCCAGCGATGCTTTGTTTTTTCGTTTGTATTTTTCCATGAAGCTTCAGTAAGCACTGGCTCCACATCCCCCCAAAGGCAAATGTCGTCCTTGTAGATGTACTGTGACATGTTGATTGAATTGTTGTCTGAGGATCCTGGCTTCTAGGGTGGCCGCACCACTGTGTGGCTTGTCTCCTGGTCCTGGGAGCTAGCTGGTCCTTGAGTTTTCACTTCTGGAAATTTGGTTTATTCATGATGTGCACCCAGGCTGAACAAGTTAGAAGACACTAATGCAAATCCTGGGTACCCATTATTAGTTTAAAATGAAAAAGAATTTGGCATGACAGCAAGTGATCCTGAGTCTTCTGGTGAACATGTTTCTTGCTGAAACAGCAAGACAAATACATTTTGGAGTTTCCTTACTACAACTAGGGTATCTTCATGGTTCTGGGTATCAATGGATATACCCCTCTTTAAAATAGATGGCACAAAAACAGACACATAGACCAATGGAATAGAATAGAAACCCCAGAACTAGACCCACAAACGTATGGCCAACTAATCTTTGACAAAGCAGGAAAGAACATCCAGTGGAAAAAAGACAGTCTCTTTAACAAATGGTGCTGGGAGAACTGGACAGCAACATGCAGAAGGTTGAAACTAGACCACTTTCTCACACCATTCACAAAAATAAACTCAAAATGGATAAAGGACCTGAATGTGAGACAGGAAACCATCAAAACCTTAGAGGAGAAAGCAGGAAAAGACCTCTCTGACCTCAGCCATAGCAATCTCTTACTCGACACATCCCCAAAGGCAAGGGAATTAAAAGCAAAAGTGAATTACTGGGACCTTATGAAGATAAAAAGCTTCTGCACAGCAAAGGAAACAACCAACAAAACTAAAAGGCAACCAATGGAATGGGAAAAGATATTTGCAAATGACATATCGGACAAAGGGCTAGTATCCAAAATCTATAAAGAGCTCACCAAACTCCACACCCGAAAAGCAAATAACCCAGTGAAGAAATGGGCAGAAAACATGAATAGACACTTCTCTAAAGAAGACATCCGGATGGCCAACAGGCACATGAAAAGATGTTCAGCATCGCTCCTTATCAGGGAAATACAAATCAAAACCACACTCAGGTATCACCTCACGCCAGTCAGAGTGGCCAAAATGAACAATTCAGGAGACTATAGATGCTGGAGAGGATGTGGAGAAACGGGAACCCTCTTGCACTGTTGGTGGGAATGCAAATTGGTGCAGCCGCTCTGGAAAGCAGTGTGGAGGTTCCTCAGAAAATTAAAAATAGACCTACCCTATGACCCAGCAATAGCACTGCTAGGAATTTATCCAAGGGACACAGGAGTACTGATGCATAGGGGCACTTGTACCCCAATGTTCATAGCAGCACTCTTAACAATAGCCAAATTATGGAAAGAGCCTAAATGTCCATCAACTGATGAATGGATAAAGAAATTGTGGTTTATATACACAATGGAATACTACGTGGCAATGAGAAAAAATGAAATATGGCCTTTTGTAGCAACGTGGATGGAACTGGAGAGTGTGATGCTAAGTGAAATAAGCCATACAGAGAAAGACAGATACCATATGGTTTCACTCTTATGTGGATCCTGAGAAACGTAACAGGAACCCATGGGGGAGGGGAAGGAAAAAAAAAAAAGAGGTTAGAGTGGGAGAGAGCCAAAGCATAAGAGACTGTTGAGAACTGAGAACAAACTAAGGGTTGATGGGGGGTGGGAGGGAGGAGAGGGTGGGTGATGGGTATTGAGGAGGGCACCTTTTGGGATGAGCACTGGGTGTTGTATGGAAACCAATTTGACAATAAATTTCATATATAAATAAATAAAAAAAAAGAAAGTAAAAAAAAAATAAAATAAAATAGAAACCTGTTAAGGGGTGTGTGTTTAACCTTTTGATCAAAAGGCCCTTCCTTTGGACAGTACTGGAAAGTCTCAGTTATTGCTGTTGGTCCTTTGTGACTCTGTATTTACACTGGGTAGACAGTGGCAAGCAAAGTCAGGGTAGGCCAGTCCTGAATTTCTTGAATTTCTGTCATAATCTCACTCCGTATCAATCCTACTTGTCTTCAGACCCTGGCCTTTTCACTTCCAGTTTGGTTCATTAATACTGTATTTGCTATTGGTCTCTGCTTGAATTTTCTCCACTCTTCTCTTCGTTCTCTCTAGGACTATGTCTCTGACATACAATGTCAGCCAATCTTTCTGGCCTTGACCTCAGCCCCCAAATGGCCCAAATAAGTAGTGCAGCCCTTGATTCCTTCTGGTTAGATGTGCACAGAAGAGGCAGATATTCACTGCCGTTCCTCTCCCAAACTTCCTTTCAGAGCAGACTTACTATTTTATGTAAGCAGTCTGGCCTCGTATACATCCGGACCTTTGACATTCACTACATTTCCTTACAGTGAAGAGGACATTTGATTAGATTATCAAGATCTTCTCCCTACTGTCTTTGCCATGAGAAATGAATCCATTGAATGGACGCCTCTAAAGATCTCTGATCTCATTTGTGACTTGTTGATTGAATTTAGCTATATCTCAGAGTTGAGGGGTGGCTTACTTTTTACCTTACACCGTTTAATAATTAGAACGGTACCTCCAGGGGTATTCCTTTGCAGGTAATAACGTGTTTTCATGCTCATTTTGTCATCCTCTCCTAACAGACCCATGAGGTGGAGGTTACAGTGGAGGCAACACCTCATTTGGGCAATTCTCTAGATTTCCTCTTACACCTGTGCTTTCATGACTTGGCTGGAAAAATCAGCAACTGACAGCGGCCACCTAGTGTCTCTAGATGAGGAGATTGAGGAAAAGCAACAGAAACATAGAAGCAAGATCATTGACAACAACAAAAGTCTAATTTACAGAAGGACGAAAGCTGAGCCTGTGGCAGGGCCCTGCATACTGCATCAGCCTCAGAGAGAAGGCTTCTTGGCCAGAGCATGTGGAGCCAGAACTTTCACCAAGGGGTCACTCAGGCGTGGCTTTGGATACAGAAACGGGATTGCTTCATAAGCCACTGGCATGTTGTTGTGTTTTCTAGGCCCCTGGAAATGCTCGCTCAGACCTGTTCCTCAAAAGAAAGATAAATTGTTATTCAGCAGCTCAAGACTGGCTTTGATGGTGACTCTGGTGGGGTGGGCCTTGGTTCCCGGGGCTGTGCACAGATACCTGCTGTACGTACCTGTCATGTACCAAGCCAGGGCCCCCACTAGCGACTGCTAGCCTCACTTCACTGTTTCTTCCTTTCCTGGTGGTATTGACGCTAGTTTGGGCCTCCAGCTCAGCTATAGCAGTTGTCATTGACTTTGGCAGATGGGTAGTCAGAGAATCCTATGGCCTCCCGAAGACAGCCAGTGCGCCACCTTTTCTAAACCCCTTCGTGGCTGGCTTCTCCTTTCCCTTTTCTCTTATTCACAGACATACTGCTTGAAAACAATTTTGTAAGCAGTCTTCTTGGTCATACCATGTCCTTGCTCAAACACCTTCAGTGGCTTTCTCTTGTGTCTGGGTGCCAGGCTGAGCATCCTGGGTATGGCATGCCAGACTTCTCACGAACCAGCAGTGAGCTCCTATGGCACATGGCCTGAGTATCTCCTTTGGCGAATATTATTCCTTGTTATGTGCGGTGCTACGTCTGTGTGAACTCTTGCCCAGCTTTAGGCCTCTTGAGGAGTAGGTCCACATCTGCATGTTTGATGGAATCTGGTACTTTCCACAGCACTAGCCAGAGCACTTGACCCAGAGCAGGTGCTCAGCAAAAATGTGCTTCATGCAGCAAAGAATAAATGAGTTTCATGAGTAACATTTTCAGTCTGAGCAAAGTAGCAGATCTGGTGTGGAATGAATGGCTTTTGGATGACTGCTTTGTTCTAGCATATTCTTCTATTTGGAGAATATTTTCTAAACGTAGAAAATTATGAAGAATAAGAGAACAAAGTATGATGCACCCATTAGCCCAAACAGAACCATTGGTGGCATTTTTTTCATGCTTGCTTCAGATTTTTTAATGAAAGAAATAAAACATTTCAGACAAATATGACCCTTTGTCTTATATTCCATTCCTGTCCTGCTCCGTCTCTTGTCAGAAGTCGGTACTATTATGACTCTTCTGTGAATGCATTTTATCTTATTCTTTCATGCACAAACATATGCATCAACTGATATATAGCAGGAGTTAACAAACTAGAGCCCATGGGGGAAGTCCAGCCCATCTCCAGTTTCTCTAAAGACTACAAGCTAAGATAGTTTTAAAGAGCTATACATTTTACATTTTAAGTACATTTTAAAGAGCTGTAAAAAAAATAGCAACAAAAAAGAACAACGTGTAACATATTATATGTGACCCACAAAGTCCAAAATATTTACGGTATGTCTTTTACAGAAAAAGTTTGCCAGCCCCTGATACAGAATATTGGGTATCATATCCTATAATCATTCTTAAACTTGCCTTAATTTTCAGCCCTGTATTTCTTGAATTCTTTGCTCGTTGACATATGTATCTGCTTTAGTCCTTTTAATGACTACGTAGTGTTCCATTATGTTAATATAGCACACTTTTTAATTTATTCCCCTGCTGGATGGGCAGTTACATTGTTTCCACCTTTTTTACTATCAAAAAATGCAAGACACATTCTTGTACCTTATATACATGAGAGTCTTTCAAGGGATATAACCCTTGGCTTATAGGGAGTGTGCATTCTTAAGAGTTGGATGGAACCAAACTGTCCTTGGCAGTAGTTATAGATATTTCAACACTTAGCCCCATTTTGCAATAAATTCTTACTCCATGCGAGCTTCAGCTCTCCTATTGTCCCAGAAAACGGAAAAGACTACCCCTGCCCTAATGGCTGTTAGTGTTCTATCACCTTCATGTAACAGACAAGACATGAGAAGCAAAAACCCTTTCAAGAGTGTAAAGGGCTAGTAAAATGAGATGGTTTCAGCTTTAAAGAGGTTACTTGCAAGAACATCAAGGAAGACTCTTGGCAGCCTCAATAGAAATGACACAGGCAGAAGGCCTCTCCAAGGGACTTTGTCAAGAGAATGCTGAATGGCATTCCACTTCAAACAGCATCTAGTGACAGGTGTTTTGCTCTGTGGCGACTTGGTCCCCCACATACTTTCCCAGGTGTTATAAGCGAACACTGTGGTTGGGGGCCATTTCCTTCTAGGTCCTCAACTCCAGGAACAAAGACTGACAGGACCCCCCCCCCCCCTTCACCACCCCAAGTCCAGTTGCATTTGTACTGCTGAGAATTGAGCACTTACTGTGGGGCCTCACCCTGAGCCATGGGCTGGGACCAAGGCAGGGGAAAGGAGCACGCAAGAAGGATAAACAAATGATTGAAGGTCTTTGAAGTTGCTTATGGTCTAATTCCTGCCGGGCTTGAGATCCAATAGGCGCTTAGTTCTGTCAGAATCTCCATGTGGTGTAAGAAATGATCTAAACATGGAATGGAATGGACCCAGAAAACTGGGACCAAGCTGTAGGAATGTTGAGTTCTTTGGACATTTTTGCTCACCCACAAAATGAAAGGATTAGACGAAACAATTTTCCCTACTAAATAAATATCTCTTTCATTTTGTACCTGCCTCTCACCCCCACCACTGCTGAAGACAGGGGGTCGGTCTGCCTCACCTAGACTAGTGCAATGGGCAGCTGTCTGGCTGGCTCCAGTCTCTCCCTGGGTCCACACTGCTGCCAGAGGGCTGTTTCTTACACCCATTCAGAAGCCCATTATCTCCAGCTGAAGCTCAACCATGTAAGACAGAGAACGCAGCTTTGATCATATCCTTCTTGGCTCTGTAGACTCACCTTCATCACTTCTTAAACTCTTGGGAGGTTTGTAGCGCCTGAAAGGGACCATGCTTTCCTGCGCCTTCCACACTCCCATTCTAAGGGACTTTGGATCAGATCAGGGACTGTCTCACAGGCATGCTTGCAACCTGAACACCTAGGAAAATGGTTGGCATCCAGTGGATCTACAAAACATGCTTTTTATTAATTTATTTATTTAAATTTAAGTTAGTTAGCATACAGTGGAACAGTTGTTTCGGGAGTAGAGCCAGGTGGTTCATCTGTCACATACAATGCTCAGTGCTCGTCCCAACAAGTGCCCTCCTTAATGCCTTCACCCATTTAGCCCACCGCCCCCCCCCCCCCGCTTTCCCTCCAGAAACCCTTAGTTTGTTCTCTGTAATTAAGAGTCTCTTATGGTTTGCCTCCATCTCCATTTTTATCTTATGTTTCCTTCCCTTCCCCTGTGTTCATCTGTTGTGTTTCTTAAATTCCACATAGGAGTGAAATCATATGATATTTGTCTTTCTCTGACTGACTGATTTTGCTTAGCATAATACACTCTAGTTCCATCCGTGTTGTTGCAAATGGCAAGATTTCATTCTTCTTGATGGCTGAGTCATATTCCATTGTATATATGTACCACATCTTTATTCATTCCTCAGTCGATGGACATTGGGGCTCTTTCCATAATTTGGTTACTGTTGATAGTGCTGCTATAAACATGGGGATGCACATGCCCCTTTGAATCTGTATTTTTGTATCCTTTGGATAAATACCTAGTAGTGCAATTTCTGGATTGTAGGAAAGTTCTATTTTAAATTTTTTGAGGAACCTCCATACTGTTTTCTAGAGTGGCTGCACCAGTTTGCATTCCCATGAATGGTGCCAAAGTGTTCCCCTTTCTCCACATCCTCACCAACATCTGTTGCAAAACATGCTTTTTAAATGAATGAATGCATGAAGAACTGACAGTCACTGCTCATTTTCCTGGACAGTTTGCTCTTTGTGGAGGAAATGTGCCAAGCTTAATCTTTCCCCATTTGCCTATTGAAAGAAGAGTTCAAAGACTCATTGTGCATGATTTCTGTGAGGGCTAAACCAAAGGCATGATTTCTGCAAGGGTGCGTGGAAATGCGTCGCAAAAGGGGTGGCAAGACTGAAGGCTCAATTTCCAGTTTGGGCTGCTACATCCCAGCTGTGTGACTTGGAGCAGATAACTTACTCCTTTTGACCTTGAGTCTTTCCTCTGTAAAATGGAGTTAAACCTACCTACTTCGTAAGTTCGTTTGGAAGATTAACTGATCTGATGCACAGGAACCTTTTGGTACATGGCTGGCCGCTAATAGGCTCTCAAGCAGTGGTTTACGCTGCTGAGGTCCTGGTTGGGGTAAAATCTTCTGTGTCAGGTTAGGGTGTTAGGCTCTGCTCATGTTCCCAGGCCTTCTCCTCCTCCTTTATCAAACCTTGTTTCTTCCAAGCACTTGTGCCTGTGTGTGGTCACATGCACACAAACGTGCATTCCACTCTAGCCCCATTAAATGATTTAGTTGTCCGTATATGCGATGGTGTTATTTGCTCTTGCGCGGTTATTCCTCCCTTTTCCTTCCCCCTCTTTTTTTTTTGACCTGCAGTCATACCTTGGAGAAGCCTTCCCTCACACCCCCCTCCTGTCCCTATACCAGTGCACACTGATGTCCCATGCTCAGGCTGGATTTGGTCCCTCTCCTCCCTGTGTCTCTAGATTCTTGTGCTTTTGCTTCTTGTGAACATGCATCTCATCATATTGTCGTCCTCTGTTCATTGTCCAGTCTTCCCTGGTATAGTGGCAGGTCTTTGAGTTCAGGAAAAGTGATCTTTCTCATCACTCTGTTCTCATGACCAGGCACTTGTTTGCTAAGTGAAGCTACTGTTCATGTGGCAACATCTTGGTGAGCAAAACCTTTAATTAAAAGAGATTTGAGGGAGAGGCAGAGCTGTGGATGGAGCTGGTGGGACATAGAGCTGAGGAGTTAGCAATGATGTGGAAGGAGGGTTCCAATGGGGACTACAGGGTCAAGATGTGCACCCATGAGTGGGTACCTGCGGTGGTTTTTACCATGTGACTTGGGTTTCAGAGATAGGCAGGAGGAAGAACAAAAATAAGCATCTTCGACGTTATTCCCAACCTTTGTCAAAAATTGTCATTGTAGGGGCGCCTGGGTGGCGCAGTCGGTTGGGCGTCCGACTTCAGCCAGGTCACGATCTCGCAGTCCGTGAGTTCGAGCCCCGCGTCAGGCTCTGGGCTGATGGCTCAGAGCCTGGAGCCTGTTTCCGATTCTGTGTCTCCCTCTCTCTCTGCCCCTCCCCCGTTCATGCTCTGTCTCTCTCTGTCCCAAAAATAAATAAACGTTGAAAAAAAAATTTTTTTTTTTTAAATTGTCATTGGGGAGAATGGAAACATTATCAGAGATTGCACACTGGATACCAGGCTTATCCACTTCGCATGCTGAAAATGGGTATTACGGGAAGACACCTGGCCCAGAAGTCAAGAGATGTGAATGCTGGTGACTGTCCACATGATCCTGAACTGAGCACTTCTCTCCGTACCTCAGATCAGTCATCCATTAGTTTGAGGAGCAGGACTGGATGAGGACGGACAAATCTGTAGCACACATGCCTTCGCTCTCCTCCTCCTTGTCCTTGGCAGACATCTTTCGTTGACGTTGGTCCTGTTTCCTGTTTCCTGGGAATCCTCCTAGGAAGCTACTACAAACGGATCAGAGATAGCTCCTGAGATGATCCTATCCAAGATTTCTTATAGCTCTGGCTCCCTGTGAATTGCAAGAAAAATAAGGAGGTGCTTATCATGGGGAAATGGCCCTGATTCTCTTCACCTCAGCTTTGCCAAGATGATGACTTCCATGGTGGTTCAGGCCCCAGACCACAGTGACCGGGGAGAGGCACACTGCTTGTGGATGTTTTTACCACCAGCCAAGATGCCTGATCTGGCTTCCTTTGACATGCAGCACTGAGGACTAATTCAGAAATCACCTCAACAGCCCCACTAGATACTTTCAATCACTTTCACAGATAACTAACCCAATAACAGCCTGGTGAAGGAGGCGGAGTGAAGAATTTGTGTCCAGAAAAAAACAGTTCTCCATTTATTCAGGAAGGTTGTTGAGGGCTTACCATGTGCCCTGGGGATGCACATATGAACCAGGCAAAAGCCCAGTGGCCACAGTCTGGTGGGGAGGAGAGTTGAAATTCATTTGGCACATTGGTATGACTATGTTGGTTGCTTACAACCAATATCAGTAAGGACTAGTTAGAATTCCTACCACTCGAGCTATTAAGTCTTTTCAATTTTCCTCCTGCAGATAGGCCGGCTAAATAGCAAGAACTACCAAAGAGGTAAGGACGGTGTGTTCTGAGAGTAGGATGCTCAAATCTGAGACGATTTCCAGAGAAAATGAAGCAGAGTGGGATTATGGAGGATGGAAAGGGATTCATCAGCCTGTCAGTGAGGGGAGGACATTCTGAGAAATGACCACAGGATGTACAAGGGCTGTATGTAGGGTCTCATGGCACCTTTGGTGAACTGCATGGGGTGTATTGTGGCTATATCACATGTAGAGTGTGTGTGTGTGTGTGTGTGTGTGTGTGTGTGTGTATGTGTGTGTGTGTTAGCAAGTAATTGTTATGAAGACAGGAACCATGCCTCTTTTGTGGCATAGCCCCTTTATACTATGCCTTGAATATAGATGCTACTGATTAAATCTTTGTTGATTGGATGATTGAATAAGTGATGAGATGGCAGGAGATGTAGCCAGGCAAGTTCAGGCACCAGGTCCTGAAGGGCCCCATTTGCCATTTTAAAGAACTTGTTTTATATTTTATCTTGCAGCTAACAGGGAGTATTTGAAAGTGATTGGTGGGTTAGTAAAACTAGAAGCAGTGAGCAATTAGGACATAGGTTCAAGGACTCATCAGCTTGCCACTTCTGAGATAAGACACTAGAATGCACAGCTGGCAGTGACAGAGATGTAGCTTCCAGCACCAACTACCCTGTCACACTCCTGGCTTTTGCCTTAGCTTCCTTTGAATTCTACGGCATGTCTAGCTGGCTCGTGTCTCCATTCTCTACTTGTTTAGTTCCCCCTCGCTGAAATTCAGTCCCATTCTCAAATGAAATGGCCTACCCTTATCATCAACATGGCCAACTTCTTACCATTCCTCTTAAGTCAGCTCAGATCACCTGTCCCCTAGTAAGGCATTATGAACTGTTGCCTCCTTTCCTAACCCCAACACGGAGGATTTCCTTGAGTCCTCATGGTACCCAATACAGCTTTCTTCCCTGGCATCAGCTCAAAGCTATTGTTCATTGTTCTGGATTACTCATTTTGCAACAAGCCTTAGAAGCCAGGCGCTATGTCATATCCAAATTTGTAACCAATCTCAGTATGAAGTACAGTGCTCAGTACTGAGAAATGAGTTAAAAAAAATTTTTTTTTTTGTTCAGTTGTAAAGAGAGAACCAACACATCGGTGAATGGGACGTTTTCATGGGAGTCGCCTGTGAAAGGCTCTCTGGCTGCTAATGCTGGACCTGGAAAGCAGGGGGTAGCTGCAGTCTGACTTAGATAAAATTTGTGATAAACTGAGTAGATTCAGAAGCGGGCATCACTTCCTTGTGCTTGAATCTAAATTATTAGCTTGTTTTCTGTGTGCCATCGTAAAAGGCTTCTTTTGGATCAAGAGCACCTTTTGAAAAGCAGCTACAATCCAGGAGATTTTGTCGTGTTAGAGGAATCCCAGCATGGGTTTTTATTCAGTCCAGAGGACTTTTGGCTGGATCATCCTGTGTCACTTCTGACCTGTTTCTGCATGCCATGTAGGAAGCAGTGACTCCAGAGGGCCAAGAGAGGAGGCTGTACCTTGATACTCTGTCTCTGTCCATCTCACAAATCCATTCTCCTCTGCGTTTTCCTTCTACCCCAGAGATTCAGTAGGACATTTTCCAACATTCCTAGCTTCAAAAAAAGTTGGAAATATGAGACGTGAGATGTGCCCTTTCTGTTGGCATTGTGTAGACAGTACTAATTGGTCAAAGAGGTCTTTCCTGGCAACGGTAATCAATCAGAGGTTGCATGAAACTATTCACTCTGTGTTCTGTATAGCCTTAATTAGAATGGCTTCCTGGCCAAAGAATAGGTTGAATCCTGTGAAATTACTATTTTTGTAATGGTTAAAAATGGTCCAATACTGGAGACTTTGTATCATTCATCTTAAATTTGATAACTTGACCTCATGTCCCCAAGTTGTCTGGGTAGATATGCAGAACAGATCTCTTATGATGATTCTTTGATATATGTGAATGTAGGACTTGTATTATAGTTTTAATAGCTAATCTGAATAACTCCCTTTCTTTATAATGTATGTAACCCCATAAGCCCATGTTTCTCAAAGCCTGGTTTTCATAAATAGGTACTGAGTTTTATTTTCAGGGAATCAGGAACATGACTGTGATCTCTTTGGAAGAGTTCCAAAGAATCCTGCCATTAGAAATGTGTCCCTTCATGCTAAGGCATTGTGTCTCCAAACGAGTCCTCACTGCCAAGCAAGTATCTCTGGAGAACGGACATAAGTCAACATCAGCCAGTGACACCTAACACAAGTTTATGTTAAATAAAGTAGATCAATATTTCTTAATAGGGATGATTTTGACACTCAGGGTACATTGGCAATGTCTGGAGACAGTTTTTAATATTATAGCTTGGGGAGGGGTTACTACTGGCGGTTAGTGGGTAAAGGCCATTATACATCCTGCGATGCAGAGGACAGTCCTGTATAACAAAGAATTATCCAATCCAAAATGTCAGTAGTGTTGAGATTGAGAAACTCTGAGATGGAAAATTATCTTAGAGTGAGCACCATGGAATTTGGCATGGGACAGACAGGTGACATTTGCTGTTTGAAAGGGACAAAAACGTAAATCTGGAGGTTGGGACATTATATAAGAGATGTATGTGTGGATACCTTGGGATAGGGCCTGCCACAGGTTGAGTTCCCCCGGAAGCAAACTGTTTGGTGTAGATTAGTGGGCAGAGGTTTATTAGGTGTTCTCTTGGGTAGAGAATCATAGACTGGGTAGACGGCAGCAGAGATGTGACGCTGTGCGGTGGAGGCTCAAGGTGACCTTGTGGGGAGCTCTGAAAATGGAACGACCACTTAGAGTTGTCCTCGCTTGGGGCAACGGGTCAGGCTTTCATACCCTGGAGTTAGATCAGCCATTGGACCCAAGCTTTCCCAAAGGGCCCATAACTTTGGGCAGGGCACTTCCCTTCTGTTGAAGCAGGCTTGAGGGAGCAGCTTGACTTCTTCATAATACGACCCAGTGACTTTCCTGTCTCTTTTACCTTGTATTTCCACAAACATTTGCAGTTGGCAAATCACATCAGTTGCTATTGTTGACACTTTTTATGTATGAGGAAACTTGAGTACAGGAAATTAATTCGTTCAAGGTCACACAGAAAGTACTCAGCAGAGTTGTTAGTGGAGCCCACATTTTTGACTACTTGTTCTTTCTAGTCTGCCATCCTTTGCCCCTAATTTTTTTTTCTTCTTCTTCTTCTTTTTCTTTTTCTTTCTTCTCTTCTTTTTCTTCTTCTCCTTCCCCTTCTCCTTCTCCTCCTTCTTTTTCTTCTTCCCACCCTCTTCACCCTCCTCACCCTCCACCTTCTTCTTTTTAAAAATGATCCTTGTTGGGACACCTGGGTGGCTCAGTCAGTTAAGTGACTTTGGTTCAGGTCATGATCTCACAGTTCGTGAGTTCGAGCCCTGCGTCGGGCTCTGTGCTGACAGCTCAGAGCCTGGAGCCTGCTTCAGATTGTGTGTGTCCCCCTCTCTCTGCCTATCCCCTGCTCGTGCTGTCTCTCAAAAATAAATAAATATAAAAAAAATTTTTTTTAATGATCCTGGTACTGAGATTTACCCATGCCTTGATTCGTATTTCATTCTTATTTTCTTCACACGTCTCTTTTCTTTTTTAGTGGGCTAAAACTGCAAAATGTTTCCTTAAAATGTTAGGAATTTAGTTAGGAGTGATTTGGTGCTTTAAAATGGGCCTCATTAGTTAGGGTAAATAAATACACTGATAAGGAGCCAGACTGAAGCAGATAACCATTCTGATGAAAACAGAGGATAGGGTAGCATACGAAATGCAAAGTCCTAATCCTCAAATGTACATGTAGAAATAGGTCAGCTGATGGAACAAGCACACCCACAGTTTTAGACTCTGTCCCGTGTTATGGCAGGTACTTCACCTTACTTCAGTTGGTCTTCATAGCAGTCCCATGAGGTAGGTGTGAGTAGCTTTGTTTTTTAGAGTGTTAGGGAAATGAATTGCTTTTTAAAATTCATGTGGGTAGTAAGAGACAAATGAAGATGCGACCTCCGTCCTTCTGACTTTTAGAGGACTTACATCAAGATCCCCCCCAATGACGGAGAACGTGGGCTCCAGCAGAAGTCCCGAGCTCACACCTGCCCAGGTAAACCTCAGAACACAGAGCATCCCAGAGACAAATATTGCTAACACAGTACTATCACATCCAAACATTTCCTGACGATTCGTCTTATGATGAATACTCAAGTTTGGAATACAAAACCCCATTTAAAACTATTCTCCTCACTCGATTCTCATCTGAACTTCTGCAGCAGCAGAGTGTGTGTTGTAGGGGGGAAAGAGGAAAGTGGTGTGTGTGTGTATTCATGTATGCACCCTCATGTGTGTTGAGGACGATGTTGGAGGGTTGTGTGTGTGTGTGTTCATAAATGCACGTGTGTGTGGTGAGGATGATGTTGGAGGTTGTGTGTGTTCATGTATGCACACTCATGTGTACTGAGGATGACGTTGGAGGGGTGTGTGTGTGTGTGTGTGTGTGTGTGTGTGTTCTTGCATGCACACTCTGTGTTGAGGGTGTTGTTGGAGGGATGTGTGTGTATTCATGCATGTATGCATGTGTGTGTTGAGCATGATGTTGGAGGTGTCTGTGTGTGTTCATGCATGTGTATGTGTGTGTGTTGAGGGTGATGTTGGAGGGGGGATGTGATTGTGTGTGTGTGTGTGTGTGTGTGTGTGTGTGTGTATGTGTGTGTATTCTGCAGGCATGAGGTTGAGATGGGAAGACTGGGGGCAGGAGGAGAGAGATGTGTGTTCCCATGAGTGACAGGACTCTTGTTCCTGTTGTAGGAACTCCAAGACCCTGTGCCTTGCCCACCCCCACACCACCACCTGTTCCAAAAATCTTAAGGACCACTCATCTCAGGAGCTGTAACTGAGAACCTTTAAGTCTGAGGAATTTTAGTGAACTTCTAGGGCTTCTGAGAGGTAAAATGAGTAAACATGATGTCATGTTTTGATCCCCGCGACTGAGATGTAAGACTTGGGAAAGCTGGCCATAGAAATTCTGAAAAAAGGGGAACATTCCACAGGCTGGGTCTCATTTGATATGCACTCAAAAGGATGCAGGGATGGCCCCTCCCATCCCAAGAGGCCTCTCTTCACTGAAAATTGTGAACTCTCAGAGTCAACCAATTTGCTAAGACCAGTCGTATTAGTTTTCTATGCTGTGTAACAAATCATTGCAAATCTATAGGCTTAAAACAACACCCATTTATTTTCCACAGTTGGTGTGGGTCAGTGGTCCAGGCACGAGACCTCTGTGTGGCATCTCACAAGGGTGCAGTCTAGGTGTTGCCTGGCCTCCATTCACATCTGGATTTGGGGGTCCTCTTCCAAGCTTATTCACATTATTAATGGAATCCAGTCCCTTGTGGTTATAGGAGTGATATCCTCAACTCAAGCCCTCCTAATAGGCAGTTCACAGCATGGCTGTTTGTTTTCTCAAAGCCAGCAGGAAATCTCTCCTGTTTGAGTTTGTTCTTCCAGAAAGACCTGATTCCTCTTTTAAAGAGCTCACCTGATACCATGGTAGGCCCACCCAAGATAATCTCCTTCTGATTGACCCATTCAGCTGATGAGAGACTCAGTTTCAGCTGCAAAATTCCATTTCCTTTACTACATCCTATTGGTTAGAAGCAAACCATAGATTCTGCCATCATTCAAAGGGGGAAATTGCATACAAGTGTTGGTACCAGGGGATGAGGCTCTTAGAGCTCTGCCTGCCATACCTGTGGATTCCAAACCAAGGTGTATGTTCAAGTTGTGTATGAACCTTCAGGTGTGGGGGACAAATGTTAGGTCCTCCATTACAATTTTTATGTCATCCATTTTAATTTTAATTCTTATGTGATTTATGGTAAATACGACCTATTAGTAAAGCAGTACACATGTATAATTTATAACTGCATTTTTCGAAAAGTGTGCTTTTAATTTTTTTTTTTTCTTTTTCTTTTTGGTTGGGGAGAACAATGAAAAATTGGGGAGGCTGCTGACTTGAATAGACGGTCTGATAAGCACCTTATGAAATTGTTTTTGAGTTTTGAAATGAACAGTTGAAGCCAGGTGTATCTCTATTAAAGGCGTCACAGACTGTCAGCTGTTTCTTTGCTTGTCTTTTAGTACACCTTGTGATTTTTTTCTTGTAAGTTGGACATGATATATTGGGCAACAGGCCTTTAATGTGAGGTTGTGTGGTAACGTGGCCAGGAGCTGAGCTGCGCTTCGTGTTTGTTGTAGCCGTAGGGGCCGGACATTTCCAGTTCCTCTGGCGCCCTTGCCTTGTCCCCTCTGTTGCCTGTGCTCTTCCCTAAGAACTGCTCCTCTGATAGAATCTGTGTCCTGCTGCTCTTTTAGCATTATGCTGGCACCTTGTTGGTGTGGTAGTAGGGTGCGGGCCAGGAGAGCGTGTAGGGTCATGATTAAATATCAGTCTTGTGGTGGGCCTGGGTCCCAGGCTATGCCTTCGCTTTCCTCTCTGTGTCACTTAGGTGGCACAGGAAGTCCAGAAGAGGCTGGGGACAGAGAAATCCCCAGGCGGGTAACGGTTCTGGTACAGTCCTTTCCCACAGAGAGCAGGCTTGTGTTAGAGAGAAGGTTCCAAGCCTATTCCACAAGGTTTACTCTTCACTCTGCCAGAGCCACTGGGAAATCTTCCTTGACTCTTCACCCTGAGAATCTGGTGCTGTTGATAGAGATTAAAGTATATAAAATGTGGGCCCCTCCAAGACTGGTCCCTAGGAGTTTCTCACTGTGTAAATAGTCCACAGTCTGCCTCCTGCAGTTCATGAGAACTACAATTTGAATGGTCCTACCAGAAGATAGTTGTAGGGGCTTCTGCTGCCTATAAGCTTGTCTGTGACTCTAGATTCACCTGTCTCTCCAGATTTGGGGGGTGGCAGTTTGTCCTGTGACATCAGTTCTCCAATGGGTCTAAGGAAAGTCAGTGATCTTTAGTTTGTTTACCTTTTTCTTGCTGTAAGGACAGGAGTGCTGGAGTGGAAACCATTCATCCTATTTCTTTTCTTTTGTGCTTCTCTTACTTAATATGGAAACAAGCCTGGAATCAGACATCTAGGTTGCTCCTATGTATTTCCAGCTCCACCATGTATTCCATGCTCCACCATGTATTTATCTGTGACCTTGGGCAATGATGTCGTTCTCACGATTGTGGATTGTGTGAGGGTTACCTACAGGTGTGTAGGGAAACGTGTGGCCTATGACCTGTCAGAAAGTGCTTGCTCAGTCACTGCTGGAGATGACCTCAAAGTTCATCTCTTCTCGATCTCTGCCTCGTGCTTGAATCTCCTTTGCATCATTCCAATTAAATGGCTGCCTGACCTCTTCTTGGAAATGTTCGACGACATGGAACTCTCTGCCTTGCACAGAACCTCTGGATAGTGCATGAGACTGTGCACAAGAACTAGTGTGCGTCCTAATGCAACATGAGGCTTTTGGACAACATTCTCAGGGCTAAGGGGGACACATGCTGGGAGCGAGCTGCTTTCCACTGGGCAGGCCAGGGGAGGGTTCGTGGAGAATTTGAGGGAGAGGTAGTCTCCCAACATTTGCTCATGAGGCTAAAAGGCATTTTGAAGGAAGTAACAGAATGACAGAAAGGGACCTAGATGTGGAACCAAAGGGAAGAAGGAGGAAGGAAGAGTACCAAGTACTGAGTGATGGCTGGCTATGGGATTATGTATGTCCCAGGTCCCAAAGGAGAAGACCCAAGGAGAGATTGCTTTGAAATCCTTTCCCAGCAGTAGCCTGAGATTAGAAGTATTTATCCTTTGTCTGGCCTCAAAATATTCTCTGTGATGCCACCACGCCCCCTGTGGCTGACACTGCTGGTGGCCTACTCAGTCCTGTGGTCTCCTTTCTTGCTAACAGAACTGTGGTTTGAGGGGAAGCTGCGATGGTCCCAGTTCGTGCAATGGCTCATAGTTGGTCTTGGGGTGAGCCGGTCTGGAGAATCTTGTTCCCGTCTTCCTAGTGCCCCTCACACTTGGAGATGCCACGTGAAGTCGTCTGGCATGAGTCGGCTGGATGGTGCCCGGGCAAGCTTCTGGTCTCCTAATAAATAGTACACTGGCTCTGTCATCATCTCACCCTGCTTCTGTCTGTCCGGGTGGAAGATCTGATACTCGGACCAGCAGAAACCACCTTGCAAGTGGCAGCTTCCCAAGAGCTTGTTAAGTGAGGAAAAAACACCCTCTAATTAAAGTCACTCTTCCTAAGGTGTCTTACTTGTAGGTTAGAGCATTTCTAATATCTAATAATTTCATCTTCTCGGAATTAATATTTCTTATTTCTCCCCTGGCTTCCTCCTCTACTCCCTTCAGTTTTCTTCCTGAAACTTTGCCCATTTCAGTATTTGACATGGGCCATTCTGACCTGGAGAGAGAGCAACGATCAGAGGGAGCACGCCTGACATGATTTACGTGTTGTCTTGGAGGCACGGCTCACAGCTTTGCTTCTGAGGCTCACTGGGAAGCAGGTCTTAAAACATAGCAACTTAACTGAAGACTCCAGTGTGGAGTCCATAGCTCAAGTGGTGCTCGTCTATAAGGCTTTTGAGATAATTGTGATGAGGCCTTGTAACTCAGAAATCAGCGGAGCCACCCTGAGTCTCTCATTGCAGATACGGTTACATAATGCCACTTTACAGCACCGCGTGGATTCCTCAGGAACATAAGTTCTCCGGGAAGTCATTCCTGACTTGGAATCCTTGTTGTTTATTTTTTGAATTCTGCTTTTATGAAGGTGCTGCCTCTTTTCCCCTTGACCAATAGCTGTAGAAATTAACCTCTGTCTGTGATTTTCAGAATAAAACTAAGAAGAAAAAAATAGCAGAACTCATCCAAAGCATTTCAGTTTCCTTTACTGGAGGGTTGGAAGAGCCTGGGATGTTCACATCAGCAACATAGATAGCCTCAAATGAAATGAAATGTTTAATTTGGGGATAAGTAGCAGGTGATGAGGGAAGCCTGGGATTTTGGATGTCTTGTGGGAGCAGAGAACAATGAGATACAAAGAGAGAGGAGTTAATCTTGAGGATCTCTTAGAAGTGGTGGGTAGAAGAGTGCAGAATGCTATGGGTAGCATTACATGAAATTAATTTCTTAAGATAGTTTCTTAGATTTTAAAAATTCAATTAATTTCATAAATTCTACAAGCAGTGTGGGATGTAGTTGAGAGGGGAACTTGTCAGTGAAATGGGGAGCTCTGTGGTCCTTCCATAGATAATGGCAAAGGGATGGTCAAGGTTGGGGATGTGGGGGAGTGGGCAAATCTTTAAATTCTTGTTACCACTCGCCAAGTTGCTCTGCTTACCCTTAGCTCTCCTCTATCATTTTTCCCTCCCATGTTCTTTCTTCTTCTCTTTTCTTTGGGAGAAAAAAAAAAGAATCCTCGTGTTTTCTCTAGCATGGCTCAGCCTTGGTGTCCCTTTTCCCAAAGTTCAATGAATTCTGTGCCGTGAATTTACAGTAGGAAAGGGACTTTCAGATCAGGTTTTCTGATAACACCTTTATTGGATAACACCTTTATTTGATAACAACAGGTCTCTTGTTGAAAGTATGATTCAGTGTTTATTTTAGGATATTCACAGGGATTGTGCCAGCCAGAACCACAATCTGATTTTAAAACGTTTATGTCATCTTTATTCTAGTTTTCTATCTTGGAGTTGGGAGAAGGGGTGAAGACTTTTAGGCATAATTCTATATGATAATTATTGCACAGTATGTTTTTGTTGGATGACACTTTAAATCAACATTACATAACAATATTGATGGCTCTTCGCAGTAGATTTACTTAAGTCATAAAATCATAGTTTTTGAACAGTCCTTTCTCATATCACCCAGGTAAACTATTTCTAAAGTGACTGGTGCTCATTCTCTACTTTCTGTGAGCGCATTTGACAAGTGAAATGATCAGGTTGGTGGGTTCTGAGTGGTAGCCAGCTGCTCGAGGCCTATGGTACTGCAGTGAAGAAATTGTAGTTTAAGTTTCCCACGGAGCAGATGTAGGAGACAAGTCTGCTTTTGACTTAATTTTGAGCAAATGTACAAGTACCTAGGAGACCAGGAAGCTAAATAGGCTTTTTGCCTCATTCCAGAAAAAAGGGAGGGTGAAAGAAAAAGAACTCATATCATGTGTCCGAGGACAAGCATTTCAGAGGCACCGCTACGTTCTGATCTTGAAGCTACCCCAGCCGTGGGCCTTGGCAATGGTGGCCCAGTGGGCAGCCCCCGCAAAGCCTCTGATCCTGCTTCCTCTCACCCTCTTCCCTTTCCTCATACTGTGGTCAGAAGCACCAACCTTAACAGCCAGATTCTGGCTCTATCACCCATGAACTTTGCAATCTTGCACGATCTCTTTTCTCGGAGCTTTTTATTCAGCAGAAAATGAGAATAATGATTAGGTGTCTACGAGCATTAATGCAAAGATTATAGATACTATGCCTGGACTATCTGCATATCACATACAGTCTTCCTTCATTTCAAAAGTAAGCCAGTTTTTGAGAACCCGTTTGTTCACCAGCCAAAACGAGTTAGCATGCAGACAAATTAAATTTTCTTAATTGCTTTTTGTGTATCAAGAAGGGACTTCTAAAAAAATTATTTTATTTTTGAAATACTATGTCCATTAAGGACAAAACAGTTTGAAATTGAAAGCTATGTGGTAAAAAATTAGTGTAAGACCTGACTATCTAAACTGGCTTATTTTGCAAAGGTCAAAATAGCAAGATTATATTTGTTTGTTTGGAGTAAGAGGAACGGGGATCATAGATTTAAAGAATATGGAAAAGAAACAGCATCTTTAACAAGGTAACTATAACTGATGCTCTATTTCCAGTTCAGTGACTTCTGTCATTTGACTAAGGTGCTCTAATTATTTATGTTGAAAGTCATATTTTGTCTCATGGTTGGAGGTTTCGAATGTGTTTATTTGCAGTTGGTCACCAATTCTTACTTAATTTTTTCCCTTCATTATTCTGTGCGGCTCGTTGATGAGCACCTGTATCTTACCTCTGGAGTTTATGATTCTTTTGAAAAAAATTAAAACTCTACTAAATAAGATATTCACCCCTAAAACCAGATAACCTAAAAAATTGACTTGATATTATCTAGTTCAACAACCCAAGTCTTAGTGCACCTTCTGATGGTAATAAGACAATGTCCTTTGATGGTAAGTTCAGTGAGGCCTCTTGCATGTGTAGAATGGAAAGCACTTGAGACAAAAAAGCTGAGACTGATGGGTTTGTTGGCTTCCCTCAAGTAACTTCTCACTGTGTAGTCAAAGGGGATATCTGATCATTAACAGAAACGAGAGGGGTGGGGGGACCCAAGCCAGATGAAATATTCAGAGCTTCTGTGACTATGTGTGTGCGCGTGTGCACGTGATCTTGCACCTGTTGGGTAAGCAACCATCTCCCACAGCCAGATGGAGCCTCCTGTTAACAGCCTTCTTTAGCCACAGAGAAGGACTGGGGTGGGTGGGGACTTTCTTGTGTTTATTCTAGCTCCGTGTCCCCATTCTTCAATACTTTTGAGATATTAGGGTATTTTTGGCCTATAAGACACCTGCTACAATTGCATAAAAGTAGTTGTGAGACTTTTAATGGAAGATGGATGGTGAAAGCCACATTACTTAATTCTGGAGCATAGAATTCTCACTGTTATTGTTGTTTTCTTTAGTTTCATCAAGGCCTGCAGAGAAAAAACATACTCATGGAGACTGAACCAGTCCACCCAGCAGTTCCAATCAGAAAGATAAAATGAATCACCTACCAAAGTTGTAAAAATATTCACTCACTTTTCAGATGTTTGTCTGTCTTCAGAATCAGGACCATCTTGTAGCTAAGGCCCAACCTAACTTGAATTTAAGTGAATTTATTGAAAAGAAGAAGAGGAAAAGGGGAGGGGGAGAAGAGGAAGGGGAGGAGAAGAGGAAAAAGAAGATGAATGAGAAGTAAGAGAATGTGGCTCTTTTTTGGGGACACAAGTAACTGTTGTCATTTCTCCCGGTAACTTTCTTCCCGTGATCAGTTTGTCTGTCACTTCAACTTTTATCCAACAAAAACAGGTCTCTCTTAGTCAAGCACACACCAGATAAATCATTTTTTCTCAATGTAAATGGATGGCCAGTTATTTCCATCATTCAGAGGCCTCTTCTAGTTGAACATTCTCCTCTAAATCTGTTTGTTCCTCTGTAAGAACCATAGCAACCACATTTAGAATTTGTATTCCTATTTCTTTCCCAAGTGCTGTTGGACTGTTTAAACACCAGGAATCACGAGAAATAAAGGATACGGTTTAGAGCCTTTTTTTTTTTTTTTTTTTTTTTTTTTAGAGAGAGAGAGAGAGACAGACAGACAGAATATGAGTGGGGGAGGGGCAGAGAGAGACGGAGACACAGAATCCGAAGCAGGCTCCAGGCGCTGAGCTGTCAGCACAGAGCCCGACGTGGGGCTCAAACCCACAAACCACAAGAATCATGACCTGAGTCGAAGTTGGCCGCTTAACCAGCTGAGTCACCCAGGTGCCCATAGAGCCAAGTCTTAACTCCATGTCGAGAAGATGAAGTTTGAGCAGCTAGTTGAATAGTAAGTTCCAGAGGACACAGCGTTGCAGGATCTTTTTGTCTTTTTCCAGCCCAGTTCCTGGCTGTGTGTCTTTGGGCCAGGCCCTTCCCCTTTCTGTGGCTCAGTTTGCTAATCAGTAAAATGGAGAGGCTGGAGCAGATGGGTTCCCAGGGCTTTTTGGTATTTCAGGAAGAGGCCGCCATGGGGTGTATACACAGGTTCTGGCATATAGCCTGAGAAAAGCCATGCTGGGCAGCAGATCCTTAAATACAATATTGGGAGGACTCTCCCTAAGACACTGCACATGTGTTTTATTTTAAGTGCTATTTGTTGGAAAATTGCATGGTATTACAAGACAGAATTGTGGATTTTTAACATGTCTGTTATATTTTAGAGAGTTTGTCTCCTACTTCTTCCGTTCTCTTGCAGAGTAAGATGGTGATTTGGGCTCTCAAGAAGTTTAAGAGAGATACCAGTGCTGAGTTTCTCCTCTCTCCTTTTCCTCCCTCCTTCTCAGTACTGTGCAAGCATAAAGGGGCCATAAATAACGCCCCCAGCCTCCCTGGAGGAATCTGCTAAACAGAAGGCTGTATTTTACTCCTGAAGAATTTGGCTTGGGCCATCCTGTGGGGATTTAATTAGAATCAAGGCTAAAAGCCTGTTCATTCAAATAGTATTTTCTACCTTCATCCTGTCCTCAGCCTCCTCGTGGTCTCTGTTTTTATTCTTGTTTGGAGCTCCCTTCAAAGCACACTAAGGATGTAAAAACTCTTTAAGAAAATTCCTCTCCTCCCTCCTCCTAGGGAATACATTTAACTCATTTTACAGGTTTTCTCTGTCTTCAGGAAGTCTCTGAAGGCTGTAACTTGCTGTGCTGAAGGTTGGCATCTCGCTTTACCCAATCACCTACCCTGTTTCTGTGAGGCAGGAGCTGGACTTTGCAAGAAATTGAATTCAAATTCGTCCACAGCAAAGCCACACACCATAGTGATGGAATCAGGGAGACCTAGGAACTGAAATGTTAAAACCCGGAGACACTTGTGCAGTCACACCTCACTTGGGGTCCCAGCTCTTCATCTATAACATAAGCAGATTGTGTTATGTGCTCTGTCAGTTTCTACCCAGTTCTAACTTTCTGCAGATTTTTTTTTTTTTTTTTTTTTTTTTTAAGGAGGGCACTTGTTGAGATGAGCGCTGGGTGTTATAGGGCTGAATTTAGTGAAACCTTTATTACACTCTATGTTAACTAATCTGCAGTTTTATTTTTTTAAAAAAGATATATTAAGAAAAGCAATGCGATTTAAGATAGATTTAGTTTTGTTCTCTTTTAAGGGATCGGTCTTATTACCTATAGGATGCTGTAGGTCTCCAAAGACAGTGACTCAGAGTATTAGTTTTACTCTAATTCACCAAGAGGAGGGTGTGACCGCGGAGTGTTCTGAACACCAACAGGTCGTGAAATCACCAGGTTGTGTTTGTTGGATATTTAGGGTGTCCTTACTTCACTTCTCTATTTCTGGCTTCTAATTGCTAGGACACACACGGTTCCACAAAGCCAAAATGGAAAGAGACAATCTGCTTGATGAAAGTGGCTTTATCACTCTGAATGTTCAAGTCCTCTCAGTAAGCTCAGGCATGACAACCAAGCCCAGAACGGAGTTTCCTATTTTTTTCCTCTGAGAATCTGGCTTGAAGACACTTGTATCTGCAAAGTAGAGTTTGTCTGTTACCCAGCCAGCCCTCATGAGGGACCCGTTGTGTGGCTCCTACTCACAGTCTGGTAGAATGAAGTGTACAAGAGGAAGGACCACACGGTCAAGTGGCCCTACCTTCTGTTTAAAAAAGACAATATAGTTCCGTGGATTTTAGACATTCCTTATGTAAATCCGCTGCTCCTTTTCCCGTAGCGAATAAAGAGTGTTAGCCAGAGGGAAAGACTAGGGTGAGGCAGACAAGAAGTGTTCTCCTTTGTGACGATGGGAAGGGGGGGGGGGGGGGGGCCCCGTGTGCGGCGCCCCCGCCCCCGTCATTGGCTTGAGTCCCTGTCCACCATTT
>NW_024412417.1:37202224-37203215 GCF_014898765.1 Herpailurus yagouaroundi | reverse complement strand
GCCCTGTCTCCCCCCCCCCCGCCCCCGTCATTGGCTTGAGTCCCTGTCCACCATTTATTAATTGTGCAACGTGGAACAATGTTTTATTTTGATCACTTAACCTCCCCAGGTCTAATTTTTCCACCTCTGTGACCTACAGAAAATATTACCTGTCTTGTGGGGTTCTTGTGAGAATTAAATTGGGTCATGTGCATAAAGTGCTCACTTAAGTAACAGACGTGTGGTGGGTTCTCAACACAGGCCTGCCGTTCTCGTCAGTTTTCAGCAAGACACATCACTGCGCAGATTCCCAATCATCTCCCCTAAAAACGAGGCACTTCAGTACTTCCTGGTGTAAAACAAGGATGAGAGAATTTCCCAAACTCACCTGCTCACAGAAGATTTTAAAAATGATAAGGTACTGATGGAACCAACAGTCATTCTTGAAGGTATAAATGTTTGATGAGTGATAAACACTGAGACATGTCCAAACGTGTTGAAAAGATACATCACCTAACCTGTGGTCATCGTCTCTATGGTGCACATTAATGTACTGGTTAGTGCCCCTGGCAATTCCTCGTGTCACACAGCCAGCGATCTCGGGCAATTTGTATACATTCTCTGCAAAAATACCTCATTTCTTATGGTATAATGTCACTTTCAATTGTGTACATGCATTTATATGTTTGTGTTCTCAACAATGTAATTAAGTTATATTGTAGAAGAACAATTTTCTAGCATCAATTTTATTTTTGCAAAACATCTATTCACAGGGCGTTCCACAGAAACTAATTGGCCAAACCTCATATCCTGTTACAGCTCGAGCAGTGTTTTTCAAACTTTTTTTACAGAGACTCACAGCAAGAAATTCATTTTGCCTTGCAGCTGGGTGCACACACACCTACAAATGTATGTAATTGAAATAAAATATTTGGTGATAGAATACTCTCTTGTAAAGCAGGCACTTCTATTCTATTCTATTCTATTCTATTCTATTCTATTCTATTCTATT
>NW_024412417.1:37078960-37202214 GCF_014898765.1 Herpailurus yagouaroundi | reverse complement strand
TTCTATTCTATTCTATTCTATTCTATTCTATTCTATTCTATTCTATTCTATTCTATATTCTATTCTATATTCTATATTCTATTCTATTCTATTCTATTCTATTCTACTCTCTAAAGTACTGCTGATCAAAGCCCACTACTTTGATTTCCAGACCCACTAATGGGCAGTGCTCTCAGTTTGAAAAAGGCCCAGGGATTAAGCTAGGAAATGCGTGGTGTTTGTGGCTCTCCTTTTCCCAGGTGGGCGTACTTCTTATATTACACTTCAAGTGAATTTGAAATGGAACCTTCTCTAACCTCCAGAAAACCTATGGAGGGGGCATTACCTAGGAAGGGTCATGTTGCCGGGCCTGACGAGAGGCAGCTGCAGGCTCCCAGGCTAAAAGGAGGGAGGAAGGTAAGGGGACCCACAGCTCCCTCCGAGAAGGGTCCATGGGTGGTAGGGGGAGGGGCTGGAGGGGCCAAGAGCAACTTCCGGGGATGTCCCCTTCCACGAGACTCACGAGACCTCAGCAGTCTGCCATCCCTGCCATCCAGCCTCGTCCCAGCAGCTCCTCTCCTGGCAACCAGCCCGCAGCCCCCTTTGCTCAAGTGTTCTGTCTCAGCTCGAGAACCCTCCTTTCTCTGTTCCTTTCCCTTCTCAGGTCAAAAGCCTGATTCATACCGGTCTGTCCTATCTTCCCCTAAAACTTTCCATACCAGCCTCCCAACGCCAAACTCAACCCCCGTACCCACCCATATGCGGGGCCTCAATAGATGCTTTATCTCTACCCACGACAGCGTTTTACTTTCCCCATTGCAACATGCACTGCTCTGCATTTAATTGTTTTTCTTTTCCACTAGACTATAGACTCCTCCAAGAGTCCAGGGACCTATCTCTTTGTATTATTTTATCTCTACTTCCTACTACACGCCTTCACCTTGTATCCTGTCCATAGTATTTGTTGAGGGAGTGAAGTCATGAACAGTACTTCCTTACTTTATAAACTGCTCACTGTGAGCTGTCTGCTTCCAACTAAACTACCTCCTTCAATCATTATATAACAAAACTGTGAGGCAGAGAGGGATGGTATGATTATTTGCTGCTTACAGACTGAGAAAACGAGGTTCAGAGAGGCGAGGAGGCTTTTCTGAGGTTGCAAACCTAGCCGGTGGAGGGCAGACCTTGAGGCTTGGATTCTAACCACAGCACGGCTCACGCACACACGGCCTCCCCACCAGCCCCATTCTCATTCACGACCTTCAAAGTCTCCAACAAAAGCCTCCCTGATTTGTCCTCATTATCGAAGGTGTCTGTTAGATGTGTGAGGTGAAGTGTGGACATGGACACAAAAGCTTGGGGTTAAGACTGGGCCTCTTTTACCGATAACAGATACTATATCCTCTGAGAATCCAAGAAGACACTGAGCACTGCAGAGGGATTTCACAAGTAGAATTTCTCCTTCAAATTTGGTTAACCCTGACATCCGATTGCATAGAATTTGGAACAAGAGTTACCTGCAGACATTAAGGAGATGAAGTGTGTTTGTGTGGACACGCATCCTGCATCAGAAAAGTTCAGATACATAAAGAGATGCTTTTGTATAATTCATGTTATTTACTAGAACGATTTTACTGGCCCTCCGAACATCATTGTGCTCTCTACTATAAATATGCATTCAGACCTTTTCCAAACCACCAGTCATTTGCCCAGCGGGCCATAAAAGCAATGTATCATGTAACCATGTATTGGGATGAAATTTCAAAAGCTCTCCATTTAGGCAGCAGGCCTTAGCGGGTTTGGGGAGCTGTAACATTATCCATTTAATTATACATTTGGACACACTGGAAAAAAAACCTGTATTATTTACACAATTGCCTGTAATATTCTCTCCAAGCTGTTAGACCTGAGTCAGAAGCCATTAGAATGCTAATCAAGAGAAGAATATGAAATATATTTCCTTGGTGCAACTGCAGCAAGTTTTCTAGACACTTTTATTTCAGCCACATGTTTTTTTCCCCGAGACCTTCTATCTGAAGAGGCCTCCCAAGGCCCTGGTGGGGGTACTAGACTGCTAATTTGGGAACACAACACAATCTGCCAATATTGCCTCTTTTTCTCAAAGACAATGTCTTGTACAAGACATGGGACCTTATATTTGAGGAGAGCCAAATTGTTGGAATGGGAAAGGTATGATATTCGGGGGGAAAAAGTTGCTCAAGGATATGATCCTGTCTGGGATAGACATTGCATTAAATAGTCCCATTTAGATTAACTACTTGAGAGACGCAGGGAGTGCGTCTTTCTGGATCCCAGGCATTCTAGAGTATGGTAGAGCAGAGGGCAGGTATGTGGAAGGGAGCCCAAAGTCCTGTATTCCTTTACCAATATTTTCCAGCAGCTACAAAGCTCCATGAACTCTATGGGTGTTGGCCAAATACTCAGAACCTTGTCTTACAGGAATACACATTTTAAGGGGAGGCAGAAAACAAAGCAGAAAATCATGCATGTTGATAAAGGGAAGCCCAAAGGTTTTCAAATGGAGACTTGCTGGCCTAGAATGTGTTCAGGGCCGCACAGGTAAGCTTCTTTTCTCTCTTGACTGTATCCAACCCACCCCAGCAAGTTGGAGTCTTGGATTTATGCCTCAGGCTCTCGTAAGCGGTCTCCCCTTTGCTCATCTTGGGGTCTATCACTTGGCTCTGCATGTGGCTTCAGTCTTCCTTTCACTCTCAGTATTCAGCTTTGTCTTTTTTATACTTCGTCTGAATAAGATTCTTAAGCTTACAGACACTTGGTGCTGCCAGACACATGGTCTGATATCGATGAGAGTAGAGGACTCGGACAGCCTCCACATGTAGTATCTGATTTCTCTCCTCTAAACAATGATAACTTAGAATGACATCCAGCGGCCATGCATTTGCATAATAGATGATCCCTTTGGTTATTACTTTGTTGTCACTGCTTACTGCTTGATAACGTTTCAGAATACAACTGGCATTTCCCGTATTCTCTTGACACAAAACAGTTCCGCTGATGTGTACCGTTTAGATGGGTTGCTTCATCAAAGCATAGTGTCCTTGTGTGGACATCTTTGGAATAGGAAAGGAGACCTGGACCAGAGATGATGATGTCAGAAACTTCTTCCCCCTTCCGCTACCACTTGCATTGCCGTGGTGCTGACAGATACAGCAATAGCGCTTTCAGCAAAATGCACTGAATTTACAAGAATGGCAAATTGGCAAATGTTGACTCCTGATGGGTTTCAGAGAGGAAATAGGATTTCTGGGGAACATACTAAACATTTTATTCAGCTTAACATTAATGAAGAGAGATTTGTCATTTCACATTACACGTGGCCCTTGAGGAAATCTGAATAGATCATGGATCTTCCTGGAAACTTCTTTGAACTTGAGTAGTTTCTTGCCAACGTTGAGCTTTACTTTTGTAGGTACTTTAAGGGCTTTGAAAATCAATCGGTGAACCATTAAGTGGATCTTACCATTCTGTAACCAACATGATACAATGGAAATAATCTAAGAAATCTTCCAAGACTCTGTTTTCTCCTCTATATCCGAAGAATAGTAATAACTGCCTTGCAAGGTGGAATAAAATGAGATGACCTCTGTGAAGCACTAAGTCGGGTTCTTGTATGTAGAAAGCATTAAATGTGTGGCCCTGTTAGAAATATGCTTTGCTCATCTAGTGGAGTGCTAGGCCCACAACATTCCATTGCCCACTACAGAAGGTGATTCTGCTGTCTAACGTACTTATTTTCTCCTAACTCTGCTCCAAACAAGACAAGGAAGGAAGGATGGGAGGAAGGAAGCCGGGAAGGAAAGAAGAAAGGGGAGGAAAGAATTAGACGACAAAAAGAACAGAGAGGGTATTTGAAAGTGTGTGAAAGGTCACGTTTCTTTGCACAGGAATCTATTCTGCCTGTCTCTGGGGCTCCCGGGCCAGGCTGGCCTGCCATGGGGATCCGAACTCTGGTGTTTATTTATGCGATCCTCACTTCAACTAGCAGCCGCTCCAGTCCAGAAATTTTATGGCAGGAAGTATAAAGTGCTGTTGGATCCGGGTGCTTTAGAGCCCTGGGTAGAATTGTTCCTTCTTAAAAAAAGAAAAAGAAAAAAGTAAGAGGGTGACAATCAGCTAAGGACTATTAAGCTTCATGGCCTTGCTCTTATCACATTGCATCTACTCTTACCAGTTCTTAATCACTACAATGTAATAACATCTTTAAAATTTATTGAGACAATTAGAAGGAAACAGTTCTTTTGACCCCCAGCACTTTGAAAGTCACGTGATGCTACAAGAGAAAGCGGAGCCATGAGACTAGCAAGGTGTTTGCACATGAATGTTCATTTTAGATTCCAACGTGCCATGGGGAAAGGGGAACTGGGTTGCAGGGCCGAGCCGCTGGGATTCTGGTCTCAGCTTTTCCTTTTGTTCTTCTTACAAAAAAATTTTTTTTTTAATTTTTTTTCAACGTTTATTTATTTTTGGGACAGAGAGAGACAGAGCATGAATGGGGGAGGGGCAGAGAGAGAGGGAGACACAGAATCGGAAACAGGCTCCAGGCTCTGAGCCATCAGCCCAGAGCCTGACGCGGGGCTCCAACTCACAGACCGCGAGATCGTGACCTGGCTGAAGTCGGACGCTTAACCGACTGCGCCACCCAGGCGCCCCACAAAAATTTTTTTTAAACACTTATTTATTTTTGAGAGACAGGGAGAGACAGAAAATGAGTAGGGGAGGGGCAGAGAGAGAGAGGAGGAGACACAGAACCTGAAGCAGGCTGCAGGCTCTGAGCTGCCAGCACAGAGCCCGACACGGAGCTCGAACGCAAGAATCACTAGATCATGACCTGAGCGGTAGTCGGACGCTTAACCCACCGAGCCACCCAGGCTCCCCTCAGCTTTTCCTTCAGATTATGCTGTGATCTTAGGGCTACATTTCAGCTTTCCTGAGCCCTGATATGCTCATATGTAAAATGGGAATGGATCGGAGTTCCCTTCTACCTCAAAATCTTTTTGGGGGGAAAGAAAAGAAAGAACCTCTTTTGGGTTTTTGAAAACACATGCTTTGCTTGAGGTCACTGCCTACACTGTTGACCTCATACTTTACAGGCCACTGCTGTGTCCGCAGCCTCAGCTAGATGGGCAGTGGCCTGTGTGACTTCTTTCCTATATTATATTCAAGTCACAGCCAATTGGACAACAAGGGTGAGTACCTGACTGAAAGGTGGTCCATAGATTGGGAGGCCGGTGACCTAGATCCTGCATGATGTGGTGCTAGCTGGAAGTCCAGGATTAGGCAAATGATAGCAGGACTGACTCACTTGGAAGCTGAACCCAAAGACTGTGAGGTCAATTCAGGACTGTATAGACAGTGTGATTCCCAGATAAGCTGTAGTCATGGCAGAGCTGGCTGGTAGTGAGGATCTAACAGAACAGGCAGGTAGAAGCCAGGACAGATGCTATGACTGGGCTTTTATATGAACTTTGGGACACATACATGTTTGCATACACACACACACACACACACACACACACACACACGCACACGCACACGCACACACACACAGAATTACTTTAGGACCCAATTCTAGTCTGCTTAGTGCTCAGAGTTTAGGAGTAAAGGCTCTGAAGTTGTGCTACCTGAATTGAAATTCTAGCTGTGTAACGTTGGGTAAGTTATTTAACCTCTCTGGGCCTTGCTTTTCCCATAGGTAAAGTGGAACTGGAAAGGAAAGTAGCCCCATTCCTGTGGGATTGTGGATAAAGTGCTTAGCGTAATTCGTGGAACATAATAATAGCTTGATCTCAGAGCTATTATTATTGTTTTATTCATTACATATGTATTTACCCCAACAATAAATCCCTTTTCTTGAGGTAACACACCTAGCAGCATCTTAACTAAAATCATCTCCCATTCTTCCAGTGTGGGATGCTTTCTTTCCTCCATGAGGCCTTCGTTGATTACCATAGTCCCATTTTCATGTCTGCTGAATTTTGTCTGCATACAGACAGGACTTTGTAGAACAGTATCTGAGACAGCCATTCCGTCTACCATAACATGTCCTGTTAGAATTGTGGTGTTTATGATATGTCAGGTCGAGATCTTCTCTTTCCCAACAAAGAAGAAGCCCCTTGAGGGTAAGGACTATGCTTTGCATTTACTTAGTTTCCAATGTCTAACTTGTTGGAACTACCAATGGAACATAATAAATTTGCATTGTTGGATAAACTTGGCCACTCTTTGGATATTCTTTGGCTGGCTCATCCAACGACTTTACAATATTTATTTGACAGTACGAGACTTAAAAGCAAGCAGATTTTAAGAAGTCAAATGCATCTGGGTTCTCCTGTTACATGTACAGCTAAAACCCTGCTTGATGTTGGGCAAATCACATCTTCTTTCTGAACCTTGATTCCCATATCTGCTGAGTGAAGTCGACCGGTATTTTGAGCTCTAATTTTCCTGCCAAATTGGTCTAGTGTCCATTACAGATAACGACTGATTTCCTGGAATTCATTCTTTTGCAAAACTTAAGAAGGGTGATTCGTACTTGGAGCTTTCATGTTGCCCAGGGGCAGTATAGCATGGTGGTTAAAATGAAAGCTTTAGACTCACAGACCTGGGTTTGAATTCCAGCTCTGCCTGTCTACCAGCTGGTCTTCAGCAGGTCACTGAATCTCTTTGATCCTCAGGAATAAAACCTGAAGATGAGAGATGATGGTGTATATTAAGTTTCAAATTCAGATTCACATTCAGAATTTGGGGGGTGCCTGGGTGGCTCAGTTGGTTGAGCTTCTGACTTCAGCTCAGGTCATGATCTCTTGGTTCATGAGTTCGAGCCCCACATCAGCCTTGCTGCTGACAGCGCAGAGCCCGCTTTGGATCCTCTGTCTCCCTCTCTCTGCCCCTCCCCCTGTGCTCTCTCTCAAAAATAAATAAACATTAAAAAAAAAAAAAGAATTCAGAGTTTGGTGGTCAAGGTCAGGGCTTGGACAATAACTTAGATTTACCTTTCAAACATGATGCTCATCCATATCTCAGTGGACACTGTATATTAGGAAAGATTTTTCTTTTTACCTGGTTGCATTGGTGAAGGGTAGATGTAACTACTCCTTAGAAAACACTTTGTTGAGTGTGTGGAATAGAGGATGCTGGGGGCAGAGCAATCTGGGGGGGGGAGGGTCTAGGCAGACAGATGGGGAAACATCACCAACAGCCTGAGTGTTTGCATTCAGCCTATACTGAATGTCATGCTTCCATTGTGTTCATCATCAAAAGCCTTGGAGATGACACTCACCGGGTTTTTCCTCTTTTTGGAGGCCAGCTTGTGTAAACAAATGGGCTATAGACCAACTCAGTGACCTTGAGCAGATGTTCTCACCTCTGTAAGCTTCTATTTCCTCATATGTGGAATGAAGATGGTAATAATTACCTGCCTTATAGGAGCTTAAGTAATATAATGCATGTGGCTCATAGTAAGTAGTCAAAATATATGCTTTTTTTATTGTCATTACCCATGTAAGATCATAGTTATGAGTGAAGAGGGATGATTAACCTACAGTAGAGGCATAAGTAGGAAGAGGGTAGGCGGGTTGGGGCCCAAATGCCTGTGAAGAGGTGTCCGGGCAGAGGTCACAGTGTGTGCACAGTTTGGAGGGATGGGTTAGCATAGTGTGTAGAGGGATCTCTATTTTATACGCTAGAGCTCAGGATGTGTGCTGAGGGTATAAGAGAAGAAGAGACAGAGAATGGGGGCCAGGATCAGCCTTTGGTTGCCAACATTTAAAAAGAATGTTTATTTATTTTGAGAGGGAGAGAGAGAGAAAGAGAGCATGCATGAATGAGCACGAGAGGTGCAGAGAGAAGGATAGAGAGAGAATCCCAAGCAGGCTCTTCACGGTCAGTGCAGAGCCCAATGTGGAGCTTGAACCCACACACCATGAGATCATTACCTGAGCCAAAACCAAGAGTCACTCGCTCAACCAACTGAACCACCCAGGTGCTCTGGTTGCCAAATTTTTCAAGTCACATGAGTCCCTTCTGTTTATTTGCTCGTGTAGGAAGTGTTTCCAGTATTCACGTTCTTAGGCTGCCCCTGGCTTGCTGTTCAGTGTTCCATGGGTCACTTAAACTCTGAGGCACAGGCCACCCAAGGGTCACAATGTTCTGCTGCTTTATGGGGTTATTGCCCCCAGAACTACATGTTAAGCCAACTACCAAATGGTATACTAATATGTTACATTACTCATAAAGCAGATGTATGTATTTGAAATGATAGTAATGATACAAATTCCATAATAGCGAGCATCTTTTGAATATTTGCTATGTGCTGTTAGAATGAACACTTTAATCTTTACAACAACTCTATGAGGTAAGTCTTAACTGTTATTCCCACTTTACAGATGAGATAATTGAGCCTTAGGAGGGTTAAGAAAACTGCCTACAGTCACAAAATTCACAAATAATACAGTTGAAATTTGAATGTGGGTTAATTTGAGTGCTTGGGTTGGACATGCTAAGGAAACAACAAGATTTGGAACCTGGACGTTCTGAAAAATATACAGAAAATGTCTATGAACATACAGGGAGAGGCATAATGCCATCGAGACACATCCAGCCAAACAGCCAGATATTTGTAAAATGACTGATTAGTAACTGCTAACTTGAGTAAATTCCACCTTGTATATTATTTTATTATCCTTTATCCCTCATATCCTTCATATTGGCTTTCAAATATAACCACAGGAATAAGAATGTTATATATGGCCATTTAAGGTAGAGTCATAATTTCTGTGTTACAGAGGAGAAAATGGCACTTAAAATAGGATCTTCTCAAGGTCACATGGGTGGCCAGTGACTGACCCAGGATCTGAGCCCCGATTCCAAGCCTCTGTCCACCACAGTGTTCGGCTTCCCCCGAAAGTCGTGATCACAAAAAGCCCCATTCTCAGGGTCAAACACCTCCGTTTCTCCAATTCCCAAATTTTCGTTTGAAAGTAATACCATCTCCACTCTGCTGAAAGCTGATACCACCACTTTCCAAATGGGAGAATTAAATTAATTACTAACGCTTAAAACCCAATTCAGGTATGCTCAGCTACGAACCCAGGCGCTGAAGTGAGATACCTATAATCATCTCTTTATTGTTTGCTCATTTTATGGGGCCCTCCCCTCCCCTCCCCCTCCCTGCCTGCCATCAGGAATTCACATCGTGGAGGCTCCTTTGCGGCAGCATGGGCAAGCATCTCAATTTCCAAACATCTGGCTGGTTTCAATCAATGAGGCTCTAAACACGCCGCTCCTGGGGCTACGGTGGTAGTGGCGGGAGAGCCGGATTAGGATGCAGATCCGATCCAGTAATAAGCAATATAAGTAATAAGCCCAGAGTTCTTTTGTTCATGAAAACTTAGATTTATGCTACCAAGCCTGGGCTGGAGGGAGGAAAAAAAGGAAAACAAAGCCTTGCTCAGTCAGCTAAGGTGCTGACAAGCAAGCCTAGTAAAGTGGGGAATGTCTGCTACGTCCCCCAAACCAAAATTCTACTTAGTGACTTCAAGAGAACAGAATCGGGGCAGGAATTAGATATCCAGAGCAGGGGAAGCGTGTCTGTTCTGAGAGAGGGCATAACAGTAAGTTCTTTTATTTGAATAGTATTTTAGAGTTAACAAATGTTTTCCACACACGTGGAGAGAGGGGAATGAGCAGGGAGTCTACGGCCAAACCACTGGGTTCAAATGCAGCTCTTCCCCAATTATAAGCCGAGTGAAATTGAGCAAGTCACTTCCCTGTTGGGTAATTTTCCTGGGAATGATAAATGCTGCTACTACCTTCCTGTTAGGACTTTTGTAAGGATTAAATAAGATAATGCATATAAGGCGTGTTTAGAGCATGCCTGCTACATAATAAATGCTACTTATGTGTTTGCCATTACTGTTTTATTTGTTCTTTACACGTGGCCTGAAAAGAAAGTAGACGTTATCTCCGTTGGAAAAAACAGAAGCTCAAAGTGGTTAAGAAGTTTATTCAAGATTATCCCAGTTAGTAAGATACAGAGCTAGGGCCCAAACCCGGTTTCCATGCTTTTCTTCAGTCTCTCTTCCTTCCATTTATTTATTCCTTCATTCATTGTGAATGTGCCAGCCACTCTGTTAGGAACCCGGAGATGAAATTTGACACAGATGTTTCCTGAAGGACCTCAGAGGCTAATGATTACTGCAAAACACCTGATTTTAAGGCATTGCTCGGGGAAACCTATAAGTGAGTTTGGGGGAAATTTTCAATTACTAGTAAGCTTTCCTAGATGTTACTAAGCCAAGCATTGTCAAACTTGTTCAAGTCTTGGAATAAATATCAGTCAGCCCTCCCGCTGCGGGTTAAGTGAGATGATAAAGCACGTCCCACTCTTACTTGAGCATTGTGTCCTTTTTTCCTTTTTAATGTTTTTATTTGTTTCTGAGACAGAGAGAGACAGAGCATGAGCAGGGGAGGGGCAGAGAGAGGGGGAGACACAGAATCCGAAGCAGGCTCCAGGCTCCGAGCTGTCAGCACAGAGCCCGACGCGGGGCTCGAACTCAGCCGCCGTGAGATCATGACCTGAGCTGAAGTCGGACGCTTAACTGACTGAGCCACCCAGGCGCCCCGCATCCTTTTTTCTGAGAATACCAGTAACATCCTACAGATAGCCTGCAAGACACCGCCGTGGGAAATAACCTTGTCTTTTGGGATTTTTAAAAAATTGGCTTTACATTTTTCCTGCTAGCTGTGCCTGAGGAAGGGAAGTCGGCAGTGATTGACGTAGCGGGCCTGTAGCTGTATCCTGCCCAGTCGTGGGTAGAGGCGACTGGATGTTTGTCAGTGTTCAGGGTCTGTGAGCTGTGAGTGTATACTAAAACCAGCCATCTGATGAATTTTTAAAAAGTTATTAAATGCCTCTTACATGCTAAATATTGTTCTAGGCTCTGCGGAAACCAGTGAGTAAGCCAGACAAGGCCTGTCCTCTCACAGAACTTCTATTTTAGTGGAGTGACAGATAATTAAAAAAATAAACACAATAATCTAAAATAGTAATATATGCTATAAAGGCTGGAAAAGAATGCTATTACTGCTACTGCTAAAATGTTAATAGTGATAATTATAGCCAACAAGAGAGCGATAACTATAGAATAAGCAGCAGTTCATTCTTCATTCACTTATCACAAGTCTTTTGTCAGCTGTTAATAGGAGAACCTATTAACAGCTCTTAGACTAGTTTTATGTAGGCTATGCTTTGGAAAACATTGGTATTCATTTCAAGCAAACAGTCCTCAAGTATGGCTTTCAGCATGCCTGCCCGTAACATTTACAGGGCCCAGGACAAGAGTACAAATAGAGGCCCACATACCAGGTGTCTAAATATTTAAATGTTACAACCCAAGTTAATGAACTTTTAAATCTATCTTCCTACCTTGACAAATACAATGTCATAACAATCTGGAAGGCCAGGTTTGGATTTGGAACACTTAGCATCTTGGATTTTTGCTCTGGAAGGTGGTAGCCTGGGGAGAATTAGCTCCTGAGAACCACCCTGTTTCTTGTTTCATACCCACAAACAGTAAGCAGCTTTGCACAAAAGATGTGGGCCCTGGCCACGAACAGCCGTCCCTTGAACGTCACTTGGCATGGGTCTCAGGAAGTATGTTCCAGAAATTGCAGAGTTCTGGGGGTACAGCAAACAAAGAAACATATAGTACAGATATAATGATTCCGTTATTTTCAAAGTCACTTCCAACTCTAACATTGCAGGCTTAGGTTTCAGTACTGGAATTGGATGATCTGAAACCTGTAAAATACTGATATTGGCTACAATGTATTGATATCCATGTACAAGATGTTTTGTCTGGAAAGAAGCATGTCTTGGTGGAACTTCCAGATAATGGCATAGGAAACACAAAGAATTGCGAAATATATAGACATGTCTTGGCAGTAATAATATTAATTGATCACATAAGGTTCTCAAATCCAAACAGATGTCAAAACTTCAGAGCAGGTAAGAGTAACCAAGTTCAGAATTACAGGCAAAACATTTCCCTTCCTGGGACTTCAGTTTCCCTTGTGAAAATTGCAAGTTTTGGATTCTAAATTCCTTTCTAGCACATTCTTCTATGATTTTATGATGTGATCTGCAAGAGATTTTCTCTTGAATAGAAAGCAGGGATATTTATTAAGGGGAAGGGTCTGCACAATGAGATGTTTACCAAGAGCAATAATTATATATTATGTTCCAGTTCTTTACGGCTTATGTAAAAGGTTTTTAAATGCATTATCTCATTGAATTTTCATTCCCAGTCTGCAATGCTGGTATTTTTTTTTTTTTCTCCATTTGCCACTGAAGAAAACGATAAGTGAATTACCCACAATCTCTCAGCCTCTGAGTGGCAGAGCTAGGTCTCAAATGCATATTATGGCCTTTAATTTTAAAGTGGGTGTGCAGGTTTTAAACCACTGCATTCGGGAAAAATGGTCTTGCAGGTGTGAAATCCATTCTTTCTGAAGGAAGAGAGGGATAAAACCCAGCAAGCATAGACACGTCTCCTATGACTCATTAGTCAACTTAAAGAGAACCTTTACTGCAGACAGGAAAGCATTATTGCTGCTGCTTACCAGCCCGACACACATGATGCTCGTGCCCCCGCTGCGGCATTGTCTCGTTTTGCCCTAGACATCGAGGCTCTGGAATAATGCAGCCAGTGGGACACTTTGCCAGCACATATGTTGTAAAATGCTTAGAAGCTGAGAGCGTGTCTCTGAGTTGCGCCTCTGTTTCCATCCCTTAAACAGATTGTGTGCGCAGCCTGGCCCGTTGCCCGTGGCATTCTACCTGCCGCAACGGGAAAGGCAGAGTCTAAAAGGGGAAGAAAGGGAAGCTCCATTGTACAGAACACTGTCCCGCGTGCATGCTCTGAGAGATTCACGCCAGGCAGAGAACACAAAATACTCCAACAAATTAGCGTCGATGGTGAGTGGTGAAAATGGAAGAGGGGGACATATTGCAGGAAGCACTGAATGCACAAAGCATTACAAAGGAAGCGGACCGGATTTGCACATTCACTGGGAAGGAGTCAAATGAAAGACAGTAAATCGGAACAGGAGGAGGGAAGACTGCTAAGTTAATCAAACGGAAACACACATTTTTAGGGAGAAAATCTTGTTTGTGTTCATCCACAAATGATGGCTGACAGGGACATACCTGTGTCCCCACCACACTGCTTCTTGGCAGTCAGTGCACGTGGATCTATCTTTTTCTGCTCCTTCCCTTAGTATGTGTATGACCGTGGGTCACTTAATTAAACTTTTAGGCCTTACTTTGTTTGTAAAAATGGGGATGATTAGGTTTTTTTGTGATTATCGTGTCCTGCATTAAATGCAAACTGGCTTAGGTGAGTGTTTGGAACGTAGTAGGTGTTTAACTGCATCACAGTAGCTGCCATAATCAGAATCACCATCATTAATTTATATTTCCATAATTTTTTTAAGTTCATTTATTTTGAGAGAGAAAAAGAGAGAGTGTGTGCACACATAGGGGGGAGGGGCAGAGAGACGGAGAGAGAGAGAGAGAGACAGAGAGAGAGACAGAGAGAGAGAGACAGAGAGAGGGAGAGAACTCCAAGCAGGCTCCACACTGTCAGCACAGAGCCTGACATAGGGCTTGATCTCATGAACCATGAGATCATGACCTGAGCTGAAATCAAGAGTCAAACAGCTAACCGACTGAGCCACCCAGGTGCCCCTATATTTCCATCCTTAATAAGTAACACAGCATCTTCAGTGGATGTTGAACGCACTTGTTACATTTTTTAAGATCAGATTTAGTGGGGAAGAATTTTCATACAATATAACACACTCACTGCAAGTATAAACTTCAATTATTTAAAAATATTTTTTTAATGTTTATTTATTTTTGAGAGAGACAGAGAGACAGAGCATGAGCAGGGGAGGGGCAAAGAGAGAGAGGGAGAAAGAGGGAGGAAGACACAGAATCTGAAGCAGGTTTCAGTCTCTGAGCTGTCAGCACAGAGCTGGATGTGGGGCTTGAACCCACGAACCATGAGATCATATCCTGAACTGAAACCAGGCGCCCCTAAACTTCAATTACTTTTGATAAATATATACACTCCCATAATCACCACTACGATGAAAATAGAGGATTTCTTATATCCTGAAGTGTTCTCTGATGTCCCTTGCCAGTCACTACCCCTCAACTCGCAGCCAGGCGGTTACTCATCTGATTTCTGTCACTGTAGTGTATTGTACCTTTGTTATTTCCTTTATTTTTTTTAAAAAAAACTTATTTCAGGTTTAATTTATACTTTTTTATCTAGCTCTTTCGTGTGTACATTTAGATAGGTGACTTTAGTGCTTTCTTCCAATACTACCGTTTAAAGCTAATGTTTTTTCCCTTGAAGCACTACTTTAGATGCATCTCAAAAATTTGATATGTTTTAATTTTCATCTAGTTTAAAATATCTTATAATTTACCTTTTTCTTTATTCTTCAATCTGTGGTTGTTGTTGTTTGTTTTGTTTTAGTAATGCACTGTTTGTTTCCCAAACACATTGGAATTTTTTTTAAGTTTTATTTTAACTCCAGTTAACATACAGGGTGATATTAGTTTCAGGTGTACAATATATTAATTCAACAATTCCATACATCACCCAGTGCTCCTCAGGACAAGTGCACTATCTAGTCCCCATCACCTATTTGTGCCATTACCTCCCCCGCTCCCACCTCCCCTCTGGTAACCATCACTTTGTTTTCTATAGTTGCTAGAGTCTGTTTCTTGGTTCATGGCTTTTTTTTTTTTCCTTTTTTCTGCCTTAGTTTGTTTTGTTTCTCTTTTTTTGATGTTTACTTATTTTAAGAGAAAGAGCCAGCACGAGTGGGGGAGGGGCAGAGAGAGAGGGAGAGGGAGAGAATCCCAAGCAGACCCCACACTCAGTGCAGAGCCTGATCCAGGGTTTGATGGATTATAACCTGAGCCCGAATCAAGAGCCAGGCACGCAACTGACCGAGCCACCCAGGTGCCCCTCATTTGTTTTGTTTCTTAAATTCTACATATGAGTGAAATCATGTGGTAGTTATCTTTCTCTGGCTGACTTATTTCGCTTAGCATAATGCCCTCTAGATGAATCCATGTTGTTGCAAATGACAAGATTTCATTCTTTTTTATGGCTGAGTAATAATCCATTGTGTATATCTGCTATGTCTTCCTTATCCATTCGTCGTTTATCCATGAACACTTGGGCTGTTTCCATAGTCTGGCTCTTGTTGATAATGCTGCTGTAAATATCGGAGTGCGTGTATCTCCTCAGGCAAGGAAAACAAAAGCAAATATTAACTATTGGGACTTCCTCAAAATAAAAAACTTACGTACAGTGAAAGAAACAATCAACAAAACTGAAAGGCAACCTACAGAATGGGAGAAGATATTTGCAAATGACATATCTGATAAGGGGCAGTGTCCAAAAAATCTAAAGAGTTTATAAAACTCAACATCCCCCAAATGATTAATACAAATAAAAATTGGAATTTTCAATCTATCTTTTTGATAATAATTTCTGTTTTAATTCTCTTGCCACCCTGGCCTGTTTGAACTGTAACATCCATCTTTTCAACCCAGTAGGAGTGTCATGTTCTCTCTGGGTGCTCTTTCTTATACTGCATTCCGGAAAGTACAACCGACTAAAAATTGGGAGCCCAATTGTTGGGCTCAGATATTTTGTTTCCCTCCTCATGGGGATCACATGGGGATCTCTGCTAATTGGAATAAGCCGCTTATTGCTTGTCAAATGGGAAGAATTGTCTGAGGGGTCAAGGGAGCTTAAAAAAATCTTTGGCACAATGTATATGACCCAGTCCAGTGCTTAGCACATACTACAGCTTCCATGGATCCTTGACAGATTGAACCTGAATAAGAAAATATCATTTAGAACCTATATATGGTGTCTGACTCCCTTATCTTTGAGGTCAAGAAAACCCAGTTGTCCAAGTTCATCAGAGAGTAGTAGGATCAGGACTACAGAACAGGTGTCTTGATCTCGCTACCTTAATGGACACACTAATGAAGGAAAGCTCTTTTTCTTGGATGTGAGGAGGGGATTAGGCCCTCCATCATCTACATTCATAAAGTTAAATGTGTGATCTGGAAAAGTCTTAGTAATGAGGGTTTTTTTTTTTTTATTTTTTTTTCAACGTTTATTTATTTTTGGGACAGAGAGAGACAGAGCATGAACGGGGGAGGGGCAGAGAGAGAGGGAGACACAGAATTGGAAACAGGCTCCAGGCTCTGAGCCATCAGCCCAGAGCCCGACGCAGGGCTCGAACTCCGGGACCGCGAGATCGTGACCTGGCTGAAGTCGGATGCTTAACCGACTGCGCCACCCAGGCGCCCCAGTAATGAGGGTTTTTTAAATTATTTTAATGTTTATTTATTTTTGAGAGAGAGAGAAAGAGTGTGAGTGGTAAAGGAACAGAGAGAGAGAGGGAGGCACAGAATCTGAAGGAGGCTCCAGGCTCAAGCTGTCAGCACAGAGCCTGTCTCAGGGCTCGAACTCACGAATGGTGAGATCATGACCTGAACTCAAGTCAGCCACTTAACCAACCGAACCACCCAGGCACCCCTAGTTGTGAGGTTTCTGAAAGGAGCATCTGCTCCTAACTGAATGTCAGTGGTAATGCAGAGGGGAGTAAATAAGCTGCCAGGTCCCAGAGACCTGAGCTTAGTTAACTTTTCATTTCAAGCCTCTGTTTGGGCCCACAGTGTTTAGGAATAAAATGTAGGTCTTAGAGTAAAGCACCCCAAGATCCACATCTCATGTACTAAGTATTCAACCACGACTTACAGCTTCTTTTCTCTAAGCTCTGGTTACCTTCTGCATGATAAGCAACATACTCATCTCTGAAGGTTTTGACATAAATACAGCACTTAAGAAAGTTCCATATAAAATGGCAACGGCCCCACTAGTTCTCCCCCAAACAAAAGATGGGCCCAGGATTACGTTTAGATGGGTAGACAGTTTAGTACAATGTTAAAATTTAGGAGTCAGGCGGATGTGGGTTTGAATCCCCATTCTGCCACGTGCAGTGTTGTGACATGGAGAAGTTGCTTAACCTCTGAATAGAAGTCAGAATTGACTGGATTGTGCCCGGTAGTGGACACGCTGATGCATTTCCCAGATCCCTTTTTAGGACTGAAGAGCTTATTTTTCCAGCTGCTGGGAGTGGTCACGGCTGATGGCCCTCAGCTGTCAGTCCTCTCCAGGATTTGCCCTTGGCTGGAAGTCACCTCACCCAACATCACAACTTCCTCCTGGGGGCAGCTTTCATTCACTGACTAACTGGTTTGAAGGCATAAAGCTGTGCCCCCCCCCCCCCGTCTCCCATTTTGGACGACTGTAAGAGATCATTACAACTTCAGAACTTCTGGTGAGTCAGCTGCGCCCCCGTGGTGGCTGGATCGTAGCCCATCGGCTCTCACTGCCCGGTTCTGATTCTTCCTCTTGTCCCACAGGTTTATTTGGAGAGCATTCCCCAACTAGCGTCCTGCACGCCAACCTCATTCTCAGACGCTTTCCAAGAAAGCAGACCTGTAAATGACCCCCAGATCGGAGCAGCTAAACGGAAGTATTCATCTACGTAGTTCACCAGAGGGTTTTCCTCCACATGGTCACTTGGTGATTTAGGCTGATGAGGTTCTGTCTTTGTCCCGTGGCATCTGGAATAAACGGACTCCAGTTATAAGTCTCTCCGGAGCTGGAGGAGCTTCTGTGAACTGGCCTGAAGGGACCGTGCTCCTTCCACACAGACCCAGGGCAGGCTGGGAACAAGTAGAGTCCACAGGCACGTCAGTGGTCAGCTTGAGATAGACTCTTCTAGGGTGACAGAGGTCATAAATCGGTAGGAGCGGAGGGTCAGGGAAGTGTTTTTCTTTTCATGTGTAAAATTTTTGTTTTTTGCCACATTGAGCCATTCTTCTAACATTTTTAGGGGTTTTGCCGTATTTTCATGTCCCCCTACATAGTTATTATTTAAAGAAATATCCTTATATTTATAAGAGTACTGTGAAAAGAAGACCAGAATTATTCTGTGAAGGTATGACTTAAAAAAAATACATACCTAATATCAATAAAGTCATATGTTCGAACTAGAAGATATTCCCTGCTAGAAGAGTCTGAGCGTTAAGCACACTGTTAAATGATTAGCGGGGTGTCTGGGTGGCTCAGTTGGTCAAGGGTCCGACTCTTGATTTCGGTTTGGGTCATGATCTCATGGTCCTGAGATCCAGCCCTGTGTCAGGTTGGGTGTGGAGCCTGCTTAAGATTCTCTTTCCCTCTCTCTACCCCTCCTGCATGCAAGTGCGTGCTCTCTCTCTCTCTCTCTCTCTCTCTCTCTCTCTCTCTCTCCAAAAAAAAAAAAAAAGTTGATTAGCAAATAACAGAGAGGTAAGATAGCACTAGTTCCCAACTCATACTTTCTTCTTAGCAACTGGGAGAACTGAGGGGGGAATGATGTTACTGCTGCGTTATTCAAGGTATTCTCATGTGGTCCTGGCATTCTTGTACACCCCTAACATTAGCAATCCCAAATTTTGAGCAATGCAAAACCAAGGATCTGAACCAATGTCCACATATGACATCTTTTTTTGAGAAGTATAGAGTCTTCTTTTTTCCCAGTTTTATAGATATGTAATTGAAATATAACATTATGTAAGTTTAAGATATACAGTGTGATGATCTGATACACATATATATTACAAAATAATTGCTGCAATAAATAAAGTTAGTTAACATGTCAATCACCTCACCTAATTACCTTTGTTTTTATGTGTGTGTGGTGACAGTATTGAAGACTCTCTGACCAAAATCTGTAAAGACCAAACTCAACACCCGAAAAAACAAATAATCCAGTGAAGAAATGGACAGAAGACATGAATAATCACTTTTCCAAAGAAGACATCCAGATGGCCAACAGACACATGAAAAGATGCTCAACATCACTCATCATCAGGAAAATACAAATCAAAACCACATTGAGATACCACCTCACATCAGTCAGAGTGACTAAAATTAACAACTCAGGAAAAAACAGATGCTGGCAAGGATGTGGAGAAACGGGAACCCTCTTACACTGTTGGTGGGAATGCAAACTGGTGCAGCTGCTCTAGAAAACAGTGTGGAGGTTCCTCAAAAAATTAAAAATAGAATTACCCTATGACCCAGAAATTACACTACTAGGAATTTATCCAAAGGATACAGGAGTGCTGAGGCACTCCTTTGAGGCACCAAGGGGCACATGCACCCCAGTGTTTATAGCAGTGCTATCAACAATAGACAAATTATGGAAAGAGCCCAAATGTCCATCAATTGATGCGTGGATAAAGTGTGTGTGTGTTTATGTATATATATAATACATGTATGTGTATATGTATATATATATACATATATATGTGTATATATGTGTATATATACACATATATATGTATATATATACATGTATGTGTATATACATTCTTATATATACATATATATATTCTTATTTATACATATATATGTGTATATATACGCTTATATATATACTTATATATATACACACATATATATACACTTATACACACACGCACACACATATATATATATATATATATACTTATTTGTATATACACATATACGCACAATGGAATACTATTTGGTGATGAAAAAGTATGAAATATTGCCATTTGCAACAACATGGATGGGACTGGAGGGTATTATGCTAAGCGAATAAATCAGTCAGAGCAAGATGTCATACAATTTCACTCATGTGGAATTTGAGAAATTTAACAGATGATCAGAGGGGAAGGGCAGAAAAAATAAGACAAAACACAGGGAGGGAGGCAAACCATAAGAGACTCTTAAATACAGAGAACAAACTGAGGGTTGATGGGGGTGGGGTAAATGGGGGATGAGTATTAAGCAGGGCACTTGTTGAGATGAGCACTGGGTGTTATATGCAAGTGATGAATCACTGGAATCTATTCCTGAAGCCAAGACTACACTGCGTGTTAGCTAAATTGAGAATAAAAGAAAAGACTCTCTGAGCAACTTTCAAATATATAATTAAGTATTGTTAACTATAGCCACCACACTATGCATTAGATCCCCAGAACTTATTCGTGTTACAGCTGAAAGTCTGTGTGCTCTGTGGCCAACGTCTCCCCATTTCCCCCATCGCCCACCCCTGGCAACCACCATTTTACTCTCTGTTTCTATGAGTTCAGCTTTTTCACATTCCACATGTAAGTGAGATCATGCAGTATTTGTCTTTCTCTCTTATTTCATTTAGCATAATGCCCTCCACGTTCATCCGTGTGCAGCAAATGGCAGGAGTTCCTTCTTATGCCTGCATACTTTCCAGTGTGTGCGTGCGCGCGTGTGTGTGTGCCATGTTTTTTTATCCGTTCATTTGTTGATGGATACTTAGGTTGTTTCCCTGTTTCCATGACTTGGTTATTGTGAATAATACTGCAGCGAACACGGAAGGGCATCCAGCAATCCCACTTCTGGGCATACATCTAAAGGGAATGAAATCATGATCTTGAAGAGGTATCTGCACCTCCATGCTCAATGCGGCATTATTCACATCTATTACAGTGTGAACCTTGCCAGAAAAGTGGTGCTTCATAAGGGTGAGCAGACAGAAGCAATAGATTCTAATGAACTTGGATCTGAGGCCACAGAATCTTGTTAACATCATCAGCACCTACTTCACCCAGAGCAAACTCTTGAAGCTTGCTGGAAACTGCACAGAATGTATCTGCTCTCTGAGCACTTCCTGTTTGTTGTCTTTTTCCTATGCTGGGTCTGCTCTCATTTTGCCCCATTTCTTTATTATCTTGTTAATTTCTCCCTCCCTCATTCCAGGTCAGCATCTCAATTTGCCCTGTTGTGCTTTGCATTGGCATAGGAATCTGGGTCCCATCCTCTGCTTGGGGCTAGCACTGAGCAGCGTCTCCTTCAAATATGCATGCAGGAATGTGTCCTGAAACTCTTTGGAAAGATAAAAAAAAAAAAACTTCCCGAAGTCAGTGGGCTTTGTACAGCTTTGTACAGTTTTGAGAGCTCATACATGTGTGTATACAAAAGAAGCTGTATCCGCAGGGAGGAATAAAAACAATCCCTTAGTGGAGAAATCTAATAAAAATTAAGTGATTTTCCCTTATTCTTCCAGGCATTTAAGGAACTTGACTTTCAGAAAGACAGTGCTTTTTGGACCTGAAGTTAACACTTTCCTCCCTGGTTAATGCTGCCCTGTTCTGAACTTCTCTGTTCAAAGGTTGGCATGAAGACAGCTACTGAGGTAAGTAAGGGTGAGGTGCGACCAATCACCACCAGCTTGTGATCTATTATTAAAACTGATGTCTTGTTATAGTCCCAGGGCAAGGATTTTTATGACTAATATGAGGAGGAGGATGACACAATAAAAGGGAAGGAACAGAAAGGAGAGGGAGGAGAGAGAAGGGGAAAGGGAATGGACTTTGAATATACAGATGCTCCAGTCAGGTTGTCTCAGGGCATTTCAGTGGAGAATGTTGAAGCCTTATAGGCCTGGATGACTTGGTGTCATGAAAACTGTTCCTACTTTTCCTTCCTTAAAAAGAAAATGGCTTTATATTTCCCTGATGATGAGTGATGTTGAACATTTCTTCATGTGTTGGTTGGCCATCTGGATGTCTTCTCTGGAGAAGTGTCTATTCATGTCTTTTGCCCATTTCTTCACTGGATTATTTGTTTTTTGGGTGTTGAGTTTGGTAAGTTCTTTGTAGATTTTGGATACTAACCCTTTATCTGATACGTCATTTGCAAATATCTTCTCCCATTCTGTTGGTTGCCTTTTAGTTTTGCTGAATGTTTCCTTTGCTGTGCGGAAGATTTTGATTTTGATGAGGTCCCAGTAGTTCATTTTTGCTTTTGTTTCCCTTGCCTCCAGAGACGTGTTGAGTAAGGAATTGCTGCGGAAATCATTGCTTCCCTATATACTAATTTGGATGTAAATTTTAAAAAATAAAGTTAAAAAAAAGAAGTGGCTTTATTTTGACTGTATAAGTGTTTTATTTTAAATTTTTAATGTTTACTTATTTTTGAGAGAGAGACAGAGACAGAATACGAGTTGGGGAGGGGCAGAGAGAGGGGGAGGCACAGAATCCGGAGCAGGCTCCAGGCTCCGAGCTGTCAGCACAGAGCCTGACACGGGGCTCAAACCCGCAAGCCATGAGATCATGACCTGAGCTGAAGTTGGACACTTAACTGACTGAGCCACCCAGGTGCCCCTTGACTATATGTGTTTAAAAGAAAGAGAAACAATTTTCAAAAATTCAGAAGTTGTTTTTAAAATTAAAAAGGAACAAGATAATAAGCCCTCATAGTTGTGCTGGTGTTAGCTAATAGCCGCTCAGTCTTGGGGTGCCTTGTTTACCTCTTCACATTGTTTTCACTATGCTGTAGGCACTATGATGTTAGGGACCGTGTCTGCATAGTTTATTGGCCTATCTTCAATGGTTAGAACAGTGCCTTACACAAGACAGATGGTACACTGTTTGTTGTTGTTGTTGTTGGAAGAGACAATGAATATACGTGCATGTAAATTGTATTTTACAAAAATGAGTTTATATGATACTTAAAGAATTGCAACCTAATCTCTTCACTTAATAATGTATTGTATACATTTTGCCATATCAATAAGTGAACATTTACACTGTTTTTTTTTTTTTTTTGGCACTCCAGAGTGGTCTACATTTTGCCTCCATGAACATATAATACTTTATTAAAGCAATCCTTCATTGATATATATTAGAGTTATTTCCATTTTTCATTGTTACAAACAATATTGCACTAAATATTTTTGAAAATACTTTAGCTATTTTCTGATTATTTGCTTGGGATAAATTCCTAGAAGTAGAATTGCAGGATATAAATCATATATTTTTATGGCATTTAATTTATATTTCCAAATAGCCTTTCAGGAAGATTAGACCAATTTACTTTTCCACGAGATGCATATTAAAATGTATTTTCTCAATAGTTTTGATAAAAAAAGATAGGCATTGCCCATCTTTTAAAATACACATTTTTATGACTACTGTTAAATTACGACTTTCTTTTTAATCTGTTCCACTTTCTTCTTTCCTTTTTTCTTGCTATTTGCATTTCTGTATTTTTTTTTTAACTGTTCATTTATTTATTTTGAGTGACAGAGAGGAAGAAAGAATCCCAAGCAGGCTCCGTGTTGTCAGTGCAGAGCCCAACTCACAGTTCAAGCTCACGATCTGTGAGATCATGACCTGAGCTGAAATCAAGAATCAGACGCTTAAGCAGCTGAGCCAACCAGGCGCTTTTCTTCTTGGTTACCTTTGTATCCTCTTACCTTCCTAAATCCACCTCTCCTTTCCTTACTGATTTTTTAAGAGCTTTCTCTATATTGAGAGCATTAATCTTTATTACAAATAGTTTCCATGCTTTCTGTTGTTTGCTTCTTAGTTCTGTTTGTAACAGCGGTAATGATGGGAGGTGATGGCTGCTGGCGTTGTTAATTTTGGTGTTGCTGCTTGGCAATGTTGTTTTCTGTTGGTGGCGGTGGAGATTTGAGTAGTAAGGATGGTATTGTGTCATTTTAACCTACAGAAGTTAAATTCTACCACTGGTATTTCCTGCTTTAGTTTCTGCCTTTGGTGCCATTCAAAGAAAAAAAATTTTTTTTTAAAAAAAGACCATTGCTATCTTAAAACTATATTTAAGAAAATATTTTGTTCTAACGCGTTTATGATCATACACACATATACACTTACATGTGTTTTAAGTATATATATATTTGAGAGAGAGAGAAAGAGCATGAGTGGGGGAGAGGGACAGAGGGAGAGAGAGAGAGAGAGAGAGAGACTGGATCTTAAGCAAGCTCCACCCTCAGCATTCAGTGTGGAGCCTGGTACAGGGCTCAGCCCTATAACCCTGGGATCATGACCTGAGCTGAAATCAAGAGTCGGATGCTCAACTGACCAAGCCACCCAGGCACCCCTACTCTCACATGAATTTTAATCGTAATCTTTCTGGAATGAATTTTGTATAAAATGTGTAGTAGGTGTCAAAGGATCAGGAGATCATCACTCACTATTATCTCAAATTACAAGACAAGGCTGAATTTATTGCTCCCAATTAGGGAGATCCATTCTGCTGAGGCACGGTGGACCCAACATTACAGGCAGTGCATCTTACGGGTTCTGGGGAAGTGTGTAGTTGGGGCTGGGAGGTGGTTTTAGAGGTATAAGTACACGGACATCTGCATAAGGGAGGTTATCTGGGGGAGACTGCTGTTGACTGACGCTCAAGTGTGTGTTTCTTTGACTGAGTCACTTCCTCATAAGCTGTCTTTCCAAAGCCAGGGACTGCCACTGATTGATTGGCTTGACCAAGTAGGTCCATTGAGGGGAGTTGTTGATAAATTCAACGGGTTTAAAAGCAGTTCTGATGGTTACCTGTTACCATGGCTATAGACAAATCAGTCCTTTCCCATGATTCTGGGAACTTTATAGTTTTCCGTGGGTATCTAATTTTTTTTTTCCTAAGTGATGGAAAAGGGGAAAGAGATTGTGTTTTAATATGTTTATTGCTTTCATTTTGTTTTGCAATGTGATTTTTTTAAGTTTATTTATTTTGAGAGAGAGAGAGAGAGAGAGAAAGAGAGAAAGCAGGGGAGGGACAGAGAGAAAGGGAGGGAGAGAGAATCCCAAACAGATTCCGTGCTGTTAGCACAGAGCCCGATGTGGAGCTCGAACTCACGAACCATGAGATCATGACCTGAGCCTAAATCAAGAGTTGGATGCTTAACCGACTGAGCCACCCAGGTGCCCCTAATGTATTTATTTCTTTTTACAGTGTGAATTCTTGGAGGTTAGGAGCTCGTTTCCTCTACTCTTTACTCCCAACCCTGTAGCATACAAGTATTTAATAAGTTGAACTCCGGGAACCAGCGTCTCAAGCACCTACCTGGGCCGTGGCCATAAACAGCCAGTGATTTTGATATCTTTTGATTTTTGCTTTTTGGTACAGGGAAGACCTCCAAAAATCATCAGCAAGCACTGCTTCACATTGCCAGTGACACTCACATTTATATTTGAGAAGGCATAATTGATAAGAATCAGAAACATTAATACTGAGGCCTTCTATCAGCATAACAGCCAATATTAATTAGTACTTGTCATGGCATTCAGTACTACCCGCCCCTGCACCCGTCCCCCCTGCATCTGTCCCCCCAGACACCCATTAAGTCCTTTCTGTGGCCTACTTCGGGAGATCTTCACAATAATCTTTTGAGAGACTTCTTATAGGAATAAGAAGAAATTCCTTTTCCAGATAAGGAATCAATGTTCAGAGAAGCAATCAGTGAGTTACATGGGACTGGGGTGAGGGGAGGATGGGTCTGGTATTTATTTAATAAACAATATAAAACACAGTTATTCAAGATACGTAGATGTGTTTTTCAACCTGCACTATCTCATGTTGACCTTCTATAAATGAGAAGGATTTAAATTTGGCGAACACCAGGGAACTAATGTTAACAGGCACTGTGTGCCAGGCACTGATAACATAATTTCATCTTCACATTAGCCCTGTTTGGTGGCTGTTATCACTACCCCCTTTTTGCAGAACCTGAGGCCCAGAGAAATCAAGTAGATCACCAAAGATACACAGTTGGTAAGTGGACGAGCCAGGACTTTAAACACGATGATGATGTTTAGTTCCAGTGACTCAATTATGTTGTCCTGTGTCTAAAACTAAGTGGTCCATATACTCTGACATTCCATGAACCGATTTAACTACAAGCTGTCTTGCTTAGGAGAATTATAGAAATGGGTCCAAAACTCTTATTATCTTTCTTTTCAGAAATTTAACCTGTAATCTGGGTTTGGCTAATTCAAACAAGTTTTGTGACTAATCTGATATCCACTTCCGTGAAACCTGATTCCTCATAGTGTTGCTCTGATTCCTATAAAGAGGGTAATGGCTTTTCCAATTTGGTGTTGTATTATTCTTTGACTCTCTCATGGCCCTGGGGTAATTAATCACTGGATGTTAAAGCAGAAGGAGGTTGTGATGAGTCTGCAAGAGCAGCCTACACTAAGGGGGACAGGAACAATGCCATTAACAGGGTCTTCCCAGGAGGAGAAGCAGAAAGCCTTGTGGCTCTGGGGATTTCCCACATCCTCATTTCAGTCCTCCAAGTAATCGCTGATTGATTCTTGATGACTAGACTTTATTCCAATAAATGCCATACTTTGCCAGATGGCATATTGCAATCAAGAAAAATGACACTAAAAGGCAGTCTAATAATATCGTGGTAACCACTAATTTCAGCTAGGTTTTCACTCTGGAACACCTATACTTTGTGGGATTTCATTCACCCAAATAAGTCTAATTCTCATGAGGTCTTTTAGAATAAAGGCGATAGTTAAGTTTGGGAGGACAAATAGGTGAGATTATCATTAGTGGTAAGTATAAGCTACATACCTCAAGGTGATCACAGAATGGCTTTTGTTCTCCACTGAGACTCTATCACCTAGAGTGAGCACTCGTTGAATGAAAGAAGGAATGAGGGTCAGGTACTGAGAGTCCTCTCCAGAATTAGTAGGTCTCTCATCCATGTAGACCCTTGACAGTTTGATCTTTCAGACCCTCCTGAGTGAAGAGAAATAAACATAAACATATTTCTGCACTCACAGGCCTTAAAATTTAGTGAACAGAAGAAACGGTATAAAAATATGGGGGAAAATTTTGAAGAACGTTCATGAAATTAGACGATCAGTCAACTAGATCTTAGCCTTTAAAGCAGGTGCATGAGAGATGAAGCTGAGGAGACGAGATGGTCAGATCATAAAGGCGTTCCTAGCCACACGCTGAATGATAGTGAATAGTACCACAATGAGCTATAGATGTCAGGGAAGCCAGGTAAGGACATTGAGCAGGGAGAATAAAAATATGGAGAGTGCCAAATCTTTTCATCTCGCTTCGGGAAATAAGGGACGGACAAGGTTGTAGGATTCTGGCCTTGGAGGATCGGGAACCTCAGGGTCACTAACCATGTTGCAGCTGAGTCACCTTCCCTGTCTTCACATTCATAATCTCTTGCAGTTCTGTGAGGAGGTAAAGGGAGAGCACTGTTATCCCACTGGGCCAAGTAAGAGGCTGTATCTCTGGTCGGTTCATCGTATAGCCAAGGTTAATTAAGTGCTGTGTTGGTTTTGTAGCTGAAGCAGACCTCTGGCCTTCTGCCATGGTGTATTGCCTTTTCCACTGTGTTTACAATGTGGGTTTTCAAAGGCCCATGCAAAGCCAAGGATTTCTATGAAAAGTTTCTTCTTTTCTCTATTTCAGTCCTCCAAATGACACAGTCTTTCATCCCCAACTGCCCAGGCTGTTCTTAACAATACTTTCCCGTGTTACCAATGACAGCAACTTGTGGAGTGAGAAGTCTCCCTGTGTGATTTGATGTAATGTAAGGAGGTTCTGAAAAGACGCCACTGTCCTTAGAAGTCTTCCCACAGTTGCCTTCCATAATTACAAAACATTTTGCCTTTACATTTTATTTGTTTGGATGATAAAAGCAATACCTACAAGAGGAGTCAGATCTCAGCTTTTGTCACCTACCATTAAGGCTGTGGATGCTTTTCTACCCATGTCAGTGGCTAAAGACTTGTAGACAATCATAGTTTGACAAATGAAAGAGCCACAAAGAACCATAGGCATCATGTCAGATTTCCCGATTTTATAGATGGAGAAATTGAAGGTCTGAAAAAGAACATGACAAACCTAAGGTGATATAGGTTACTAGAGCGTGGATTACTATACCCTTGGTGTCCTGTCCCCCAGGCCTGATTATCCCTAATTCCATGCTAGGGTTTCAGTACGGGCAGCACTATTTGCCAAGCTATTTGTCCTAAGTGGTTTACATACATTAAATCATTAAATTCTCATAAGAACACAATGAGGGAGGCCCTATTATTATTTTATACACAAGACACAAAGATATTAAGTGAGCTTCAGGAAGCTACAGAGCCGGCAAATGTCAGAGCTGGGATGTGACCCTTGGGCAGGCTGGCTCCACAGGCCAAGCTCTTAACCATTACAGTATGCCACCTTTGGGGAGAAGTGTGTTGGGTTGGAGGAGACACAGAAGGGCAAAGGCAGCACAAAAGAAGGGCATGGCCAAAATACAGTCTAGGCTGATTTATGATTTTTGTCAAGAGGCTGTATTCTGTCATACAGTATAGTGACCCTGAGTATTTGATTCTCAATATACCCCTACTTGTTAGTGCCTTGGAGAGAGAGCAAAGCTCACGAATTGATGACAGGACTAAACACAAGCCAAATGTTCCTGAAAAAAAGGCAAATGATGCTTAGGTGAAGTTAATAGAGATTGAGTGCACAGATTAAGAGAGGTGATAAGTCCAGTCGTTTTCTGTGACACAACCCACATTGGAGATGTCAAGTGTAGTGCGTCTTCTTTTAGAGGGTGCAGTGGGCAAGTGGTACCACTTCGGGAAATATAAATGAGATGGGGACAGGATCCGAGAGTTGTCCAGCCAGGAATGGGGGAGGGGTTGCACATACTTACATGGGGAAAAGAAGACTGAGAAGATGTTCCAGGCCCATTCCATGGCCTTGAACAGTCACACAGTCAAAGAATAAATGCTTCCTGCCTGAGTCCAACAGGACCAAGGTGGCATAGCTCACTCTGATAATTGGAACTGTCACGCAACATCGAATGGGGTGAATCCCAAACCGTAGAGTAATCAAGTTCCATGTCTGTTGGTGTATTCAGCAGAAGTTAGATAAAAATCTCCCAAGAATTATCTCAGGGGTGGGAGTGTTGAGATGTAGGACAGAAGAAAGTAAGTTAGGCTAATGTGATCACCTAGTTGTCTTGAAACTTTCAGAATTTGGGCAATCTTTTGCTAGTGTGATGTATTCAGAGTTGCCTCCCAGTTATCGATTGTATATTACTGTCAACCAAGGTCTAGTAAATAGGAGTTTTGCTTCCCAGCATGGAAAGTATGATGTAGCTTTGTATGATTCTAGCTTCATATGGTTCAGTTAATTAACCACCACTTACCCCTAGACATAAGGCACCTTCTGCAGATTATTGGGTTTCCTTTAGTGGGTGGCAAAAAAAAAAAAAGTAGTATAAAGCAAAATATATGTGGTGGCAACTAATGGAATTACTTCTTTCTCTTTTGCTCTGGTGTCTTGGGAGTGGAAGCGTCTCTTGTCTATTCTGGTGAATAGAAGCAGACATGAGTTATTATTATGGTCTGTGCCTCATAATTTCTGTGTCACCAAGATGTGCTCTGTTTATTACTGCACTTAGAAAGCTTTGGAATATTAGCCACATAAAGTCTCTCTCCATGGATTCTGTTACCACAGTCTTCAGTTGTTCCAGGAACTGAAACTGTAGAATCACATTTCTGGGGAGAAACAGCTCTCTGCCTTGTTTCTTGCTGGTTGTGCAGTCCGCTGGGAAAGTTTTGTTACAGATCATTAAAACAGGCATGATCCCTGGAGATACTCTGGTTTATCTCCCCATCTTTGCCCTGCATATTTGAGGAATTGAGATCCAGGGAGTGGAGGTGGCTAGTTCAAAGTCATAGGAGACGGTATAGATTTGGACTTCCAGTCTGACAGATTCCTAGTTCTGTGGATTTACTCCTCTCGGATCCAACCAGTCTCCTTTGGAAGTTCTAAATGCACATAAGAGGGGTGAACGACGTAGGTGGTGACCAGTTCACCTGATGGGCCAATCTTGTGAAGCATTCCCTTAGTAAGAAAGATAAACAGAAGGTCTTCTCAAAATGAGTGCGCTGAGCCTCATTTTCCTCATTTGTAAAAGTGGGGCTGGCTTTACAGGACTCCTGTTAGGATAAAATGATATGGGATATGTAGAGCTCCTAGCACTGCTTCAGGTGGTGCAGGAGGGTCCTTAATGCTCTCCCTTCTTTTTGGAGAAAGAGAGTAGTATCTCCAAGGATCGGTTGTGGCATTCTGATCTGTGCACAGTGGTAGGCGAGGGGTTAGGGGCAGACTTCTTAGGGCAATGGAGACCAGCCCTTGATCTAATCTGTTCATTAATATATTTTTTAAAGCTCCTGATGGACAGGGATCAAATACAGTGGCTCCCCACAGCAGTGAAATTAATGTAAAAATCCTAACCAGGGTCCAGAGGCCTTATGTGTCCAGAGTCCCGGTTGCTTCTCTCCTCGTGCCTATCTTTCCCTTTTGTTCCTAATCCATGAAGTGAGAACACGGTGTTCGACAAGTATTTGTTAAATGAGTTATCACCACAACCCCTGTGTAGACTTAATTCGTAGTCTTTGAATAGTTCATTAAAGTTAAGATTCTTCAGATTATTTGTATACCTGCTAAATTATTCAACAATTAAAAAAAAACATTAGTACCCAGTACAGTACAGGCAGAGCTCAGTGAAATTAGTACCCTGGTTTGGTGTGCAGCTGGTAATTGTCCTGTAACTACAATTAGCAATATGTATCAAGAACCACGATGAAGATAATATCCTTTGATCTAACAGTGTCACTCATGGGAATTTATCCTCCAGAAAGAAACCAAGTGAAATAAAAAGCCCCTATTAATAGAGATATTCTTTGCACATTTACGTACAATAACAAAAACATTGAAACATTTGAGTGGTCCAGCTAAATAAATTATGATTCCCTCATTGAATGGAATATCATGAATAATTAAATATAATAATTATAAAGGTATGGTAAAACATTTACAAAATAAAGTCTAAGAGGAATATCAAATAGTATCTACACTTCGGTATTAATTACATAAATGTGAGTTTATCTGGACAAGAATAGTGGAGGCATTGTTGTATTAAGTTATGGAATTATGCTAGCTTAAAGTCAAGTATATGCTCATTTTTTTTTTTTTAATGTTTACTTATTTTGAGAGAGAGCGAGTATGAGCAGGGAAGGGGCAGAGAGAGAGAGGGAGAGGGAGAATCCCAAGCAGGCTCCTCACTGTCAGCACAGAGTCTGACACAGGGCTCGATCTCTTGAACCAGCTTGATCTCATGAACTGTGAGATCATGGCTGAGCCGAAATCAAGAGTCGGACTCTTAACCAGCTGAACCACGCAGACGCCCCCTATGCTCATTATTTTTATCCAAAGTAAATATGTCTTTAAAAAGAAATGAATAATACATTAATAAATAAGAAAATGTTAGGAGAAACAAGATTTAAGAGCTTTCTTTTTGTTTTTTTTTAATTTTTTTTTTAACGTGTATTTATTTTTTTGGGACAGAGAGAGACAGAGCATGAACGGGGGAGGGGCAGAGAGAGAGGGAGACACAGAATCAGAAACAGGCTCCAGGCTCCGAGCCATCAGCCCAGAGCCCGACGCGGGGCTTGAACTCACGGACCGCGAGATCGTGACCTGGCTGAAGTCGGACGCTTAACCGACTGCGCCACCCAGGCGCCCCTCTTTTTGGTTTTTTTATTTCTATCTGGAAAACAGTCTTGCTTCTTCCGGTTGGAATGTGACAGTGAGGAGGTTCTTCATATGGGAGAGGAAATAGTACTCCCTGCTCTCTTTCTGCCTTTCTCTGTACTTCCCTTTCAATCAAAAACATCCTGTCCCCAAACTTCACTTTGTCCTTCATTGTCTTCTTCAAATGCCCATGCTTCAAGAAGCATTCTGAAGCTGTCCTCACTGTTCCATTGATTTATTCACAGGAAAAAAAAAAAATATCCCGTGTACTCATTCAACCATCCACTAAGCAAAGACACAAGGCTTCCTTAATCTCTCAGTGGTCATTTGGAGTTTAAGGTATTCATTTGAGACTTCTAGTCTATTTTTCAAAGGCCTGGGCAAGAAGGAAAAATGACAGCAATCTGTTGTTCCTTTATCTCCTCTTTTTTTGAAATGATAATTTGTTCTGGCCATGATTCCTGGCGGAGCATTTGTCTAATGTCAACTATATTTTTCAGAATACCATGAGCTACTGGCTAAGTGGGTTGCCTTTATTGCACTGGATCTGAGCTTTAGCATTTTTCCAATATCTGGTGAAAATATCCATTCACATAAACAGAAACTCCATAATAGCTGCATGTGGAAGTTCTGAGGTAATGTCTCTTTTCTCAAGAAAGTTTCAATTTGGAATTTTCCAGAGTGACCCATGAAGCAGTCTGAGATTCTCCACTCCCATTGGGTCAGATGAACTTAGTGAGAGCAGACAGGGGAGATGTTGAATGGCTGCCATCTTCCAATCAGTGCAAGATTTCTAGTCTCTGGTTCACAAAAGGATTCCTAATCACGGACGGAAAGGAAAATAATGCAAGTCCTCTAGGATAAGTGGGTGGGAAGAAAAAAGTGGAATAACATTTCTTGGGGGTCTACAATGTGCCAGATTTAGACATATGGTTTTTAATATCCCATTTCATCCTCAAAAAAACTAGGTGATTTTTCAAGGGGATATTAACCCATTTTGTAGGAGAGAAAACAAGATGAAAAACGTAAAAAGAAAAAGAAACTCGAGGAGAAAGCTTAACAAGACCATCCGGCAGGTTAAGTAACAAAGCCCATCACTCTGCATAGAAGGCAGATAATGTTTTATCCAAGTCTATGCTTTTTGGCATCAAATGTAGGCTGGGCAAATAGGTCGAAAACGAGATGTTTTATTGAAAAACAGTCTCATACAAGTGAATCATTTCATCCTATCCTTTTTATATCACTCCTACATAGAAATTATAAATCTCTTTAGCTGAAGCTCTTGACTGTCTGAATGTCAGGCAGGGTAGCAGAGTTAGAGAAATAATGTTGGAAGCTCCCCAACCAGTGGCTGATGGGAGATCGTGAATAAATACCCAAGCTCTTTCACCTACAATGAGGGGACTCCGAGGTGTGAATTCTATGCTGACGCGTAGGGCTCGCAGAGGGACTAAGCTCTAGGTCTCTACAGTCCTAACTGGCTTAAGAGCATATCCTTTAAAACCTGCCTGCTTTCTTTAATCACTTCCCCACTTCCCTACAAGTATCACCTCTCAAATAAACTGCTTGTTCTCACATCCTTGTCCCAGGGCCAGCTTCCGGGCGAACCCAATCCAACAGTTCCTTCGGATAGCAAGTACAACCCAAGTACAGATGGGGAGTGTGGACTCTGTGAAAGGTAGAGCCCAGTAAGGCTGCCTATCACCTCTGAAAGAATGACTCCTAATTTCTATCCTGAGAAGTAAAATATGTGTTTTCCAGTATCACATCTTTTTTTAATGTTTATTTATTTTTCAGAGCGAGAAAGAGAGACAGAACACAAGCGGGGGAGGGGCAGAGAGAGAGAGGGAGACACAGAATCTGAAGCAGGCTCCAGGCTCTGAGCCGTCAGCACGGAGACTGACATGGGGCCCGAACCCATGAACCGTAGATCATGACCTGACCCAAAGTCGGATGCTCCACAGCCTGAGCCACCCAGACTCCCCTCCAATACCACATCTTAAGGTAGGCCAGGGTTTGGCAAATGATAGCCCGTGGGCCAAATCTGGCCTTCTGCCTATTTTACTTTTATGGCCTATAACCTGCAAACTAAACACGCTGTTATGTTTTAAAATGGTTGTTATATGGTACTCTGAATTACATAAATTGTCATTTAAGTTATAGAAGTTGTTTTATAAGTATCCAGAATGTTGCTTCTTGGTCTGTAAAACCTAAAATATTTACTATCTGGCCCTTTACGGAAAGTTCACCGACTCCTGAACTTCCAGCTACTTGGAAATCCCACTGGTTCCTCAAACACCATATTTGTATTAACCATATGAGTTATGGTATCTGGCCCAGTCAGAGCCCTGAGACCAGGGATGGCAGTTATCCAGGGAGGGCCAGGGAGTGCTAAGCCATAGGATATATGCAGCCTCCAATATGTCCTGTCCTGAAAACACGGCTGTGGCCAATAAGTATCCTCTCTTTGGAATTTAATACAGGTTATGTGGGGGTGACACGATAGACAGTGGAGTATTATGTATAGAGGAAGCCGCGAAGTAGAACCAGGTTGGAGACGTATTGGGGTGGGGGCTAGGGTATGGGTACAGAGTCAGAATTATGAGAAGACAGGATAAACAAATGTTATGTATGAGGAAGCTGAAACCTTGAAACCATGAGTTAAGTATAAGACTTGACACAGAGAAGAGATGTAAAAGGGTTGCAGCCCAAGGATCTAACTAAAGCAGTAAGACTTTCTCTGTCGCATACCGTGAATGCCCTGAGGGCAGCCATACCTTATTCTTCCTTTTTTTTTTTTATTTTTTTTTTTTAATCAGGTCCATTTAATACATTTCAGGTTGTATTGATATAAATGGGTACTAATTTGGGGGTCCAAGGATGCTTTAAAAGTTGTTCCATTTAAATTAATGGAACATTTGACTTGAACATTTTTTTTTTTTCAACGTTTATTTATTTTTGGGACAGAGAGACAGAGCATGAACAGGGGAGGGGCAGAGAGAGAGGGAGACACAGAATCGGAAACAGGCTCCAGGCTCCGAGCCATCAGCCCAGAGCCCGACGCGGGGCTCGAACTCACGGACCGTGAGATCGTGACCTGGCTGAAGTCGGACGCTTAACCTACTGCGCCACCCAGGCGCCCCTTGACTTGAACATTTTAAAGGGGGTTTTCAGTAACAAATTCTTATCTTTCATTCTAACCCCAAATCTAAATGTTATCAATAAATGTTATCACAGTTATCCAATAAAGCCTGACTAACGCATATGAATTAAATCATTGCATTTGCTTTTTTATCCCATGCTCCAACAGAGTATCTTTTGACTGGCTTCTGTTGCTTATGTCTCTTTTTGACTTTGCACATTGACTCCTCAGTTGTATTAAAAGAACCACAGTCCAAAAGCAATGATGGAAGGACCTCTCTAGGCTTCTTCTTGCGAAATCTAATGTAGTTGTTAGGCGTTGAGTGAATATGTGCTGATTTATGCACCAATACATTTATAAATATAAATATAGATATAGATATAGGTATAGACATAGATATAGATATAAATATATATTATTTATTTTGCAAGAGGCTCTAATGAGTACAGTTGACCCTTGAATAGCACATATTTGAACTGCACCAGCCTGCTTATATGTAGATTATTTTTTGATAAATACAGTACAGTATTATAAATATATTTTCCTGATGATTTTCTTTTTTAAAATTTTATTATTTTTTAAATTTTTCTAACATTTATTTATTTTTGAGAAAGAGAGACAGAGACAGAGACAGAGACAGAACATGGACTGGGGGAGGGGGAGAGAGAGGGAGACACAGAATCCAAAGCAGACTCCAGGCTCCAAGCTGTCAGGACAGAGCCCGATGCAGGGCTTGAACTCACGAACTGCAAGAACACGATCTGAGCTGAAGTCAGACGCTTAAACAACTGAGCCACTCAGGTACCCCTCCTTATGATTTTCTTAATAACATTTTCTTTTCTCTAGCTTATTTATATTGTAAGAATATAGTATATAGTGCATATAATAAACAGACTGTATGTTATTCAAACTGTTGAATGTTATCAGCAAGACTTCCAGTCACCAGTAGGCTCTTAGGAAAGTTTGCGGGGAGTCAAAAGTTATACATGGATTTTCAATGATGTATGTGTGGGATGCCCCTAACCCCACATTGTTAAGAGTCAACTGTATATTTCTGTCAAAACAGTATGTTCAGTAGAATGTAGGACTCCTCACTCATACATAGCTAACGTCCTACCACCCCTAGCTCTTCCCTAAAGATGTTATCCTGGTACAATTTTGGGTGGCTTTACTTAGCTTTTTTCATCTCCCTGGTGAACTGCTTTTGCCTTTCAAGTTCCATAAATTATCTCTGGGACATAGTCTTAGACGATTATATTCACTTCGATCCTCAGCACTAGTGTTGCAAAAAATATCTCTAAAAATATTCCATCATTCCATGAAGTAATAGGTCATTTGTGGGATGGAAGTAAAATGCTCTGTTCTCGTCAATCGATACATACAACAATGATTTTTTTTATGACAGTTACTTTGATTACTCGATATGTACCTTCCAAAAATGATTTACCTTTAGACAGCACCACTATCCAGTGTTGAAGTATTATGGGGTAACAGTGTTCTTGGAGCAAAATGGGGGAGTAGAGTATTTGTAAGACACTCTCGGAAGGCAGAGCCAATCTACAAGAAAACTCACATTTATATTTTTGGGGTGTTTTGGCCATAGCTTGGGGGTATGGAGACTTTTCTAGTAGCCTTCCGTTTTGTGAGTTCCTGCAGGACTTCGTTTCGCATGTGTCAAAGAACGTCACTGCTCCCTTATGCTCAATCTCATTGCTTCTGACTTATTTCTGACTTATTTAGTCAGATGGCTCTTAGGCACATCCAGTAAAACGCCAACCACAAAAATGAGCAGTTGCTGTTTATAAACTCCACACATTGTTATATAATCCAGATGACAACACAAGTGTGAAATGCTGCTAATATTCAGCTTTAACCACAGTTTTAACACTTATAGACAGCAAATGTGTTGCTGCGGTGTCCAGTTTTATATTATGAAAACTCCTAATGGAAATGGAAACTTTATGAGCTGGGTCCATTGCACTGAAACTTTATTGTGCCTGTTACATGCTGTGGTACCAGGGGGCAGTGAATTAGACCCACATGAAGAGCCAGAGTCCATGTTCCACAAAGCCCTTGGTTGGTTCTGCTATCATTCAGGGCTCTGAAGTATTTACCTATGTGGTTTTTTTAATGGCATAGTTTTGTCCTCAAACTACAAAGCTGGAAATATCTGCTCTTGGGTCATTTAAGGAGCTAACTTTCATCTCTCAAGGAACGTAGCCCCATAGCTGGAAAAGTCATTTCAATAGGGAGGAAAAAGAAACAAAATAAAACTCATTAAATGCCTTATGAAGTCTCCTACTCCCAATATTGCCATCTCTGTATTTATCCATAGCTGGTATAACTTTATCAGCTAGACATGTCTTTGGATCCAGGCAACAACAAGAATTTTGACTAATAGCGGTTTTCTCATGTAACCAGAAACTTGTGCTAGTTCAATGGTTCAATTATGTCAAGGTTCAACTATGTTTTACTTGGCTTTTCTCTCACAGGCTCAGGTGATATCTATAGCTCCAAACCTCGTTTCTGTATTCAAGTTAAGATGGTGGAAAGGAGCAGCCATGCCTCTCTTTTTTTTATCAGGAAAACAAAGTCTTTTTTTGGAAATCCCAGAGGCTTCTTATATTTCACAGGCTAAAATTTAAACCACAGGTACTCAAGTGGCAAGGGAAATAGAGCAGAAGATGTTAATAGTTGGATTTAACTGTTAATGGTTAATCACCCAGGAGTGAGCACATCAGAGGTCCTTTTGGCAACGAAGGAAGGGTGCTCTGGGCCCTGGGCAGGCAGGGGACGATGTCGACCCAAATGCCCTTCTGGGCCAGCTCAAGGCTCTTCTCTGATCCCACTAATTTCCCCCATCTTTGTTTCTCCTTCTTGCTCTTATTTTTCTAACCTGGCCAATTCATTTCTCAGAGATTCTGAAAGTAATGTTCAGGCCAAAAAGTTAATGCTAAATGAATAATTTATAAAAATTATACACATTTAAGCATAGGAGAGGAATGGAGAAGAGCTGAGTGACTTTTAGGAGAAGGGGCTTTGGATTTAGGTCGAATCGTGTTGGAGTCCTGGCTCAATCCTTATCTCTCACCACAAGTGTGGTAGATTTGGCTTTCTTAAATCTCAGTTTTATCATGAGAGCAATAAAAATCATTCCCAATTCAGAAAGTGGTTTTGAGGATTAAATGCATATAAAATGCTTGTCAAAGTGCCTGCCTGTGGTAAAGCATTCAGTGAATGTTAGCTATAGGAGAACGGTCATTGATTAAGGCTTGGGGACTATTCTGATGTCACTGTTTTATATACATTTTAAAAACTACATAGAATTAGATATGTCACTTTAGAGCTCTATGAAATGCTTTGGGTTTCTGTTCTTCCAATAAATTTCTTGGTTTGTTGATTTAACACGCATGCTAGGCATCGTAGAAGCCCAAGGTCAGGTGTTGGAGATTCAACCATGTAATGGCTGATAAGTTTAACAGTTGAAAATAATACACGTAAATCATACGTACATACATACATACATACATACATACATATATTGATACATAAGGTAGTTCATTTGGATGTTCATCACATTAGGGTGGTTCAGTGTGACTTGAGATTGAATGGCTGTTTACAACCCAATTTCATACCCACTGTTGTATAGATAAATGGAAGAGAAGCACTTGGACCATATGCCTGGCACATAGTAAAAATGTTATATATATTATTGAAATGTTATATATAAAATTTCATATATCTGTGTCATTAAAATTAAATTATGTTAAATTAAAAATGTTATATATATTCTTTTGTATGCATTATCTTCTGTTTGCACACACTGCAAACGTTTAATCTCCATGGTGTTCTAGAATTATTGATTATTAGCCCTAGAGGTTAGTATATGGGCTACCAAAGGGAGCACAGCTCTGGAGGTTAATAACAGATGTCAGAAGCCCTTCATATTGGAATGAATACAAGGAATGATAATAAATGTGATAATGTATGTAGCTAATGTCAGACAAAGTTCTTTCCACACATTATTTCACTGAATGCTGACATTGGTTGTATGAGATGAGTTCTATTATCCTCCAGTTTAGGTGTGAGAAAACCTGTCTTCGGAATGAATATACAGTTTGTCCAAGTTTGCATATCTAGCAAGTATCTTAACTAGAATGCAAACCCAGGTTTCTGCCATCCTAGCACCCAAGATTTTATTTCTTGTGATACTCTGCCTCTACTTATCATTGTTTATTAATTACTTCAAGCGTTAACATTTGTTCAGTAAATGAATACATAAAATGAAACCTAGGTAGAATGTTTCCAATGGAAGATATTCCTTCCTGGTCACTCTTTTACTAAACCATGAAATGATGTTGCTTTTATTTTTACAAGACGCAAGACAGCAGACACAAATGAGTACTTCTTTAATGAGACTGCTTATTTTCTAAGGTGGACTTGATTCTTCCACTTATCTTCTATCTCTCCATTCTAATTTAACAGTATAAGTAACAGGAGTTCTTATTAACTATTTAACAACATGAAAAAATAGGTTTAATAAAAGGAAACCATGTCTTACGCATTGATCAACTCTCTTTGAGACTTGCTGCATTCTGAATGCTTTCTGTGTTCTCTCCCTTTGAATGTCCAGTGATTGTGCTCTCCATCCATCCACCTAAAGGGAAAGGGGAAGACTAATTATGATGACAGTGCAAATGATACTCCAGTTTTCATAGTTGTGCTTCCCTAGAAACTTAACCAAATTCAATTTACTGGAGGGAGAATTTAAGAAAAAAATTTTTAAGAAATTTGTGATGCAGCTAAGGAATCCATGCTTTTGGTGTTTACAACCCATGAAAAACAGGAGGTTATGGAGTCACATATGGTTCTACCGAACTCAACACATAAATAGCTCCCTACTGCATATATCCATTTCATTTTCCCACCAACATCTAAAAGTCCAACATGACCAAAACCAAACCTTCCACCTACTCCCCCCTCCTCCCCTCCCCCGCTGTGCACAAATGGTTTCCTTGTCTAAGGTGCCCTTATCATTGATTGGCATTTCTACCCAACCCACTTCCCAAGCCAGATATCTGAAAGTTGCCCTCAACTCCATTATCCCTCTCTTCTTGTACCTATCCAAGTCTTGAAAACCTGAAATTAGCAATTCTCAAATCTCTCTTCTTGCCATCCACTGGCACTGCCTTAGTTCAGAGCACTATTCTTTTGTCAACTTCACTTGAATTAACGGAATGACTTATTGTCTCCAGTGTTGAGTGTCCCTCATCAAACCATTCTGCACATCCCAGCAGAGTGATTGATCTTTGGTTAAACAAGGCAGATACTACTGCTTGTTTGCTTATAAGTCTTCATGGATTTCCCTTGACTTCAGGAAGAATTCCTAATTCATTAGAGAGGATTTCACTCTACCATCCCATCTCTGCTTCTCTCTGTAGTGTCTCTTCTTGCCCCTCCCCCGAGGCATGCTCCAGTCAGGATGAATGCTGCATGGCCCTTCTAGAGAGCTCTGGCCTTCATCACTCTTGGTAGTCTGCATGTAATATTCTTGCTTCCTGGAAACATTTGCTTCCCTTCACGTCAATGTTGAGCAAGCAATTCCTCACATTTCAGCTTAGAAACTATTTGCTCTTGGAAGCCTTTGGATTCCTGGGACTGGGTCACATTCCTTTCTCTGTAATGCCCTTGTCTCACTGCTGACTTGCACTGTTCAATGATCTCTTTGAAGAACTGTACCTGGGTTCCGTCCCTGTGGTCTATTCTAGAGCCCAGCATATAATAATTATTCAGTAAATACTTGCTGAAGAAATGGCATGCTGGCTGCAAGAAGGAAAATACGGGCATTTGCTCCAGGTATAATTTGCCTTAGCTATCCTGATATATTGAGATTGGGGCGACCCGGTGGCTCAGTCAGTTAAGCGTCCGACTTTGGCTCGGGTCATGATATCATGATATATTGAGATTAAAGCCGGTGAGTAGGGATGTGTGTGGGTGTGTGCAATACATATATGTTTAGCTTAAGTGATGAGAGTTATTACTATTAATCTTTCCTTCTCTCAGCCTAGAGAGATGAACCAGACTTACTCAGAGGCCAGAGGACTCAGGGAAACTTTGGGCTCTAGAGCCATTCAGACCACTTGTATTAGTTTTCCACTGCTATGTGACAGATTATTACAAAATCAGTGGCTTAACACAACCCCATTAATTAGCTCACATTCTCTAGGTCAGAAGTCCAGCATGATATGGCTGATTCCTCTGCCCAGGGTACCACAAGGTTGAGATTAAGTGAATTTTCATCTCCAGGATCTAGGGGAGAAAAATCTCTTCTAATCTTATTCTTGCTGTTGGCAGAATTCAGTTCCTTGTGACTGTAGGACTTAGGTTTATTTTGCTGGCTCTCAGCTTCTAGTGGCCTGTTTCCTTCTTTGCCGTGTAGCCCCTTCCATCTTCCAACCAGCAATGGTGTGTCAAATCATTTGTGTGCTTTGAATCTCTGACTTTCTCTTCTACTGCAAGCTGGAGGAAACTCTGCTTTTAAATGGCTCATGTGTTTAGGGCAGGCCTACCCTCATACTCTTTATCTTAATGTCAGTTGATTGTTTTTACATCTGCAAAATCCCTTCACAGTAGTATGTTAGTGTTTGGCTGAATAAATGGGAGGTGTGAGTACACCAGGGGGGCAGGAATCTTGGGGTTGTTTTAGAATTCTGCTTACCACATCAACAAACCGCACCAAAGAGAGAGGGGGAGGGGCACCTGGGTAGCTCAATTGGTGAAGCATCTGACTCTTGATTTCAGCTCAGGTCATGATCCCAGGGTCGTGGGATCAAGCCCCACATCAGCATGGGGCCTGCTTAAGATTCTTTCTCTCTCTCTACCCCCTCCCTCTCCCTCTCTCCCACCCTCTCTCCCTCCCTCTCTCCCTCTCTCCCTCTCTCCCTCTCTCCCTCTCTCTCCCTCTCTCCCTCCCTTCTCTTCCCTCTGTCCCTCTCTCTGGCTCCATGTGTTCTCTGTCTCTAAAGTAAAAAAGGAAAGGAAAAGGGAAAAAACAAAGGAAGGGAGGAAGGAAAGGGAAAGAAGGAAGGAAGGAAAGGAAAGGGGGAAGGAAAGAAGGAAGGAAGGAAGAAAAGGAAAAGAAAGAGGGAGGGAAGGAAGGAAGGAAGGAAGGAAGGAAGGAAGGAAGGAAGGAAGAAAGAAAGAAAGGAAGGGAGAAAAAAAGGAAGAAAGAACCAAATAGAATATCTACAGGAAAATTTGGTGATGAGAATTGGGTTTGGGTGGAGGGAAACACGATCTAATTTTTGAAGGGAGACGTATCACGTCCTGGTATCGCGCTTGACCCTGCGCACCTGAAACTTGTCCAGTGCGAACATGAATCACATTTTAGTTTCAGCTTCACGTTTCATGGCTTCCTTGCTCACTCTCTCTAGTTGGCCCTGGACACATGTCTTATAAAGTTCCTCATCTTTTCCCATTTTCATCACTATTATCATTGTCACCATCATTTCTTATCACTCTGTACCAATGTGTTATGTATCTTACATCATTGAATGCCTTCAAAAGTCTTATGTAACTAGTTACTGCTGTGCCCATTCAGCAAATAAGTAAGCTGAGGCTCTGGGTATCTGATGCTAAAGATCATTTGTTTCATCTTGATATTTCCTGTGTTTTTTGAAAATGTGATGAGAGAGATTCATTCAGGAGCATGTGTGGGAAGCATAAGAATTAGAGCTCAGCACTTTGGACCTCCTAGCTCACCCATCAACCCTTTATAGGTAGAGCCAGTAACTGAAGAGACATCCCACCCATCTTCTGAGAAAGTGGCTCTTGTGGGCGAATAACACGTTCCTCATTTATTTCCCCTTTCATTATTAGTTAATTGTGAGCTAAGTGACCAAATGATCTTAATAAAATTGGCCTCTAAATACTGAATTGTAAACTTGTATGAATCAGGATCATGTGTCCTGTAAGATTTTTTTCTTCCTTTTTTAATTGAGTTCCACTTAAACATGCTCAGTGAAATATAACAATAGGATGCTCTGTTTCAACAGTTAGTCAGACCCAGCTGCTATGAAAATAATATGTTTGAGAAAATTGACTTGACATTTGATGGCCTTACGATTCTTCTGACAGGATATAATCAACTCATTAGGAAGAAACAGAAGCCTTCCTTGTACAGCCACGTATTTCTGGCCATGACCGCATTCCCTCGGAGTGGGGTGGGTGAGTGTTCAGGGCACATTGGGGCTTCATAGCCTCGGGGACAGCACTCAAAGTGACCCAGTCTATTTTCTCTTCCTCTGTCCACTGTTCTTGATCTGATGAATGGGAAACATTACTTTCTTAAGCCAACAATTTCTTTTTTTTCTTCTTTTCCTTCCCTGAAGTCTAAATTTATAACAAAGGCTTGGATTTTAAAAGATTTCTCTCAGCCTTCCTTCTGCTCAGGAACAGCTGGGACAGCTCTCTTGGGAAAGTGATTAGAAGCAGGAAGTGGCAATTGGGATTCCTGATTTCAGTTCCCAGGCCAGTCTGAGTTCTCTGTGGGCCCCCGAAGGGCTCATCTCAACCCTTTGCTTAGCTCCAGCATAAAACTCCTGGTTGCTTTGTCTGTTATTCCCAAACAAGTGATGTGGGGGAGGGGAACGAGAATCACCTGTATGTAGAATCTAAATGCCAGCTCCCTAGGACCTCCGGAGTGCTCAGACTTCTTCTGTAGGCCACATTTTCACATCTGTAAAATGGAACCAATAATGGCCATCTTTAAATGATACTGTGTCAGAGGCAGTCACATATAGAAAATTGCTACAGAGTTCTTGGCATGTCTCCTAAATTCTATACTGGACTCTTTTGCCTGGAATTGTCTGTAATTTCTTTAAGTCTTCCTATTCAGTCAGTCGGTAAATATATGCTTGACATTATGTTTTTTTTTTATGGCCTTTTAATAAAATAATCATCTTAAATATTAAATCCATATGATGATGATGATTTGTATGCATTTCATGATTTCAGCTTACAAAGCTTAGTATTAAGGCTATTTTCATTTAATTGTTCTGATTTGCTGCATTATAACCTCCATCAGAAGAGGAACTCTGTCTTTCTTCTTATCACTATAACCTGAGTATCTAAAAGAGTTCCCAGTACATAGAAGGCATTCTAAATGAGTTAACTGAGCAATTAACTGATTGTAATTCCAAATATTTTCCAGTATCTGTGCTTGACTTCCTTCTGTACACTTTATATCAGGGATTTGCAAGCTACAGCCCTGGGGGTGAAATACTGTGGATTGTCTATTTTTGTAAATAAAGTTTTATTTAAGCACAGCCATGCCCATCCATTACATATTGTCTATGGCTGCTTTTGCTTTACAATAGCAGAATTGAACAGGTGTGACAGAAACTGTATAGATCACAAAATGCAAAATATTTACTAACAGTTCACAAAACGTTTGTTGACCTCTGCATTTACCAGACATAGAGTGATATCTCTGAAATGCAAATCTAATTATTTTACTGTCCCTGCTTGAAACACTCAATGACTCCTCATCGCCCTTACAAAGAAGTCTAGGATTAGTCTGCTATCAAGTTCATGATCTGAATCCTGTCAATCTCTGCAGAGTCATCACTTGCTACTCTCCTTGCAAACCACGCATCCTTTCAATCTGTCAAAGGTACCAGGCATTTGTATAAGCTACTCCCTGTGCTGAGAACACTGTTCCTTCCCATTTTTGCTTGGTAACCTCTATTCATCCTTCTTGAATTTGCTTACATGGTATTTCATCTAGAATGCTTTCTCTGAAGTTTTCGAGCTAGGTCCGTGGTCCAGTTGCCTCTTGTACTTTTCCTGTTACATCACTGATCAGCACTTTGTGAATGATGAAACCCAAGTTGTTAGGGGTTGATTTGATCACCATCACCTAAGTAAGTGAAGAAGTTGGGATTTGCACTGAGATCTGTCTGCATCCAATGGTTGCTTTCGTTTTGCTACACCTTGTCTCTGATTAATGAATACATAAAATTTTATTCACAGCACATGGGGTCTTTGCAGGATGGTGCAAGGAGAATAAACTGAAGCATGACCTTGGGATTTTCCTACAAATGCTCAGTTCCAGCCACAGACACAGTGAAAATGTAGCAGCAAAAGGCATCTGACAGTTGATTTGGGTAGACAGTACTGAGAGTTATAGATGTAGAAGTTATCTATTGTATAAATTCTGGGAATACAAGTGTAGTGTGTTGTCCACTGTATAAATTATCTACTTCCCCGTAACAACTTGCCCCAATACATAGTGGCTTCAGACAACAAACATTTATCATCTCACAGCTCTATGGGTCAGAAATCTGAGCATGGTTCATTTGGGCACCTCTGGCTCAGGCAAACTCAAGTTGCAAAGTTATTGACCGAAGCTGTGGTTTCATGGGAAAGCTTGACTGGGGAGAAATCTACTTCTAGGTTTACTTAGTTGTTGGCAGGTCTCATTTGCTTGCCATGTGGTCTCTCCACAGAACTCCCTCACATCATGGCAGCTGGCGTGCACCAAGACAAGTGATCTGACAGGGTGTGGGAGAACTCCCAACACAGAAGTCACCGTCTTTCTCTAAGCTAGTTTCAAAAGTGACATTGCCTCATTTTTGCCGTGTTCTGTTCATTTGACGTGAGTCCATAAACCTGGCCCAAACTGAAGGGGAAGGAATTATACAAGAATATGAATATTGGGAAGTGGGGGTCACTCGTGGCCATCTTAGAACTTGCTTGAAAACCTCAACAAAATCAGGCCTCTGCTAGGAGAGATAGATGTTGGACAGGTAACTAGTAGTGTCTTCCAAAGCAATCTAAATCCTAACTTATGTAGTTCAGGTAACTGGATAATACGATAAGAAAATGAGTAGCACTCTACTATGCTAAAAACTATAAAGAAGAAGGTACCAAGGTATACCATTTGGGTCCCTGAAGTAAATATGTCCAAATCTCTCAACAGTAGAAAAAAATTCTGACCTAGAAGCACTAAATTAATCAATGCTTAAAACTTAATTTCTTCTACTTCTATCTGCTAAATGTTGATGTTCCTTAAGAATTTTGACTTCAGGTTCTTTTATTCTAGCATGTAGCCAATTGCCTCAATACAGATTCTGTGAATAAATAAATTACTTTTATTGACTCCCTTGGCTTTTACCTTCTATATATAAACAGAAAATATTGGGACATAAATATACTGCCCAGAGATATTTCCTGTGCTCCAGACCTGTTCGTCTTTTCATTATCTACCATATCTACACATGGAGGTTCCATATACTTTTTACATTGATTATCTTTCCATATTCCTTAATTTTCTATCTCAGTGATTTCCAAAGTAGAAACATGGAAGGCATCTTTGATTCATATTTTTTCTCACTCCACCTCCCCCAGTGTCCTTCTATTTTCATTACATTAATGTTCACTGAATATAGACATTTAGTCATTTCACAATTATTCATTGAACACTTGGTATGGATTAGCTACTGTGGTACTTCACAACTACTGACAATGTCTTCATTTATGCTCTTGTGACACTTTACCTGGAATAATAGAATTTTTTTGTGAGTGACTGGGGCAATTTGAAAGACTCAGACTAGTTAAGTAAAGATGAGTTGACAAGAGAATCAATCAGACTAGATCAGTTTCTTCATTTTTTATCATAGGTTGACATCTTTGATTTATAACTGGAGCTACATTTGATTCTACTTACATGGAATCTCTATTAAGGAAAAGAAATATCAAACAGACCATGAGAGAGAAAGTTAAAATATAGCTAGTGCTTTACAGTGATTGAAATGAAATGCTTGCTCAGACAGAGTATTTTCTACTAGTTACAAGCACCAAAACAGCCAGATGAATTGGTATAGATTTCCACCTATCCAATCCTACAACATCTATTACTTTGTTTTCAGTAGATCAATACTGGGGTTATTCTTTCCTCTGAGCTATGGAAAGAATCCTTTCTATTCTTTCTATTCTCTCTAGGCTTAAAAATTAGGTAGGGGCTCAGGGACTTTATGTCAAAAGTAATAACAGTGTCTAGAAATAGCCATCTGTTGTGAATTAGGAGCATGATATAGTAGTAGATTGCCTCACTATGAGTAACAAGACCCATTACCATCTTTTGGTGGTGTGGCTGGTGACCACGAACAAGTCATACATGCTCTTTGAGCCTCAGTTCTTCCATCTCTAAACTGGGGATAACTTCCTGACTTCTTTAGAAGATTATTCTGAGAACTGTACAAAATATTACATGTGAGGAGAGAGGAGTCAACATGGCAGAGAACTAGGGGGGGCCCAAAATTCCCTCGTCCCTCAAACACAGCAGTACTGAGGCCAGAAGACTTGGAATTTCAGTAACATTTCCAGGGGCCCACAGGGACAGCTTGGTGGGACAGAGGTGTATGCTTGTGAATTGGGAGATATAAAACAGGCAACATGGGCACAGACTGAAGGGGGAACCCCTTTCGTGGAGAGACAAAAGGAAGAGAAAGAGAGGCTATGGAAGTGTGGGATTGTATTTGGACAAGAGAAAACCTCTCTGGACCATGGACCGGGAAACAAAAAAGCAGAGAGTGTTAGTCTTCAATTTGCAAACAGCCTTAGGAGTGATAATCCAGGGTTGAGGTGACTTTCTCCAGATCACAGCTGCCCTGGGGGAGGGGGTGGGGAGCTAGCCCCAGTCTCTGTAGCTAACTCAGGGGCACATTGGGAAATCAGTGTCCTCCCTCGGGTGCTGTGGGAAGAAGGTATATCACCACTCCAAGGATAAAAGACCCTGCAGGTGCCAGCCAGAGGCCCTTTGTCAGCTAGGCAGAGTGGCACTACCCTGGAACCAGGGTGGGTAGAGTGGGATCCTTTAAGACACTAGGGTCTGAATCCCAGCCTAGTGCCTGGGAGGCACTGGAGACTATGGAGCAGGACAAACTGGCCTGCTTGTGCTACTCTGTGAGGATTGCCTAAACAGCGTGGTTTGGGACATCTGGTCCAGGGAGGAGAGAGTGGGGTGGTTATATCATAGTGAAACTGGCAAAATAAAGATAACGAGAGAATTCTGAAAGCAGCTAGGAACACACAGGCCTTAACCTACAAGAGTAGACACATAAGGGTAGTGTCAGACCTGTCCACTGAAACATGGCAGGCCAGAAGGGAGTGGCAGGAAATATTCAATGTGCTGAACAGGAAAAATATGCAGCCAAGAGTCTTATCCAGCAAGGCTGTCATTCAGAATAGAAGGAGAGATAAAGGTTTTCCCAGACAAAAACTGAAGGAGTTTGTGACCACTAAACAGCTCTCCAGGAGATTCTAAGGGGGGCTCTGTGAGGGGAATGCTGCAAAGACTACAAAGGATCAGACACATCACCACAAGCATGAAACCTACATATGACATAATGACACTAAATTCATATCTTTCAATAATTACTCTGAGTGTAAATGGACTAAATGCCCCAATCAAAAGACATAGGGTATCAGAATGGATAAAAAAACAAGATCCTTCTATATGCTCTCTACAAGAGACTCATTTTAGACTTGAGGACACGTGCAGATTGAAAGTGAGGTTATGGAGAACCATCTATCATGCTACTGGAAGTCAAAAGAAAGTTGGTGTAGTCATACTTATATCAAACAAAGTAGATTTTAAACTAAAGACTGTAACAAGAGATGAAGAAGGGTGTTATACCATAATTAAGGGGTCTATCCATCAAGAAGAGCTAACAATTGTAAATGTTTTTTTTTCCCCAACTTGATAGCACCCAAATATATAAATCAATTAATCACAAACATAAGCAATCTTACTGATAATAATACAGTAATTGTAGGTAACTTTAATACTCCATTTACAGAAATGGACAAATCATCTAGGCAGAAAATCAATAAAGAAACAATGGCCTTGAATGATACACTGGGCCAGATAGACTTGACAGATATATTCAGAACTTTTCATCCAGAAGCAGCAGAATACACATTCTTCTCGAGTGTACACGGAACATTCTCCACAATAGATCAAATACTGGGTCACAAAACAGCCCTCAATAAATAAAAAAGGATTGAGATCATACCATGCTCATTTTCAGATCACAATGCTATGAAACTTGAAATCAACCACAAGAAAAAACTTGGAAAGCCTCCAAATGTATGGAGGTTAAAGAACACCCTACTAAAGAATGAATGGGTCAACCAGGCAATTAAAGAAGAAATTAAAAAAATATATGAAAGCCAATGAAAATGAAAATATGACAGTCCAAACCCTTTGGGATGCAGCAAAGGCAGTCCTAAGAAGAAAATACATTGCAATCCAGGCCTATCTCAAGAAAGAAGAAAAATCCCAAATACAGAACCTAACCTCACACCTAAAGGAGCTAGAAGCAGAACAGCAAAGAAACCCCAAAGTCAGCAGAAGAAGAGAAATAATAAAGATTAGGGCAGAAATAAACAATATTGAATCCACCACCCCCCCCCCAATGGAGAACAGGTGTATAAAAACTGTTTTTTTTTAAAGAATTAACAAAATTGATAAACCCCTAGCCAGACTTCTCAAAAAGAAAAGAGAGAGAACCCAAATAGATAAAATCACAAATGAAAGAGGAGAGATCACAACCAATGCCAGAGAAATTCAAACAATTATTAGAGACTACTATGAAAAATTATATGCCAACAAACTGGACAACATGGAAGAAATGGGCAAATTCCTAGACACCCACACACTACCAAAACTCCAATGAGATGAAATAGAAAATTTGAACAGATCAGCAAAGAAATTGAATCAGTTATCAAAAATCTCCCAACAAATAAGAGTCCTGGGCCAAATGGCTTCCTTGGAGAATTCTACCAGACATTTAAACCAGAGTTAATACCTATTCTTCTCAAGCTGTTGCAAAAAAATAGAAACAGAAGGAAAGCTCCCAGACTCATTCAATAAAGCCAGCATTACCTTGATTTCCAAACCAGAGAGAGACCCCACTAAAAAGGAGAATTATATGCCAATATTCTTGAGGAACATGGATGCAAAAATTCTCAACAAGATATGAGCAAATCAAATTCAACGGTATATTTAAAGAATTATTCACCATGATCAAGCCAGATTCATTCCTGGGCTATAGGGCTCATTCAATATTCACAAATTAATCAACGTTCTACATCACATTAATAGAAGAAAAGATAAGAACCATATGGTCCTGTCAATAGATGCAGAAAAAGCATTTGACAAACTACATCATGCTTTCTTTTTCTTTTTCCCCATCATCTTTTCTTAATAAAAACCCTTAAGAAAGTCGGGATAGAAGGAACATACCCTAAAATCATAAAAGCCGTATATGAACGGCCCACAGCTGGTATCACCCTCAATGGGGAAAAACTGAGAGCTTTCTCCTTGAGATCAGGAATACAAAAGGGATGTCCTCTCTCACCACTATTGTTTTACATAGTACTGGAAGTCCAAGCATCAGTGATCAGACAACAGAATGAAATAAAAGGCATCCAAATTGGCAAAGAAGTCAAACTTTCTTTTAGCAGGTGACACAGTTCTTTACGTGGAAAACCCGAAAGTCTCCAGCATAAAACTGCTAGAACTGATACATGAATTTGGCCAAGATGCAGGATATAAAATCAATGTACAGAAATCAGTTGCCTTTTCATGAATAATGAAGCAACAGAGAGAGAAGTCAAGGAATCAATCCCATTTACTATTGTACCAAGAACTATAAAATACATAGGAATAAACCTAACCAAAGAGGTTAAAGATCTGTATGCTGAAAACTATAGAAAACTTATGAAATAAATTGAAGAAGACACAAATAAATGGAAAAACATTCCATGCTCACGGATTGGAAGAACAACTATTGTGAAAATATTGATACTACCCAAAGCAATCTACACATTCAATGCAATCCCAATCAAAATTGCACCAGCATTCTTCTCAGAGCTAGAACAAACGATCCTAAAATTTGTATGGAACCAGAAAAGACCCTGAATGGCCAAAACAATCCAGAAAAAGAAAACCAAAGCTGGAGGCATCACAATCCCGGACTTTAGCCTCTACTACAAAGCTGTAATCATTAAGACAGCATGGTATTGGCACAAAAACAGACACATAGACAAGTGGAATAGAATAGAGAACCCAGAATTGGACCCAAAAATGTATGGCCAGCTAATCTTTGACAAAGCAGGAAAGAGTATCCAAGGGAAAAAAAGACAGTCTCTTTAGCAAATGATGCTGGGAGAACTGGACAGCAACATGCAGAAGAGTGAAACCGGACCACTTTCTTACACCATACACAAAAATAAAGTCAAAATGGATGAAAGACCTAAATGTGAGACAGGAAACCATCAAAACTCTAGAGGAGAGAACAGACAACAACCTCTTTGACCTCAGCCAGAGCAACTTTTTACTCAACACATCTCTGAAGTCAAGGGAAATAAAAGCAAAAATGAACTATTGGGACCTCATCAAGATAAAAACCTTCTGCACTACAAACGAAATAACCAGCAAAGCTAAAAAGCAAACCAATGGAATGGAAGAAGATATTTGCTAATAACATATCAGATAAATGGTTAGTATCCAAAATCTATAAAGAACTTACCAAACCCAAGAGCTGAAAAACAAATGATCCAGTGAAGAAATGGGCAGAAGACATGAATAGACACTTTTTCAAAGAAGACATCCAGATGGCCAACAGACACATGATAAGATGCTCAACATCACTCACCATCAGGGAAGTGCAAATCAAAACCACACTGAGACACCATCTCACATCAGTCAGAGTGGCTAAAATTAAGAAGTCAGGCAACAACAGATGTTGGCAAGGATGTGGAGGAACAGGAACCCTCTTGCATTGTTGGCGGGAATGCAAACTGGTACAGCCACTCTGGAAAACAGTGTGGAAGTTCCCCCAAAACTTAAAAAGAGAATTACCCTATGACCCAGCAGTAGCACTACTAGGAATTTACCCAAGTTACACAGGAGTGCTGATTCATAGGGGTACATGTACCCCAATGTTTATTAGCAGCACTATCAACAATAGCCAAATTATGGAAAGAGCCCAAATGTCCATCAACTGATAAATGGATAAAGAAGATAAAGAATGGGGCACCTGGGTGACTCAGTTGATTAAGCGTCTGACTCTCGGTCAGATTGTGATCTCACGATTTTGTGGGTTTGAGCTCCACATCAGGCATCAGGATCTGTGCTGACAGTGTGGAGCCTGCTTGGGATTCTCTGTCTCCCTCTCTCTCTCTGCCCCTCCCCTGCTCACACTGTCTCTGTCTCTCTCAAATAAATAAACAAAAAATTTAAAAAAAGAAGATAAAGAATGGATAAAGATGTATACACACACACACACGCACAATGGAATAATACTCAGCAATGAGAAAAAATGAAATCTTGCCATTTGCAGCAATGTGGCTGGAACCAGAGGGTATTATGCTAAGTGAAATATGTCAGTCAGAGAAAAACAGATATCATATGTTTTTACTCAACAGAAGACCATGGGGGAAGGGAAGGAGAAAAAAATAGATTCAAACATAGAGGGAGGCAAACCATAAGAGGCTCTTAAATACAGAGAACAAACTGTGGGTTGATGTGGGGGCAGGGTGGAGGGGAAAATGGGTGATGGGAATTGAGGAGGGCACTTGTTGGGATGAGCACTGGGTGTTATATGTAAGCAATGAATCATGGGAATCTACTCCCAAAGCAAAGAGCACATTTTATACACTGTGTGTTAGCTAACTTGATAATAAATTATATTGAAAAATATATTACTTGTGAAACCATTTGAAGACTGTAAGCACTTTACATGAAAATTTGATATGTCTTTTCCAAGTGCTCTTACTAACTGTGTAAATTCAAGCCTCTAGTTACTTAACCTCTCAAATGATGTTTGTCCTCTCTGTTTAATGAGAATAATAATAACTCAAAAATCTGCAGTGAGGACTAAATGAGAGGTTTATGGCTCAATAGTTGTTAGTCCCTCAACATTCTATAACTTTCTTGTAAGAAACATCCATATGAATGTGAGAAGAATGTCAAATGAAAACTTTTAGTACTGCTTCCATTCTGTTCATCCATGGAATCATTTACAAATTCTATTAAAAGGAATTATAGTTCACCTTGCTTTATTGGCTCTGCAAGATGTGTCTAACTGAAGATAGCATTAATTAATGGCTATTTTTCATTTGACTTTGAAGTCAATTGAGAGGGAGACACAAGAGTTAAGATGTAGAGAGCAAACTGTCAGCTTTATTATCGATAGATCTGTTGGCTTAGATGCATAAGCAAGTAACTTTGATATTTTACCCCTAAAATAGAATTACGCTGCCACAGACACCAGCAGACAATCTAAAGACTGTCCCACCTGTGCGAACTCCTCAAATAAACTTATGGCACAAAAAGGTGATGTAAAACATGTTTTGTTTTGTTTTTGTTTTTTGATGTATGTATGTGTGTATTGTGAGCAGCTGGCTCCCAATAAAAGAGAGATGAGACCAAGGGTCTGCGGCATGTATAACTAATCAGTTATCTCAAAATCGATGTAGGTGCAACGCATTATGGTCAAAATCTCACACATTTTTTTTGTAGAAACTGACAAGATGATTTTAAAATGTGCATGGATCTCTAAAGGACTTAGAATATAGGAAAATAAAGTTGGACCACTTACACTACCTGATTTCAAGATTTGCTACAAGCAGCAGTAATTCTGGGACTATGGTGCTCCTGACATAGACTCATATGTTGTCAGGAAACTTAAGACAAAGGTGCCAGTGCAATTCAGTGGGAAAAGGAAACCCTTTCCATAGTGCCGAAACTACTGGATAGTCACAGGGGGCAAGATGAATCTTGAACCCTACCTTACAGATCTAAATAAATGGGGAGACACACCTATGGTTTTGCATTGGAAAATCTAATATTCCTTATTTTGGGGGCACAAAATATAAAATTGTAATTTAATTTAATTTAATTTAAATTCAGTATAGTTAATATACAGTGTTATATGATGCTGTGGGTTTTCCCTATAGGGCCTTATTATGTTTGGATAAATATATAACATATATGATATATATATGTAATGATATATATTAATAAATAATAATAATAATATATAATGATATATATAAGAATATACAATAAATATATATAATAAAAAATATAATATATATATAATGGAATATTATTCAGCCATAAAAAAGAATGAAATCCATATTATGTTGGATATTATGTTGAGGTATGTTCCCTCTAAACCAGAGAATATAATATTCCTAATATGGCAGTACTCCCGAAATTTACAGATTCAAAGAAAGCTCTATCAAAATTCTACCTGGTTTTTTTGCAGAAATTGACACACTAATTCTAAAATCCATATGACAATGCAAGCGACCCTGAACAGATAAAACAATCTCAACAAAGAACAAAGTAAAGGATGCTTTCCAGTTTCAAAACTGACTACAAAACTTGATTATAAGATTATGGGTGTGTGGTTCTGACATAAGCAAAGACACATATATGAATGAAAGAGAATTGAGATTCTAAAAATAATATTACATTTATGGTCAATTGGTTTTTGATGAGAATGCCAAGGCAATAAAATGGGGAGAGAGTAGTGTTCAACAAATGGTGTTGGGTCATCTGGATATCCACATGCAAAGAAGTGGAGTTGGATACCTTCCTCAGACTATGCATAAAAATTAACTTAAAATGGATCATAGATCTAAACGTAAGAGCTCAACCTGGGGATGCCTGAGTCACTCAGTCAGTTAAGTGCCCAGCTCTTGATTTCAGCTCCTCATGGTTCATGTGTTTGAGCCCCACATTGGGCTGTGCTCTAACAGCATGGAGCCTGCTTGGGATTCTCTCTCCCTCTCTCTCCACCCCTCCCCAACTCGTGTGCACTCTCTCTCTCAAGACAAATAAATAAACATTTAAAAAAATGTAAGAGCTCCAACTATAAAAGCCTTAGAAGAAAACCTAAGAGTAAATCCTTGTGAATGTGTGTTATGCAAAAATTTTTTATTTATAATACCAAAAATGAAGCAAAAAGAGCAAATTGAGAATTGGACTTCATCTAAATTAAAAACTTTTGTGCTTCAAATTACAACATAAAAAGAAAAGGATGGAAAAGAAAAGAAAATAGAGTCTACAAACATAAGGAGAAAATATTTGTAAGTTATTGAAAATGTATCATATATCTGATGATGGATTTGTAACCAAAATATACAAAGAACTCTAAAACTCAATGATAAAAAATCTCAATTTAAAAATTGTCAAAGGCTATGAACAGACATTTCTCAAAGAAAGATATACAAATGGTCCATAAATTCATGAAAAGATATTCAACACTATTAATAATTAGGGAAATGTAAATGAAACTACAGTGGGAGCCCACTTCATGCCCACCAGGACCAAAAGGACAAGAACAAATGTTGGTCAGAATGTGTAGAAATCCCACCATACCTTGGTGGTGGCAAATATGGTGCAACTTCTTTGGGACATAGTTTGGCAGCTTCTCAAAATGTTAAAAACATGAACTTATCAGGTAATTCCAATTCCCAGAAATGCCAATTTTAGATAAATACCCAAGAGAAATGAAAACCCGTGTACACACAAACATAGGTTCTTAGCACCATTATTCATAATAATAAAAAATTGTAAATAATCCACATGTCCATAATCTGATGAATGGATGGATAACATACAGTATATTCATACCACAGAATATTCTTCAGCAGTAAGGAAGAATAAGCTGTGATGTAGACCACAACATGAATGGGCCTCGAAAATACCACGCCAGTCACAAAAAGGGCAACATGTTGTATGATTCCATTTATATGGAATAGCAAGAACGGACAAGGTCTATAAAGACCAAACATAGATTGGTGGTATCCTAGGGCTGAGCGAAGGGGTGATGGAGAATCACCCAATGGTCACAGTATTTCTTGTGGGGGTAACAAAAATGTTTTACAGTTAGTTTGTAGAGATGGCTGTAGAGCTCTGTAGATCCACTAAACTTCACTTAGTTTTACACTTAACATGAATTAGATGTATGGTATGTAAATTATATTTCAACTCAACCCTGAGGAAAGGATATTCTTATTCATCTTACTTTACAGTTGAGGAAAATAAGGTCACCAAAAGCCCAGTTGGTCAAGTCAGTATTCCAATCAGACCCCAGCTGATTATGAAGCTCATGTTTTGCCACCATCTGTCCATTCTGAGGAACTGGACTGCATGCACACCCCATTGTTTAATGTAAACAACGAAGAACAACAGAATTCAGAATGGAAGGCAGCCGTAGTGTTATGTCCTTGGCATACTGAATCCTGAATTGTGATGAGAAGCAGTGGGATGGAAGAAGGAAGCCAACAAAGGGGATAATAATCCCTCGACAGAATATGGGTGTTCATAGTCTTCTTAAGGAGGTTGTGAGGGTGATGAGCCTGCATTGTATTCCCAATTGAGAAATAAGGAACCAGAGGCTCAGAGAGGTTAACTGGTCTACCTCAAATCACACATTTAGCAAGTGATGGGCATCATACCGCAAATACTATGGGTTTTGGGTTTTCCCTTTTTTTTTTTTTCTGCAGTAAATGCTGTAGGGAAAAAAACACTGCCCTATATTGTGGCAAAATTAACTCCTACTGTTGCCATTAACTGCTTCAATGAAAAAATAAATAAGTCTCAGCCATTTTCTCATCAGCTTAGGTTGTTTCTTGGAATGAGACTCAATATATCGTAAGTTTCCATTTCTTATAGGTGGTTGGCCTTCACATGTTGCAAGTGGTCCTCTAAGTATGTGAATAGGTTTAAGCTATTGTCAAGCCAGTAAACATAGCTGGAATGTTTCATGACACAGACTCTGTAACAACTCTCTTCATCAGGAATGTGCCACACCGGCATTCTTATTGTTCTCTATTCCTGAGTGTGTTTAAGAACAGATCTGCGCTAAGTCTGTGAAGACTCGCCCTTCAAGTATGCAGGTGTCAGATACTCTTGGAACATGTTGTTCTGGTGATGGAGACAAGAGAGTTGTGTGCTCCAGGCAGGTCAGCCAGTGGACCATTCTGGCAGGCGGGTTGCCCCCAGTGAGTGATATGAGAGAAAAGGATTGGTGGCAGGAGCCTGCAGTTGAGATTTAGGATCTCAGAGGAATGACTGTGTCCGTCGAAGCTCCCAGAAGAAGAGTCGGCACTTACAGAGGGCATTTCCACTTATCATGTCTCAATTGAGCCGGGCAAATTTGGAGATACGTATTCCTGTCTCTGTTTTAAAGATGAGGAGACTGAAGGCCAATGAGGTTACATAGTTTGGTCATCCTCACAGAGATGTATGTGGCGGAGTTGGCATTTGCCCCTCCCAAGTCTGTCTAAAAGACCCAAGTCTTTAGACCCAAGTCTGTCTAAAGCTGAAGACAGTGAACTTAAGGGCTCTAACCCATGGTCTCCTCACTGCCTCCTGCGTGCAGAGTCCCAGGAAACAACACTGGACGACATCATCAGTGTGAGGTGGAAAAACCTGGACCGGTATCCAGACGAGAAGCAGACCTTTGTTCTTGATGTCTCAGGCCAACTTGTCTTTAAAGGGAACAGCCCCAAAGGGGGAGGGAATAGAGTTGGTCTTTTTCTCTGCCACTTAGAATATGTGACTTTGGGAAAGAAAGTCACTCCAGCTCTCTGAGCTTTGATCCCTTCAAATCTTGTGGCACAGACCTACTAGTCTTCCCTACTAACATCATAGAGTTATTGTGAGGGCTAAGAGTCTCCAAGATGGGAGGATGGTAGAGTTACGGGATATAGTTAATTTGTTCAGGACCGAGATTTTGTGCTGATTCAGAAAAATGTAAGGGGTGCTGATGATCATCTATCTGACCTCCCTTCTTGCTTTATTTCTACTCTGTGACCACACTTCCCACCCCATGGGCACCACGTGCCAAGGGTTTTCAGTCTTACCCTGTTTTCTACATGAGGGTACAGATATCCAACCAGCAGTATCAGAAGCTGACAGCTTAATTCTAGGACATTAGTAATTGACAACTCAGACTTCACAGGTGCTTTTGTATTTAAGTTCCTCTTATAAACCAAGGGCTCATAATCTGGAGTCCCATTCATTTATGGGTTTCAGGGAGCTCATAAAGCATTTTAAATTGCATGAAAATTTGCCTGTATATGTACACATGTACCTTTTTCTGAGTAGAAAAAGGCACAGCTTCAGAGTTTCAGATTCTTTAAAAACCCACTGAATCTAAAGAGTTAAAAATTTTCTCTTGGAGAGTACAGTGTCACGACCATGTGACAGACTCCTAATTAGAGTCTCTAGGCACTTTCAACATTGCTCCCCTCTCAACACCAATATCCAGTGTACCATTTAGCCCTATCTTCTGATGTCTTCTAAACTCTAATTTGCCTCCAAGCCCACTGTCCTAGTTGAAACTTCCATCATCAATTGTCAGGAGTATCGAAATGTTTGAAGTGGTCTTCCTGCCCCTACTCTTGCTACCTCTGAGCCATCTTCTTTAGTAGTGTCACAGTAATCTTGTCAAAACACACGTATAACCTGTCACAGTCCTGTTTAAACTGGCTCCCTCGAATCTTCTGTGCAAAGCCCACCCTCCTTATGCCTTATTACCATGGCCTTTAAGGCCCCTGACTGCCTGGCTCCATTCCAGCATTTTAGCTGTGTGCCTCTCCTGCTCCCCTCCGTGGACATTAGGAACTCTGTTCCAGGTGATCCTTCACTGTTAACACCTTGTGCTGTTTCCCCTGTCTGGAATGCCCGTTTGGTCTATACAGCTAACAAACTCCTTTCCAGTTTCTAGGGCTCAACGTCACAGTGTCACCTCCATTGTGAACCTTATCCCTATCCCCAAATCCCTATCCCCATATCCTCCTCTCTAGAACATTGAGTCACACCTTCCTTTAAACTCCAACTCTCATTTTTTATATGATTGTTTCTACCAAATTGTATTTCCTTAATTCTGCAGATATCTCCTTACCCTACTGTGCCCTGACCTTTATATTTTCAGAGGTGATGACGATGTACAAGACCAGTTGTTGACAATAAGAAGCTCAGAGAACTATAGCTTATAAATAAAAGTCTGTTGTGTAAAAAAATCAAGAATTTAATAATTGATGTTGAAGAAGTGGGTACCACTGCAGACAACAGGGGTGGGACATGGGGTCAGTGTGAAGCTCGAAAAATCACACTTCACCTTGGTCACAGCTTTGATCCATGACATGGAAGTTGAAGGTCAGTAATCATGGATTAGAAGTAATTGAGTCAATGAATATAGCTAGCATATTGGAAAGAACGTTGAATTAGGAGTTAGGAGCCCTAAATTTTACTATGAGCCCTACTATCAATTCCTTTTATGGCACTGGCCAAATTGATTCCTGTCTAAGGGTCTCAGTGTTCTTAGTGGAAACAGTGTTGAACCAGAATATCTCTTAGATCACTTCCAGTACTAACATTTTATGAGTGTAAGAAAACACGCCATAACCCTACATTTTGGGCTGATTTCCTGACCCTGTTTGGCAAAGACAAGTGGAGATGTGAAAATTACCATACCTCAATATTTAAAAAAAAAAAAAAATATATATATATCTATCTTTTTATTCTAGGGCCTTTAGTCAGGAGGCAATGGAGAAGGAATGTTTTGGTGGTATTGATCTGGGATTCTGTAAAGTACCTCAATTGTGTGAAACTCTGACATTAGTGTCTAATTTCCCAGAAGAGCTTTTATGAGCTCTCCTGAGTCAAAGATTCCCTGTAAGACCATCCAGAATTATGACTCAAGCTTGGTAAGTTAATAGGAGGGTCAAGAAGCCAAAAGGCCATGGCAGGAATCAAGATCTTAAATGTGGACCACACCCCAAGTCTGGCTGAAGCCCTTGGAGCATATAAGCATGAATCAAATATCCCTGTCTTAAAGAGAATGGGCAGAATGAGACTTTTATCTTCGTGCACTGCGACATTTCTCTCATGACGAAAAAACATTCTGATGTAGGGAGAAGGATACTAGACCTGTTTCAGCTCGCTGTGTCAGTTCCCTTTGGAAAGTCATGTAATCTCCATGGGCTTCAGTTCTCTCATCTGTGTAATGGGAACAGCCTCTGTTTTGCTACTCTGTGTTGTTGGGAGAAACAGGTGAGTCTTTGTATGTGAAAGCACTTTGTAGATTGTGCGATAAGAGCACCCAGGAGGGAATTGATGATAAGAGGGAAAAAAAACCAAAGAAAATCATATCCTTTCTGTGACTCCTGGCTCACTTTATTCCTAAATTTGACTGGCAGTGAGAATTTATTCCTAAATTCTCTCCTGGAGGTGACCATTTTGGAGCTTTAACTTGAGTTGCTTGGTCCCTGAAGATAGAGGCACAGAATGCTAGAACCCAGAATATTTAGGCTTGGAGTTATAGCAACAACTAGACATCAACACTCAGTAATAGAGAGGAGGAGTGGTAACGTCAATGAACAAATTTTACTCTCCATGAGTCTCCAATACCAGAAGAAGGTAAAAAATAAATATTCATTCACTTCTGGTTTGAGTTGTGTATTTCAACCCACACCAGATCATAGGTCCCAGGGACTTGGGATTGGTCCCTCTGGTCTATTCAGCTTCCACCCAAATCATCACCTTTACTAGTCATGCACCTATATCAGTTTTCTGCAGCTGCTGTAACAAATTACCCCAAACCAAGTGGTTGAAACAATGGGATTTTATTGTCTCACTGTCCCTGATAGACATCCAAGATCAGGTGTGGGCAGGCCCCTGATCCCTCCGGAGGTGCGAGCGGAGGATCGGCTGCGGGTCTTCTCTCCCAGCTTCTGGTGGTTTCATGGTGTGTGGCCATATCACCCTGACCTTCACATAGTGCTTCTCTCCCTGCTACAGGTCTGTGTTCAAATTTCCTTTTTATAAGGACACTAGTTCTATTGGATTAGAGGCCTCCCCTACTCTAGTATGACCTCATCTTAGTTGATTATACCTGTGATGACCTTATTACCAAATGAGGTTGCATTTTGAGGTGCCAGAGGATTAGGACTTTAACATGTGAAATTTAGTGGGGGCAAAATTCAACCTATAATGCTCCCCATCCTTGTCAAAAGAGACACATCTTTGCTCATTGGACTCTTTCATCTGCACCACCCATCAACTTGGTCATGCAGTCCCTTTCACCCACTGGATCTCTCTCCTCTCTTCACTTCCCCTCTCTGCCCTTGGGCTTAGAGCTTTCATTCGTTGGAGTTTTTGGTAAATAGGATGGGCAATGAGTAGTGGATCCTATTTGTGGAGAGATAAAGGGAATGAGGAGTTATTTGAAGTAGACTGACATCAGAATGGAGGACATCTTGGGGTACTTGGGTGGCTCAGCGGGTTAAGCGTTTGAATCTTGATTTTGGCCCAGGCCATGATCTCACGGTTTGTGAGTTTGAGCTCCGTGTGGGGCTCTGCACTGATGGTGTGGAGCCTGCTTGGGATTCTCTCTCTCTCACCCCCTCTCTCTGCCCCTCTCCCACTTGCACACACATGCTCTCTTTCTCAAAAATAAATAAACATCTTGCTTACACAAAGTGTAATATACCCATAGTATGCACTATTGCATAGTCTTTGAACCTTTGTTTTAGAACAACAGTAAAAATAAGAACATATACCAAGGATTTACATTCCAGGCATATGAAAATGCTCATTATATATTGATAAGTAAAAGAAGCAGGATAGAGACAAAATGTATGTTGTGATTTCAATTTAAACAAAATAATAACATCCTATACACACTAAGACTGTATGTGAAAATTACGTGTGTAATATATATACCAAACTAGTAAGAGTAGTTATGTCTAAATTATAGGATTCTAGGTCATTTTGTTGATATATATTTTTTTGTAGATACCAAACTTAATCTTGCATACATTTTTGTAATTAGATAAAATGTTTTATGTACGTTCACGTCTATATGCACACTCATGTCCATATCCAGACCTATATCCATATATTTACTCTGGGAACTGACTACTGAAGTGAAATATTTTTTTTGTCTACTCAGAATTACCAGTTCCCCTGTCTTGATGATACTCAGATCTATACATTTCTCAATTTGTCCGTTTACCATTGGAGAAGTTAAATCAACCCAAAATCTGTGGGGAAGCTGCGATTGGTCTAAGCCATTCGTTTACATTGGAGAAGTTAAATCCACCCAGGATCCATGGGGAAGTTCCGACTGGTCTAAGCCATTCGTTTACATTGGAGAAGTTAAATCCACCCAGGATCCATGGGGGAGTTCTGACTGGTCTAAGCCATTCGGAGTAATTCGCTGTTCTTGGCAGAGTGATCAGTGTAGGTAATATAGACCAAAGCTCTGGGGATTGTCAGCACAGGATTTGGATCCCAGTTGAGCATACATTGACTCGATTAAAGCCAATTAGATGAAAGAAGAGGATTTATAAAGGCATCTGGGAAAGAATCTTGCTTATTGCTCTCATTCAGCTATTGAAAGAGTAAATTCTTCTTCTGAAAGGCATGGTATTTGAATATGAACCTTGGAGCTTCTCCAGGTGCTTCATTGTGGGGTTGATCTGCATTTGGATGAAGCTGAACCCAAAGATGTGAGAGAAGACTAATGTATATGCACGTGCATGCACACAGGCGTGGGTACACGCATACACAGGTCCTTGATGACACTGCTAACCCTGGCAATGAAACCAGTCCCAGATCTACCTTATTTCCGGACTTTTGATTATGTGAAAATAGAAAATCTCCTGTATCTTTTAAGTCCATTTAAATTGGGTTTTCACTCATTTGAAACAAAATGACTTCTGCCTAGTTACAAAGTCAGAAGTCCACAACACAGCCCAAGAGACAAGCCCCAGTGTAGGTGGTTTAAAAAATGAACCACCTCTACGATATTGTTAATTATGTCATTTCCAGAATATCCCATCGAAGCAATATCTAAATGAATAGCTAGGATCTTCAGCAGGATAAAATAATAGTTATGAGCCTGACAAAGTCAGCTTTCATCTTCGCCTTCTCTGTAACTTGAAATATCGGAGGTCTAGTTGAGTAAAGGCAGGAGAGATAACAATTCTTAGGCACCTATGTGTCCATAAAGGCACTGTAATCCCATCTCACTCTATCCCACAACAATCCTCAATAGTGGTGGTTAAAACCTCTGTTTTATAGATATGAAAACGTTGGCTCAAATATTATAGAATTTGTTCAGAATCCAAGATTGGACGTGAGTTCCTTCTTGCACCACAATGTGCTTCCTGGTATTCCATGTCGTTTCGATCAAGAGAGGAAAATCTGAAACTTCAGTAGTCTCCAAGAAAGTAATTCTATTCCTTTTATATTTGTATATTATCCAGAATCTGACTACAAAAAGGGTATTAAGTATAGCAGGTTGGGGCCCCTGGGTGGCTCAGTCAGTTAAACCTCAGACTCTTGATTCCGGCTCAGGTCATGATCCCAGGGCCATGAGGTCGAGTCCTGCATTGGGGTCTGCACTGAGCATGGAGCCTGCTTAAGCTTCTCTTTCTTACTCTGCTCCTCTCTTGTACCCTCTCTCTCTTTCTCCCTCCCTCTCTCTCTCTCTCTCTCCCTCTGTCTCTCAAAAAAATTGAATCACAAGTGGATCTACCCACATAATTAGCCTGAAGTAATTTTTAATCATTGTATCATTTGTTCTACTTTATATTGTTACGTTTAGTATATTTAAAAGTAGTTTGGCTTGTAAGTGGAATGTAAACACTTAAGATGAGCTCAGACAGACATGTATTATAATTCCTGCTTTGACACTTATTAGTTGGCTATTTTAGCCAAGTCATCTACCCTCACTGGGTTTCCCGTTTCTGTACATTGTACAAGTCAGAATAATAATACCAACCTTATTATGAAAGGTAAAAAAAAAATCATTTGAAAGTACCTAGCACAGGTCCCTGGACATATGGAAAGTTCTCACTGAATGTGTAAGTGGGTTATAAAAATAGTGGGGAACAAAAATATAGGATGTTTTTATTGTGTAAAAAAAATGTAATTTTTCCTCATCATAGATATTAATTTCCTCATCATAGATATTAATCCTACTATTTTAGGTACTCATAATCAATATTGTATGAAGTAACTTGAGATTCTGTAGGATACAAGCTTCCATGGAAACTTTCAGCGTCTTAATAACTTCATAGTGTTGCAACTTAAAATATGAAACCACTTGGAGTGGATGGAAAGTTCCCCTGAAATCTAGTATCTTTTTTTCATTTATGAATTCATTTGCTTTAAATAAAATGCCAATTGTATGCCTGGAAAGCTATTTCTGCCCCCCTGTATCTCTTTGAAGCATGATGTTCTTTAGAAACTTTTGAATTTTAGTACCTTTTGCAATTGATAATTTTCTTCGTGTCTCAAAAGCTCATTTGATTATAGCTGTCATGTATTATTATTTAAATATTTCATGCATTTATCCCGTCACTGTTATCTAGGAGGTATTTACTGAACACCCAATTGTGCAGAGTACCCTGGAGGGAAGAGGAAGGTGAACTAGGAACCATACCTACTCTCATGGATATCATTTGTGTGCGCTCAGTTTGGAACATCTGCACCCATTCTGTAATCAGAGCAAATGTTAGCCTAAAGAGGTCTGCTCACAGGGGAGGGAAAATAAAGAGAACCATGGAGAAGTACAGCTGGAGCCATTGTATTATGCTATCTCTGCAACCTGCCTTGTCTCTGGATTTTTGTTCCCATGAACTTCAGGAATTCTTTCCATATCATGTAAGCTAACCTTGGTTTTATTTTTGTGTTATTGGTAGTCTAAGATACTTAAAACGATTTGTTTTAATGTTTATTTATTTTTGAGAGAGACAGAGACAGAGCACGAGCAGGGGAAGGGCAGAGGGAAGGAGAGACAGAATCTGAAGCAGGTTCCAGGCTTTGAGCTGTTAGCACAGAGCACAATGCGGGGCTCGAACTCACGAGCCATAAGGCCATGACCTGAGCCGAAGTCGGGTACTTAACTGACTGAGCCACCCAGGCGCCCCTAAGATATTTTAATTAATATACCCACGCTTATCTCTTGTGTGTGACCCTAAGTTTCTAAAGAATGGGAATGGTTTATGAGTTCCTACTCTGATTGACAATGTGGATGGGTACCCAGGATTTGAACCCAGATATTGCTGATTCCATAGATGGGAATGACACATAGCATTAAAAATAATGGTTCTTAGGTTTTTTTGGGGGGGTCATATGCCCTTCAACAACTCATAACAGGTATCCCCATAGCCCTGAGAAATATGTATCCATCTATTACTTTCACATAAAATAAGCCAAATGTTTACATGCAATTTCAGGGTTTCATAAGCCTTTGAAGCCATTCACGCATCCAGACCACTGCTAAGAATGCCATTCCAGGCAATGACTTCCATCTAGAAATATGCATTTCCCCGTCATCCATGCTCTTCTCTGAAACACATCTGAGACGTGACCTTGCAAACCTGTGTGAAAAGGGAGACTTGTTTCTTACTTACTAGTTAATGTGAACATTGTCTGCACACATTCCCTGCTATTAATTTGAGACATTCTATTAATTTAGTGCCCAATACTTAATGAAGTAGTTTCTTCGGTGAAGGAAGAAGCTATCTGCGAAATTTCAAATGACCATGCTGTTGCAGTTACTTTATTTTTTCATAAATTTTGATATTAAAAACAACGACAACAGTAATTTTAACAAGATAGCAATAAGTATTTGTGTAGTAGGTTTAGGTTTTAAGAGCATTTGCCTCTAATTTATTCCAGTCTCAACAACCTTGTGAGGTAGAAAGAGTGGACATTTGTTGATTTATGACTGTCCAGCATCCATTAATTTGAGGGACCTAACTAGCCTCTGTTTTGTACATTCTCAATGGGACTATAAATCAATGTCCGCTGCCCTCCTAATAGAGAACTGGAGGCCACTGGAGGTTGGTGCATTCCCTTTCCTCCAGACTTTTTCTCTCACTGCTTCAAAGAAGCCAAAGGCTTGTGATCTCCACTTAGTCGATCAGACTTTCTCCCACCACTTGGCATGTTGCATTGGGTAGACTCGGGGCAAGGAAAAATGACTGAAATCCTTCATTCCAGGTGTGGCATTATGAGATGGGAGAATGTTCTCTCGTTGCCTTGATCCCATTCTGATTTTTGCCTTATTTCCTAAGTCTGGACACAGGCCTATCAATTTACTTGGAGAGATCTTTGACAACATTCCAATAAATTCCCTCTTTGTTTAAGTTAACCAGATTTAGACTGGGTTGTTGCCAGGAAAGAACTCTAACAGAAACATAGTAGACTTTAAATCTCCATATTACATATGGGAGAATGTAGAGTTGCAATTAAACAGTACAAAGTGAAGCCAGACCTTTAAGATTCACGGCGTTTTGCAATTGCGATTGCTTTTTTAGGCAACTCCTTATTTGTTCTGTCATGTGGGTGTTCCTGGTGTGAAAGCAAGGACTGAACTGAATTCCACCTTGAACACTGTATTAATTAAAATTAATTTCAGCTGAGTTAACAGAAAAATCCAGGACAACGGTGTTTCATGCGAGATCATTCTTCCCCCTTCTTCTCATGTAAACTAAGGCTAGACATAAAGACTGGTTTGTGAAAAGTTGTCAAGCAGGGAGAAGGCTTCCAGCTAACCTCTCAGATAGCCCTAGGATGTGGCTCTTGTTCTCAGGATCGGACACAGCCTCTGCATCATGTGTGTTTCTGGGTCAGGATCGAGGAGAGAATTGGCAAAGGTTGTGCCACATCCCTTTGAAAAAGACTCACTGAAAGTAGCACTCAGCATCTCTGTTTATACATTATTGGCCAGAACTCAGTCATGTTACATCCCTAGCTGCAAGGGAGTCCTAGAAGCAATATTTTTTTTTTTTTTTTAGCCAGGCAAAAATATGCCAGACACAAATTGAAGGTTTTTAAAATTTAACTTTCATTGGTGATTACATATAAGTGTATATACCCTGATGAATTTTCTCAAAGTCCATCTATGTAAACAATACCCAGATCGTCAAATAGAACATCGTCAGCACTAAAAATAAGAATTCTAAGGGGCGCCTGGGTGGCGCAGTCGGTTAAGCGTCCGACTTCAGCCAGGTCACGATCTCGCGGTCCGGGAGTTCGAGCCCCGCGTCAGGCTCTGGGTGGATGGCTCAGAGCCTGGAGCCTGTTTCCGATTCTGTGTCTCCCTCTCTCTCTGCCCCTCCCTCGTTCATGCTTTGTCTCTCTCTGTCCCAAAAATAAATAAACATTGAAAAAAAAATTTAAAAATAAGAATTCTTTTTATGAAGAAAAAGGGGGGAATAGATATGTGGTGGCAAGTGGTAGTCCCTGCCACAAACCGCAAACCACAGCGAACCACAATAATTTGCTGAATATTTGACTTGAGCAAGTATTTCTTCCAGCTGAACCACTATCGAGTCAGTACTTGGCCTCCCCAGTGGCAGGCCCAGAAAAAGATGCTCAGTAAGTAAATGTTGATTAACGGATTGAACAAATGAACTTCTCAGACTCCCTACAAGGTGACATGCTGAATTAACTAGTTTGTACCTGAATTTGTAGAAAACGTTTCAGAAAACATTTGAACATGTTTAGGAAGGGAAGGTCAAATGTTCTATCAAATTTGAGATGATGGATATTTGGTTGTGGTTCCCACTGAGTAGTTACTAGGTTTCAGGCATTCAGCATTTTGTCTACATTTTATCATTTAATTTGCACAGCAAGTTAGCTAGTATTATCCGTGTTAAAAACTGAGGCCCAGAGGGATTCTTTGGTCCAAAGTTACCCAATTAGTAACATCCTCCTAAAATTCCTGTTCCTGTGTCATTTTGCTCTGTAAAATGTGTAACTATCTTTTCTTTGCCTTCTTCCTATAAGGACTGTCTCTCATTATGCTGTCTCTCTAGACCCATTTCTTTTTTCTCTGATCTCCCAGTATACTCTCCCTTCTGTATCTTTAAATCTACTCTTTCTAATCCCTTTTGTACATGCACGCAGTATTTCAGTTTGTCAATTTACTTGGCCGTCAGGCCTCAAATTAGATGTCACTTACTCTAGGAATTCTTCTCTGTCCCCCCTCATGTCATTTTCCTTTTTTGTGATCACAGCACTGCTCAGCTTTGTATAATGCCAGCTTTCTTGCTCGATGACCCCTCGGCGAGGAACTTGAGGACTCTATTTTGCCCACCGTGTTATATTCAAGCACAGGATGGCTACTTGGACATCCTTGTTGGATGATTGAATGAATGAGGAAGCGGAGCTATGATTCAGAGCCGCTTCTGGGGGATTCCAAAGCGTGTGCACCCAACCCTATGATACGGAGCATCAATTTAGAGCCTCTTGTCAGAAAGAGAATGACTTGGTGCCACACATAGGATCCAAGATGGGCCTCATCTTCTCCAGAGCAGCGTTCACCCACCTGGTTTTCCCATGGAATGTGACTTTGTCCTGTTAGGAACCATGTTCTCTCGCACGGCACCTCTCATTTTGACGTGGATGGTTGTAGAAGCTTCCTTTGTGTAACTTTTATCATGATGCTTGCTTTCCATGACATTCCATGTCACGGAGTGCCATTTCAGGGCAGAGGAGCTCTCGTGGTTGTTCTGAGACCCTCTAGCCGTCATTGGGGGGGGTAGTGTCACCCTGGGGAAAGGATCCCCTGCCCACTGTGCTGTTTTCCATCGTAAACTCTTTGGATTCTGTGAGCTGTGTAGGCCGGGTGTTGATTTGATGTTAAGGGTAGGTGAACTCAATAAATAAAGACGATTTTCCACTCTTATTGTTTCGTTTCCAGCGCAGCCCTGGCCCAGACATGGCAGTGGCCATTTATTGTGGAAGCAAAGCTGGGACTACAGCGGCCTGAACAGCGTGATATACATGCTCTGTCTCAGCTTTTATAGGGCAGCTGTTTCTTGGAGGATCAAGCTCGGGGATCGGGAGTGTGAATTATGAGTCCTAATCAACTTGGTCATGCTTTGTGGCCTGGGAAAAGCCAGAGTGTTTCCCTTTTATGATTTGAGAGGGCACTTTCTGCAGCCTGTGAAGCAATTAGCCAATCTTTGAAATGGATACCCCGTAAATGCAGCATGTCCTTGGAGGGACACCGGGCAGGTTGCTGCGGGAGGGAAGGCCGTGCGGTGCTACCCACAACTGCTTTAGCTTTGGCTAAATGGCCTGCAAGCCGACAGAAAGACTGACTTTAAGAGAACAAAACGTAAACCTTGAAGACAGGCAGGAACACCCACGTGTCCACGGCTGCCCCCCCGCCAAGAAAACCAGGAACGTAGCAAAGACATCCCACAGCATGCAGACTAAACGTTAAAAAGAGTGATGCTATTTACTTTATTCTGAAAGCTCAACTATTTCTCTGATGGTAGCATTGATTTTGCCAGGCCCAACCTTCTGTTACTCAAAAGGAAGCATGTCCTGAAACGGTTGAGGAAGACCAGAAATCAGACACCCTCCACACCTAAATGAGCATCTGAACCCAGCCGAGGCACGAGCTCTGTCCTTGGTGTGGTTGTTTCCTTCCTGTTCGCTTTCATTGAGATGAAATCCATTTAATGTAAAATTAACTATTTTTTTTTTCAACGTTTATTTATTTTTGGGACAGAGAGAGACAGAGCATGAACAGGGGAGGGGCAGAGAGAGAGGGAGACACAGAATCGGAAACAGGCTCCAGGCTCTGAGCCATCCGCCCAGAGCCCGACGCGGGGCTCGAACTCCCGGACCGCGAGATCGTGACCTGGCTGAAGTCGGACGCTTAACCGACTGCGCCACCCAGGCACCCCGTAAAATTAACTATTTTAAAGGGAACAATGCAGGGGGTATTTAGTACGTTCACATTGTTGTATCGCCACTATCTCTGTGTCGTTGCAAATATTGTCACCCTCCGAAATAAAACTCTGGAGCCGTTAAGCAATGGCTCTCCGTCGTCTCCTCCCCTGAGCCCCCGGCAACCACCCTTCTGCTTCCTGTTTCTTTGGGCTAATGTTTTATGGATATTTCACATAAACAGAGTCATATCATATGGGGCCTTTTGTGTCTGACTCCTTCCCTTGTACATATTGAAGGAACATATTAAACCAAGTGATTTCAGATAAGGCGAAAAGTTAGGTTCAAAACTCTGGTTGTAGAAAGCCACAAATTGTCACTTATTTCATATGGGTGCTGCGGATATGAAAAAACAAAAACTATTAAAAACAAAGTGTAGCTTTTCTTTTTTAAAATTATTTTGACTGGAAACAGCAGTTTATTGACTCTTTTTTTTAAAAGTTTATTTATTTGTGTTTGAGAGAGAGACAGAGCACAAGCAGGGGAGGGACAGAGAGAGAGAGGGAGGCACAGAATCCGAAGCAGGCTTCAGGTTCTGCACTGTCGGCACAGAGCCGGACCCGGGGCTCGAACACACGAACTGCAAGATTGTGACCTGAGCCAAACTCGGATGCTTGACTGACTGAGCCCCCCAGGCGCCCCTGAAAAAAAACACAAAAACTATTAAAAATGAATTCTTGCTCTTCTTTTTAAAATTATTTTGACTTGAAACAACATTTTATTGACTTCTGGCACACTTGGGTAGGAGGTGGCTCTCCACGTGGGTTGGGCCGGTTGGAGTGTTCAGATGCCATCTGGGCTAGTCCGGGATTCAAGACAGATTCCCTCACGTCTGTGCTGCTCTGGCAGACAGCTGGGAGCCTGCACTCAGCGGAGCCCCTCTGCACATGCTCTCAGGGCTTCCCCAAATGGTCTTCCCAGGAGAGTTAGTGCACCTCTTAGAAGCATCCCTGTTCTTAATAAACAGGGCCGGGATCTACCCAGCTTCCAGGCTCCGAACGTTGGTATCATGCTTGATTCCTTTCTTTCCTCAGCTCTGTCATCCCACCAACTACCCTTCCTTCCAAGTGCTTGGAGATTCTTCAGTGTACCAATGTTTCTCTGATTTTTCTAGCTTCAGAGAAACTAATGTTTCTCTGCCATTTAAAAATTTTTTTTAATATTTATTTATTTTGAAAGAGAAATTTAGAGAGAGAAGGCAGGGGAGAGAGAGACAGAGAGAGAGAGAGAGAGAGAATGAGTAGGGGAGGGGCGGAGGAGGAGAGAGAGAATCCCAAGCAGGCTCTGCACTGTCAGCACGGAGCTTGACACGGGGCTTGAACTCACGAACGGTGAGATCATGACCTGAGCCGAAATCCAGAGTTGGACGCTGAACCGATTGAACCACCCTGGCACCCCTGTTTCTCTGCCATTTTAAAAAATTTCAGGATTCTGTTATTTCCTCTCTGGACCACTAAGTGGCTTTTGGCTGGTTTCCACCTTCAGTCTTGACTCACTGTCACCCACTCTCCAAGCAGCTTTTGGGGCACTCTTCAAACACACACACACACACATTTGTTACCCCCTTAAAAACCTTTGGGGTTTTTGTTGCCTTCAGCGTAAGTCTGAGTCCGTGTAACCTGACTGGCATATTACTAGTGTTACCACTCTTCACTCTGAAACTTTTCTGTCTTCCCTGCTGTACTCCCTCTATTCTGAACTTCTTTAAGATCCTGACTGCACCCTGCTTTTTCCCACTGTAGCCCTCTGTTTTTGCCACTTCCTTTCTTGGGATGACCCCTTTCTACCTAGATCTCCCCTACATTTTATTCCAAGAATAAGGTTAGCTGTTTTCGCCTGAAAGTCTTCCCTCCAACTCCTATCTGTCCAGCACCTGCAGTTTGTCCCCTTTATGAGCTCACATTAACACTCTGGAATCAGATTTTTTAAGGGGGGGGTGGGTTCAGATTGGAATTTGCTGCAGGAAGAGCTGAAGGAACAAACAGGAAGAAGGGTGTTACCCAGAGACTAGAAGCCTGTAGGGAGCTCCCACTCTGTGCCATTGGGAGACTGTCACCGTCGGTTTTAGCCGCACATGAGGTGTCCTGGTGTTGCCCTGGCAGTTAAAGTCTGGAGCCCACCCCACCCTCCACGGCTACTGTGGCAAGTGTCACAGCCATGGCACCTGCTTCTTTGCACTTGACAGCATGGAATGGAAGCTACTGATGCCCACCACTAAGGGGCTCTACTCCAATGCTGAGGTCCCAGCTTGGAGATGGGGTGAATGCCAGATCCTTCCCTCCCTTCTGACATGAGGTCTTGTCTTGTGTGCCGGTCCTGCTAGGGTGCCAAAGACTCAGCAGCGAATGACATCCAGGTCCCAGGTTCAAGGAGCAATGGGGTTGTGGGCAAAGAAAATGTGTGTTTGTTAGATGGTGGTAAATGCTTCTGGGCCAGGCAGCAGGCAGTGATGCCCACAGGCCAGAAACGTGGAGAAGACAGCCGGGCCAAGGTGGTCATGGAGGAGGAGTGGGTAGAGAAGGCTTCCCCCATCCTAGTCTGAATCACTGTCACTGGATGATGCATCCAGGCTTCTAGATGGGGGGCCCACAGCCCACAGCCACCAGCAGAGGCCATTGGAGCTCTTAAAGACTGGAGCTGTTCATGGAGGCTCCCGGAGGGGTTTCTGCCCACAGCCGTAGGTCAGGACCTTCTGGGTCCCTGCACCAATACCTTCCTTGGCCCTGTGGCCCAGAGGTGATGGAATTCAGTGAGCCCCATGCTCCCCCAAACCCGGGCCTGAGGGTGCGGGGTCTGTGTGTTCTACTGGGCTCCCTCTGGGCGCCCCCTGGAATCAGATTTTTCTTTAAAAATTTTTTTTTCAACGTTTTTATTTATTTTTGGGACAGAGAGAGACAGAGCATGAACGGGGGAGGGGCAGAGAGAGAGGGAGACACAGAATCGGAAACAGGCTCCAGGCTCCGGGCCATCAGCCCAGAGCCTGACGCGGGGCTCGAACTCCCGGACCGCGAGATCGTGACCTGGCTGAAGTCGGACGCTTAACCGACTGCGCCACCCAGGCGCCCCTGGAATCAGATTTTTAATTGCCTGTTTTGGTATCTGTCTCTTCCCTAGACTATAAAATGAAGACAGAGATCATGGCTCATTTATTATTGATTCCCCGGTGCCTAATGTTAAGACCTGCTCTATTTATTGATGGAATATTGGGGAGTATTAACTGACTGGTCCTGAAAGGGCACAGACCAAAGATGTACTGTTTAAAGCCATATCATTTTATTTGATTCTTGATCATTTAGATGAAATAATGCTCATTTAGGGTTAAAAGACTAAATGCCAGAAAACTCTTGCTCAGCTGTGCTGGAAGGAGCAGAGTCTGAGTAGTAATACTTACGGTAATTGTCTCCATTTAGATGAAATCTGGCTCAGCACATACATGGCACGATCTTTCCTCTTTGTGAAAATTTTGTAAGACTTAAGAGTTTGATTTAGTCACTTTCTGGACTAGCTTCCTGACCTCAGTTTATGAAATGACTGGAGAGAACTGAATGCAACAGCCCTAAAGGAAACTTACCCCATGAAACCAATCTTCTATCAGAATGGGCTGGCAGTTAGAGAACTCTATTTGTCTCTGTGGTCACTGAATCAACCACTGGTCATCGAGTCTGGGTTCAGAAGACCATCTGAATGGACTGAGGCTGATTTTACTGGTCGTCACAGCAGCCTCAAACATTTGTTGGATTTCTTCTCCCAGTTTTTTGACCCCATGCAGAATTGGTCATTCCCACATTTGTGCCAATACAGGACATCGTGCAAACAACTCCTGTGACATTATCACCATGGTATGCAATTACTTAGGAATGTATCTGTGTCTCTTTGAGGATAGGGATTGCTTCTCAGATTCTTCTTTATATTTCTTATGTATAGGACTTTACAAATTAAGTAGTTGAATTGAAAACTTTAATGGCAGTGAATGGTTAGTTGTCTCACAAGGGGGGAGATTGTGTCTTCTTCTTCTCTCTCTAGTACTATTATGATTTTGTAGAGCTCTGTCAATTATTGTTGACATTATATGAATTAGTAAATTCACCTTGCTCCATAGGCACATTAGTGTTACTGATAACACACTGTCTTCCAAACTATGCAAGTTTAATCATGCTCCTGTATCAGAAATTATCTTGGGACCAGTGGGCATGGCTCTACTTGCTAGTATTCTGTATTCTAAAAACCCCATTATGGAATATATGTTAGTGCAAGTGACTCAGTACAAAGTACAAACTTATTGTGAAATTATACATGTCTCATATATCAAATTCCAGTTGAGGCTGATAAAAATGGTTAGAACTATAATAAGGACGGTATGCCCCAGCAGAGGCAGTGACTGGAATTCAATGTGTCTGGTTCACTTGACCACAGCCAGGTCTGGAATCTGCGGGCCTCCTTTGTAGGGGACATTATCTTGGCTCAGTTGTGCCTCATGGTGAAGACTGTTACTTGGTTTTAGTGACCCCATTTTCTTGGAAATGATAAAGATGTCTTTCAGCTCAGAATATCCATACTTGAGAGACAAAGAGCTTTAATCTCCCCATGGGAATCTGAGAATGCCAGTCAGAGAATGTCGTACCATCAATTCAGAGGAAGGAGAAGATCTTCCCACGTTTTTTTGGTTTTGTTTTGTTTTGTTTTTTACTCTGACTCTGTTTCCCAGAGGATGCACCCAGTTATTTTAGTGAGTCATGAAAATATCCCTGGAGGTGCCATACTTCCCTGAGTTTTGTGCTTCCATTTAACAGCTTTTCTCCCCCCTGGGGAGAATTAAGGTGGAGGGTGATGGGGGAGTAGTGGTGATGATTTCAAAAGAGGAAAGAATTCTGGGACAAAAATGGCAATAGACAAATGGAAAAAGACCTAGTCATGTAGTCAGGCAGGACACTGCATGTAACCTCGGGCAAATCATCTAGCCTCTAGGAGCCAAATTTCTTCAGTATATTCAGAAAAATAAAATCTGACTTTTTCCCCCTAAAGTCCAAGAATGAGAAATAGAATGTGCATAGATTTTTTTGTGGGTTTTTTGTATTTATGTATTTATTTAAAATGATAACATTTTCTATTTTTAATGTTTATTTTGAGAGAGAGCGCAAATGGGGGAGGGGCAGAGAGAGAAGGAGAGAGACGGAATCCCAAGTAGGCTCCCCACTTTCAGCGCACAGCCCAATGCAGGGCTTGAACTCATGAACCTGAGCCGAAATCAAGAGTCGGATGCTTGAGCCACCCAGGTGCCTCTAAATGATAACATTTTCTAAGATAGCTTAGGCAGAAACTAGTTCAACTACTCTGAGGTGCTCTTAATCTCAATGGGACCATTGACTCTGTCCAGGTAGGGGGAAACTTTTAGGATTATCGGGTTAGCTGAGCTTCTTGATCCTGATTGTGATACGTGGTCTTACCAAAGAGGTGTCTGAGGAAGGGTGTGATGGGCTGAATGTGTCTCCCCAGAATTCTTGTGTTGGAATCCTAACCCTCAGTGTGATGGCATTAGGAGATGGATGAAGTCATGAGGGTGGACTATGAGTCTGTGAATGGCTTAGTGCCCTTGGAAAAGAGACCTCAGAAAGCTCCCTCACCATTTCTGCCATATTGGGACATAGTGAAAAGATGGAACCAGGAAGCAGGGACCCTCACCAGTCACAAATCTGCCAGCACCTTGATCTTGGATTCCCCATCTTCCAGAACTATGAGTATATTTCTGTTGCACATAAGACACGTAGTCTATGGTATTTTGTTATAGCAGCCCTCAGAGACTAACATGAGGAGCTAGTCAGATAGAGATTCTATATATTTTTCCGTGCCTTAGCTTCTTCTTTGTCAGATTGGGCCAATAATTCCTATCCTCTTTACCTTCAAGGGAAGCCGTCACATAGTAAAGAGGTCACATGGCAAAAAGGTCACATAATAAAGATGCTTTGAAAAATAGGGTAGTGATTCAATGTGAATTGTTCCTCTTTTACTGTCTTTCTTCATACAATATAGTGCTAGGCTGCTGTAAGGCATAGAGTAATTAATTATTGAATGACCTAAATGATTCAAATTTTTAAGATAACCTCTCAGTTAGATTGGAATGGCCAGTGATTGTCCACCAATGAACAAGGCTGATTGGTTCATTCACTGCAAAGTTTAGAGGAGAGATGCATAATTGCATACTTCTTGCCCATGGATGAAACCAATGCTTTCTCTTAATTAAATTAATTCAGGTTTCTGCTGGGTTACACAGGCCAATGGGCAACATTTTAGCCATGATAGATGCATAGCAGAGTTTCTCAACTTGGCACTACTGCTATTTGGGGCTGTAAAAGTCTTTGCTGTGGGGTCCTTGTGTTTTTTTGTTTTTTTTGTTTTTTTTTTTTTTTTTTGCATGTTTAGCAACACCCTGGCCTCTACCCACTAGGTGTCCATAGCAACTTCCCTCTTCAAGTTGTAAAAACCAAAAACGTCTGCAGATATTGGTAAATCTCCCCTGAAGGACAAAATTGCTTTTGATAGCCACTCTTTACCTAAGAATAGCTCTTTAATTGAAAGAATGAGTTTATGAATGAATGGATGAATGAATATAGAGAGAGGAAATGAAAACAGAGCTGAGGTGGTTGTTGCCCTTCATCAAATAGTCTTTTATAGTCTGTGTTTTTTTTTTCATGTTGTAACTTATGAGTTACTAGAAATAGGTAAAAAATGTGTGTGTGTGTGTGTGTGTGTGTGTGTGTGTGTGTGTGTGTATCCCCTCCTTTTGCAGACAACCTATTTACTTGATCTCAAGGATCTCAACACCCCTGATGACAGCATTGGGAAAATAGGTTGAGATACTAGAGTAGTATACCATTAACTATTTGTTGTTCGAGTGAGTCACTCATAAAGCAAATATTTATAGATCATCCACTAAGCACCGAGGTCTGTATTAGGTGCAGTCCAGTGGATTTAAGTACATGAATAGCTGTCTATAACATGAAGTAATACAGTCCATGCAACTACAATAGAATTAAGTACATGTTGCTATGAGAACACAGATTAACTCTGTTTTAGGGTGTGGGTGGTTTTGGAAGGATTCTCTGAGGAACATGAGAAGTATCCCACAATTAATTATTTGTTCAAGTTTTCCCAGCTGTGTGTACTTCCTAAACAATCAATCATTTGTTTATGATATTCTATAATTTTTTTTTAAGTGCTCGGCCTCTTCTATTTAGTTAGTTGTCTTTGAGGATAGGAATGAATTTTGCATGTTTGGGAAGTGGCAGGAAGGCTTTAGAAATGCACTCTGCCTGGGGTGCCACATGCTATGACAATGAACAGAACAGACACGAGTTCCTGCCATGCAGAACTCACAGTGCGTAAAGTAAAATTCTAGGCTTTTGTGTTTTACCCCATGTACATCCTTAGATAGATAACTTTATCTCTGTAAACCTTTTCCCCCAGGTGTAGAATTAGGAGGTAGGATGAGATGATCTCAACTTGTCAGCATCTGACTTTCTATTATTCCACATTTCTTACATCCCCTACAACCCTTAAATCACTAAGTTTTCAACAAAAGTCAGTTTCCCTTTGGTTGGAGGAAATAGAATATATGGAAAACAGATCCTGTTATAGGCCCAGATTTCTGAGAAGTGGCACTGCTTTCTTGGGGAAGACCTTTGCCTTGTTGGGTGTATCCACTGAAAAGCAAGGGAATTTAGAGACAAGAAATAAGGTGTGTTAAATGGCAGGTTCTGAAAATCTTCATTATGTGAATGCTGAGGTTCACATCTGGGAGCATTCTTGAGTCTTCCAAGATTTATTTCCTGTGTAGGATGTATAACTAAAAGTTCTTTATCCCATGGATATGAACTAAAGATATCACCTTCCATAGATAATTTATACCAAACCTACTTTTTCTACCCAGCATATAAATTACTTCTTTCTCTGGTGACAAATTAATCACTACTGATAGTAATATAAGTTACTTCTAATAGTTATAAACCATAGTTATAGTTCTTGACCTGGACGTCATATAATTTCTCAAGCGATTGCATATGTAATATCTCATTTGTTCTTGCCAACAAAAATATGGTAAAAGCTGGGTGGGGGTCATTATTCCCATTTTGTAGATGGGAAACTGAGTTTCAGAGAGGTTAATTAATTCACCTGAATTCTCACAGATAAATTGTGGAGGCATGACTCAACTTCACTGTTTCCACAACAATATTCAAAAGAGAACCAAAAGACTCAAACCAAAGGCAAGCCACAGAGTGAGAGAAATTTGCCATACATATGCTAAAAAAGACACTACAGAATATATAAAGGACTTCTAGGGTCAAGAAGTAAAAGACAGACAACAGTAAAACATGAGCCTGAATAGGAATTTTATAAAAAGAATGTATCCAAATGACCAACAAACTTATGAAAGTTTGCTCGCTTCCAATAGTCATCAGGGAAATGAAAATCAAGATCACATTACAATATCACTGTACGTTTACCAAATGGCTTAAATGAAAATGATATTGAACATATCAAAAATATGTTGAACAATGACAACATTCCTTACTAACTGTTAGGAACAATGATAAGAATTGATGGGAACAGTGGCTACCGAACATGTGAAGCAATAGGGACTCTATATACTGTTGGCAAGAGTATACATTTTTGCAACCATTTTGGGAAACTGGCAGTATGGAATAACATTGAATATTTACATACCCTGTGACCCAGTAATTCTAGTCCTAGGTATCCAAAAGAAAAGTATATACATGTTAACAAAAAAATCTCATACAAGAATGTTATAGCAGCATTATTTATCATCATCCCAAACTGGAATGATCTAAATATTCATCTACAGAGGGATGGATAAACAAATTATGACATATTTACATAGAAGAATATTATACAGCAATGAGAATGAAGAGCGACACTGTAGTGAGCATTGATTTATCTTTTATTTATTTTTTAATGTTTATTTTTGAGAGAGAGAGAGACAGAGAGAGAGAGAGACAGAGAGAGAGAGAGAGAGAGAGAGAGAGAGAGAGAGACAGAGTGTGAGCAGGGGAGGGGAAGATAGGGAAGGAGACATAGAATCGGAAGCAGGCTCCAGGCTCCGAGCTGTCAGCACAGAGCCTGACACAGGGCTTAAACTCACGAACCATGAGATCATGACCTGAGCTGAAGTTGGACACTTAACAAACTGAGCCACCCAGCAGCCCCAATTTGTCTTTTAAACCTGGAATTTAATAAAAGAAGCCCTAAGCAAGAGTTCCCACAGTGTTCTTATTGGTGTTAGAAGTAAAGATAGTAGTTTATCTTTTGGTTGTGGTGACCAGAAAAGGGAACAGGGGCTTCTGGGATGCTGATAATATTCAGTTTCGTGATATGGTTGTTGGTTACATGAGTTTGATCAGTTTGTGAAAATCCATTAAGCTGCATTATTTGTGAGTTGTGTCCTTTTCTGTACGTATATTGTTATTCAGCAAGATTTTACTAACTCCAGCAGATGAAGAACTGGAGTCATTAGGTCAATGAGTATCTATATGCCAAGAAGAGAGATGACTTCATGCAAAATCACCAACAAACCTGGGGTAGCTTATTTAAGCAAGTGCAGGTGAGTAAATGAAGAAGAAGGAAAAGGGGATGTATCCGTTTGTGAATGGACCACTGGCCATCTGGCCACATGAAGGAAAAAAGCTTCTTGTGGGTTAAGTAAATTGCTGAAGGTCCAACAGGTTGTAAGTGGTTCAGCTGGAATTTCAATCAGTTTTTTTTAATCCTGTAGGTCATGCTTCTTCCACTATACAATCTCAGCAGGCAGTATTTTACTTCAGCCTTGAAACAGTGAAGAATAGGAAAAACAGAAGGAGGTAAAAGGGTAGACATCACCAAGAAACAATTTAGAAATTGGATTAAAGTCTGCCTTTTACTATAAGCTTTATGAGGATGTAGTCCTTGTCTATCTTGTTAGCTGCTGTTTGCCTAAGAGAAGTAAGTCTTTAATTGAAAGAAGGAAGGAAGGGAGGAGGGAAGGAAGGAGGACAGGGAGGGAGGGAGGGAGGGAGGGAAGGAAAGGAAGGAAGGAAGGAAGGAAGGAAGGAAGGAAGGAAGGAAAGAAGAGAAAGGAAGGAAGGAAGAAAGAAAGGGGAGAAAGAAGGAAGGAAGACAGGGAGAGAGGGAGGGAAGGAAGGAAGGAAAACGAAAAAAAGAAAGGAAGGAAGAAAGGGATAACGAAGGAGGGAGGGAAGAAAGGAAGGAAGGAAGGAAGACAGGGAGGGAGGGAGGAAGGAAGAGAAAGAAAGAAAAGAAAGAGAAAGAAAGAAAGAAAGAAAGAAAGAAAGAAAGAAAGAAAGGAGGAAGGAAGGAAGGAAGGAAGGAAGGAAGACGTGAGGAAGAGAAAGAGAGTAAAGAAAAAGAAAGAAGAAGGGAGGGAAGAGAGGAAGGAAGGAAGTGAGGGAGGGAGGAGGGAAAGGAGGGAGGAGGGAAGGAAGGAAGAGAGGAAGGAAAAGAAAGAAAGAAAGAAAGGGATAGAGAAAGAAGGAGGGAGGGAAGAAAGGAAGGAAGGAAGTGAGGAGGGAGGAGGAAGGAAGGAAGAGAAAGAAAAGAAAGAAAGAAGAAAGAAAGAAAGAAAAAGAAAGAAAGAAAAAAGAAGGGGGGAGAAAAAAGGAGGGAAGGAAGAAAGGAAGGAAGGAGGACAGGGAAGGGAGGAAGAGAAAGAGAGAAAAGAAAAAGGAGAAAGAAGGAGGGAGGGAAGAGAGGAAGGAAGGAAGCGAGGGAGGGAGGAGGAAGAAAGGAAGGGAGGGAGGGAGAGAAAGAAGGAAGGAAGGAAGAAAAGAGGAAAAAGAAAACAGATTTGGGAAGGATGTTACACTTCGTAAAACTAACAAAGTTTCTTATGGTTTTTGTTTTCATATTCTAAGTTAAGAAGCAAATAGAAAATATATATGTGTGTGTGTGTGTGTATGTATACATCCCCCTTCTCACCACACACGCACACACACACACACACACACACACACACGCATGCACACCACTAAGTTGGCCTAAAACTTCAGGGATCTCAGTATCCCTAATTACAGCTTACATTGCAGGCTACACAGAAGCACTGCTGATTCCAGTCCTGGCATGACTCCTGTTTAAACATACTTCCCAGAAATCCTAGGCAGCTTGCCATGTTAAGGAAACAATTGACGTCAGATTTTGAGCAGGGGAATCCGTCGAGGGTGGGGAGGAAGGCGGGGGTGAGTCGTTAAAGGTGGTGAGAGTGAGGCTTTTCATGGACCCTACAGCTGATGATTATTTCCCTGATTCCATATCAGGACAAAGAGGTTATTATTCCTGCGTGGCCCACCATTGCCTCTGGAGCTCTGTTCTGAAAGTCAATGGCTGCCTCAAGTTTCCTTTGGGGATACCGAATGAGTCTGGCTACGATGCTAAAGAAATTTCCTCTCTTTTGCTGGCTCTCTTGATGGTTCGCCATAGTTAAAATATTTCTTTTTATTAATTATGGATGGCCTTTAATGTTCCCTTTAGTGCACAGACTGTTATTAAAATGACCTCAGAAATTATTTAGTCAAACTTCTTCCCGCTGCAGGAATTTTTTGTGTGGCACAAAACCATTCTCCATTCAACAAATATTTATTCACTGTGGCAGATATTGTTAATATTCTACCTAGTGTTCAATTACTTTTCTTTTTTCCTTGCCCGTGGAATTTTTTTTTTTTGAGGGAGAATTATGTTCACACCCAAGCAATAAATTTTTATTGGCGTCAGTCAATCATGATAATCCTATTGTCACTTCGCATTCTTGGAAGCCCTGGTACACCTTCATTCCGGCCAAAGAGACCTAAGAAAAGGAAATTGCCCTGCAGAATTATTCAGGAGGTTTTGATTTTCTAATGAAAAGAGACAGACATACTGCAGTGCCCTTTCTCATTCTGGCCTTGAAGGTGAATATGATACTTGCCACCTTGTGACCAAGAGGATAACGGCAAGAAAGCTATAGACACTATGGATCTCGTGAACCAACGCAAGGAACCAGTTAGCTGTAGATACCTTGTTATATAAAGAAAACATAGTCACTGTGGTCAGGTTTTCTGTTTTCTGCAAAAAAGATATCTACATTCAAGATACACTCCATTCCAGACCCTGTGTTGGGGAAGGCATGTGGTACACATAGAGATGCACCATGCAGATCCCCCTTCGAGGAAGACCCGCTGCCCAGCAGTGAGGCCCAGGATCAGTGGACAGCCTCCAGCTGCCAGCCTTTGCAGTTCTGAAAAACTCCCCTCCAGAGAGCCCTCCCGCCCCAGTCTGAGATCTGACCCTTCCTTGGGCAGCCTACGTCTTATGACTAGGTGGGGTTAGGGCATACAGATCAAATCATTTTGGGCCATTGTGGGACTCGCTGGCAGGTACTTACTCCAGAACTCCCCATCAGGTTGACTGAGGATTTGATGACATATTGTTGCATTCATGGCCTTGAATGGCAATGGCCAGTAAAACTGCTCCTAATGGGCAGGGTGAGGGGTGGGGGGTGAAAAAGATAATTGACCAAGGTTGGAATATGTATGAAGATATGGTCAGTACCGAATGGCTTGGCAGGATGGTCAAGAAGTTTCAGCGAGAGGCATATGGATGAACGTTTGGGATTAGCACAAAGTACCTCTGTATCACAGGTGAAGAGCTGCCTGAGAGTATCTATTATGCGAAAGGCACTGGCAAGATGACTGGTCTAGTTGTTATTGGCCAGCCTCTGTCATCAAGCATCCCAGGATTAACATGACAGGCAGACGACTGATGTGGCCAAGGTAGTGGAGATTACACATGGGTTCTGTAGTATGGACTCCCACTGACCAAATCTGATTAGCTGCTAACATGGCGTGACGCTGGATGGTCTAACCAGCCAGCAGCAGAAATGAACAACGAACACCCGATGTAGAACCAAACCTTGAGAAGACCAGTTGGCCGCTTGGCTGCAAGTTGACTATGGGCTCTTTCTGTTCTATATGGGTCAATGCTTCTTTCTTACAGCAACAGAAACAGTATTTTGGATTTGGATTTGCTTTTACTGCCCGTGGGATTTAAGCAGTCACTGCTACCTAGAGGCTTATAGCATGACCAACCAGCATGGGATTCGCATATAACATTGCATCAGGCCAGCAGACCCACTTGATAGTAAAGGAGGCATGGGAGTGTTTTATCTTGAATGACAGTCTACTTTTCTAAAACTATACGTCTCAGTCTCATGATGCCACTTTTATGGTAATGTTTTACCAATGTTGGTTCATAAATGAATACTAAGCATTCCTGACCTGATCTTCCCACCCTGTAGGGAAGGTTTCTGGACAAGGATAGAGATAGTTACTCCTATATTAATAATGCCTTACTTCTGCCATTGGACAGTTCTCTACTGTTCTGTGCAATAACGCCCATCAAGTTAGCATTAGGAAATATTTGGGGATTTAAGATTAGTACTCAGAAAGTTGATGAGATTTATTGATATAATTTATCAGTCATAAAGCAAGCTCATATGTGAGCTCTGTGCACACTTGTTTTTCCAGGAATGTATAAGTGATAGTGGATGAGAGTGAAAAAATAAGCCCAGGGATTTTGGGGATGTGACTTAAAATCATATGCAGTGACTCTGACATTTCTTCACAACTGATGTTTTTTTAATGTTTTTAATTTTTTTAGTGTTTATTTATTTTTGAGAGAGAGAAACAGAACATGAGTGGGAGAGGGACAGAGAGAGAGAGAGAGAGAGGGAGACACAAAATCAGAAGCAGGATCCAGGCTCTGAGCTGTCAGCACAGAGCCCAGTGGGGGGCTCAAACTCACAAACTGCAAGATCATGACTGAGCCGAAGTCGGATGCTTAACTGACTGAGCCATCCAGGTGCCCAGATGTTTTATTTTAAAAATGTATGCAAATTTTGCCTTTTGTTTCACAGTATATCTGTTTCTATTATAATAGAAAACAATTGGGCCGGTGGCTCGGTTAGTTAAGCATCTGACTCTATTTTGGCTCAGGTCATGATCTCGTCATCATGAGATTGAGCCTTGTGTTGGAGCCTGCTTAGGATTCTCTCATTCCCTCTGCCTCTGCTCCTCACCACCCCCGCCCCCCCCCCCAGAAAAGAAAACAATCAATTCATCTCCAAGTCTTCATTAAATTAGTGTTCTAGACAGATGTGCCATATTCACCCTTTGTCTTCACTTTTCCCTGCACACAGAGTATCTCCTTGGTGAACCCTTGGAGTCATAGAAATTGCTCAGAAATGGAATGAGGTTGGAAGCAGGAGGAATACAGAGGACTGATTTCTGGGAGCAGCTGTTCAAATAGAGGATAAAGGAAGACAAGCAATGAAAGGGAACAGGAAGGCATAGTCAGAGGGATAGAAGAAATGGAAGACAGTCCTTAAAACTGAGGAAGGACAGTGTCACCTTAGGACCCAAACCACTTTGAAGTTTGAAAGAACCGTTTCTGTAATGCTATGGAAATAAATGATACAGTGGGTTAAAGAGTGAGTGGAAAGACTACTAATGTATTTATATATATATATATATATATATATATATATATATATATGTACTATCTCACTATTTAACTCACTTTTTCCTTTTTTTTGCTTTCACTTATAGTAATTATTTTTTATTTCATTTTCTTTTTATTACTTTATTAGCTATAAATTCTTTCGTTATGTTTTCTGTCATTGTTGATGACAATTCAACTCCATTTACCCTCTCCCATCTTATTAAGCTATGGTCATGTATTTGAATTCTACATATATTTTCTATTCCATGGGACATTATTATTTTTATTCATATACTCAGTATTCATTTAAGTTTACCTATGTTTATCCTCTCAGTTGCTTATTGCTTCCAGATTCTCTGAGCTCCCATTTTCCTTTTGCCTGAAGACCTCCCTTTTAACATAGGGCTGAACATGGGAAATTCATTTTTTTTAAATATCTTTACATTTCACCTTTATTCTTGAAGGATATTTTTACTGAGTATAGAATTCTATATTGGTAGTTGTTTTGTTCAATACTTTGAATGTGTCACTTCAATTTTTTTCTGGTTCGTCACTTTTCTTTTATGTGGTCACCTTTACTATTGAGCTGGTGTTGATGCTCATTTGAAAGATCTGTCTGTCTGTCTACCTGTCTATCTAGCATCACCTATCTATCATCTGTCATGTCAGCTGCTTCCAAGATTTTTCTTTTTGTCAGTTTTGGCAAATTCTTGATAACTGTACCTTCAAGTATTATTTCTTCTCCCTTTTCTCTCTCTCCACTCCTTCTGAGACTTCAAGATATGTATGCTAGACCCTTTGCTATGTCTCATGAGTCTCATAGACTCTTTTACACTTCCCACATCTCCCCCTCTTTCTGTGTGTGTATAAGAAGCATTTTTTTTCCCCATTGATCTTCCAGTTCGACATTTCTCTCCTGAACATTATTGGCTATACAATTAAACACACGTATGGAATTCTGAAATTTCAATTATCTTCTTTTTCAGAGTTTCATTAAAAAAAATAGTTTCTAGTTTTCTGCTAAAATTCTATATCTTGTCATCTGATTTCTTTCATTTCAAGCATAATTACTTTGAAGTCTATGTCTCATAACTTCTATATCTGGATCTCTTGCAAGCCTATGATTTTTTTATCTTATCTCTTCATATGCTTTGTAACTGCTTTATTGATCACAGGATATCATGCTTGAATGTTACCTTTCTTCAGAGAGGATATACTTTGATTCTCACCAGCACTTTGTGTAAGGACAGATCTCCTAAATTTGGTCTCATATTAAGTTAAGCCTGTTTGTTCATTTCTAAATTGTAGCCCTTCTTGTGTACTCATATCTGGAAGTAGAAGTATTATGTCCTGTATTCATGTGTCAATTTGAACTGAACTCAAAGTGGAAAGAGCTATGACTATGAATAGAATATGATTCTATCCTTTAAATTTCAAATACTAGGTACTAGTATTACCAGACCATTTACTCAAAATTCTGATTCTCTTTACATCATTTTATTTTATCTATGTATGTATGCATGCATCTATCTATCTATCTATCTATCTATCTATCTATCTTATCCATCCATCCATCCATCCATCCATCCATCCATCTGTCCGTCCATGCTTCCCTGACTCAGTTTGGGGTGAGAAACAAATACATGCCTCCCTACCCAGGCTGAGATGAAGGGAGATGGTCCAACACCCTACTACTCTGAGCATTTGAATTCTCCTACCATCTTTCACTTCAACTCTTTCATATCCACAAGTGAGACCTCCCACATTTTTTTTTTGTTTTTTGTTTTCCTCCTACCTTTATCTTGATTTACAATATGCTGAGAAGAGCATTTTTAAGAAAATACATAATTAAATGTTAAAAAATACAACTTACGGTATAAATAAGACATATATATATATAATGTGTGTGTGTACACACACACACACACACGCACACATGCACACACAATGGAATATTACCCAGATATCAACAAGAATGAAATCGTGCCATTTGCAACAATGTGGGTGGAACTAGAGTGTATTATGCTAAGCAAAATAAGTTAGCCAGAGAAGGACAACTACCATATGATTTCACTGATAGGTGGAATTTAAGAAACTCAATAGATGAACATAGGGGAAAGGAAGGAAAAGTAAAATAATATAAAAACAGGGAGGCAAACCATAAGAGACTCTTAAATAAATACAGAGAACAGAGGGTTGCTGGAGGGATGTTGGGTGGGAGTACGGGCTACCTGGGCGAGGGGCATCAAGGAGGGCACTTTTTGGGATGAGCACTGGGTGTTATGTGTAAGTGATGAATCACTAAATTCTACTCCTGAAACCAAGATTATACTATATGTTAACTAACTTGAATTTAAATAAAATCTTGAAAGAAAAAATACACCTGTGGGTTTAGGCTTATTGAGTAATTGTGATTTAATTTTCTCTAGCATTCTCTTTTTTCCCAAATATTGAACAATAAACATATATTTACCTGCTGTCTGAACAATAACAAATGTTACTTTTATAACAGAATTTTTCATCTTTTTAAAAGCGGAGTTAAAATTATTACCTCCAAATATATCCTGAAAGTCTGTTTAATGATTCAATTAATTGTCTGAATGATTGTCTTTAAAATAGATAAGTAAGCAGTCCTCTTACCACCTCTCAGTTTTCTTACAGTACCTCAGGAATGAAATGTTATGGTTTCTATATAATATTACATTCAGATCAGATCTGAAATCTTTTAGGAAAAATATATCACTTTAGTCATCCTTAGGATAGACAGAACGTGTTTATTTCAAGTGATGTCACTAACTAATGTCCACTTGTTCCTACCTTTCTCCTTCTTCATGTTGGTTGGAGCACCATGGAAATTCACTAAAGGCTGCTACCCAGGAGACTCAAGAGGGAATTGTTAAAAAGGAGAATTATCCAAACATTATCTTTTCCCTTTGCAGACCAAACAGGAAAGAAAACTCATAGGCAAAGTACTAATAGATTTGCTTTGTGCTCGAATGCTCTAAGAAGGATATGGTCTGGACTAAGGAGCTGTGGCTCTCTCTGGTTCCATGTGCGATGACCCAAGGTTTGTGGGTTCAGGGCCAGAGAAGTGGATTTCTGCCACTGAAGACTCATTAGGGCTGATGCTGTGATGGTGCTAGAAGGGAAACCTTATGTTCGCCTCAGATCTGCCAACTGTCCAGCTGCCATCCCCATCAGCAGTGGCAAGAATGCTCTGAACTTGGACTAGAGAAGACACAGTGAGAGCCAGGCTAGTCAATGAGCCTAATCATGGTAATGCTAATAATAGCAGACCTTTACTGAGCACTTACTGTGAGCCAGTACTGCTGAGAGCAGCCTGTGTGCCTTGCTCCACTTAATCATCCCAACTGTAATAAAGCTGGGCTGTTATGATAACTGTTTTGCATTTAAGAAATGAGGCTCAGACAGCTTAAGTAGTTTGCCTATGATCCCTCGGTCAGACAATGGTCGTGGTAGGTTCTGCACTCAAGTCTGTCTAATACTGTTGCCCAGGATCTCATCACTTGGCTTTCCCACCTCTCAAGTCCAGTGTCTCAGCAGGGCACTCTGGTCCTCCAGGATGTGGCCCCGGGCCTCCCTCCTGCCCTCCCTCCTAATCACCACAGGCCTCTTTTCTTGGGCCCTACAAGTTCAGGCTCCACTCCCCAAGTACATCTTGCGCTTCTGAGATTCTTTGCTTTTGCTCACTACCTGTGCTCATTCCCTTCTTACCTGCCAAACCAGCTTTCATCCAAGTCCCTGTGCACATGCCACTTCCTGTGTGGAGCCTCTCTCAGCTTCCTCTTCCACCTCTCGGCCTCCTTAAATCTGTTCCCTCAGTACCAAGTTCATGCTTTAGCACAGAGGTTAGCACACTATGGTCTGCAGGCCAAATGGCTGGCTGTCCAGTTTCATCTGGCCCACAAGCTAAGAATAGCTTTAATATTTTTAAATATTTGGAGGGGGAAAAAATCAAAAGCATAGTATTTTGAGACACGCGGAAATTATTTGGAGTGCAAATGCCAAAGGACATAAATAAAGTTTTATTGGTAAATAGGCAGATTCATTTGTGAAGATATTGTCTATGGCTGCCTTGGTACTACAACAGCAGGGTTCAGTAGTTGCAACAAAGACAGAGGGCTCCGTGTCTCAAATAGTTGCTGTTTGGCTCTTTATAGAGAAACAATTTGCTCACTCCTGCTTTGGAGTACTATCAAATTGTGTTTCAATATGATGTTGCTGAGTTTTATATCACTGTGCCCGGCCTGGGGCCTTGTCCTAAGTAGACAATAATTTAACGAGCATATGAATGAAAGTTAAAAGTATATGGGAAGGATTAGACACCAAGAACTTGGACCCCATATCATTTCTGTCAGTGCTGTCTCAAAGTAGGGGAATCTGATCAACAGTTTTCACAAAGGGATACTTCACAGCTGGTAGTAGCAAACCTGTTACCCTTTATAGCCTGGGAGGATGCAGATCTGGATGGGAGCAGTTTCAGGACTCTGGACAGAGAAAGTCACATAGAGTTAGGCACTCTGGGAACACCTGTAGTATTCGGTAGAGATTCATGGCCAGCTGATGGGAACCTCTCAAGGCAGGAGCCAAGAAAATAGATGCCCTGGTCTCCTCCTCTCCCTTCTTCCCATCTCTGCTCAGTCCCTCTGTTGGCAGAACTCAACCAGGCGCTGGAGCACTGTCAGTGTCATGCATGGAGGCTGGTTCCTGGAAAACAGCGCAGGAGGGAGAAGAGAGCAACCTTGGGGGGAAGAGGGAAAGATATTCTACATACAAATCGTGACAAGTCACATCTATTCTTCAGGCTTCAATTTCCTCACCTATAAAATGGTCAAGTTGGTTTGTGACGTTTATCAATGACAACAGCAACAACAATGAAGAGTAAGAGAAGTTTTTGTTGAGAATTTACCGTGAACCATACAATCATTTTGTCAGACAGCCTTCGGAATAAATACCATCCCCATCACACAAATGAGAAACCTGAGGCTCAGGAAGAAATTGCAAGATATTTAATGGCCAGTCAATGGCCCCATTTGAGACTACACTTTTCCTGAAGTCCCTCTCTCATTCTTGCTTACCAGAACCCCAATCTGGTTGCACTGGTTGGGGCAGTAGCTTCTTGGGGCTTCTGATGTCTTTCAAGTTAAACTCAGTACTAACTAGTCAGCCGTGGGTTACCTGTCAGCTCTTCTGGATTCACTAAATTCGCACATTCCCTCCCTCGTCTCATATCTAGTGTCCTATGGACACCAGTTTCAGGCAGGGTCTCCCCTATTTCTCCCCAGAAAGCAGAGCTGCTAAGGAAACATGGTCCCCCATCCCCTAACCTCTTCCTTGTTACTATTGTAATAAGAGACTTGGGCAGGAGTCCTAGCAACAGAGACCTTTTCAATAAAGTTAGTCTGATGACAGATATACCAGTGTTTTCCAGAAACATGTCGAAGGCTGAACATCATTGGTCTGAATCCTGGTATGTTTGTTTATTTATTCTGAGCAATTTGCTCAACACTGGAACCCTTGTACATCATAGCATGGATGTGATTTCTTAATTATTCATGCCATTAATAATTGACACCATTAATAACACTGTAATACCATTAATAATTGAGTACATAAAATGGTATTCTCTGGAATTAATTTATTATCATTAATTTTCTGTGCCAGCTTACTAGAGCTCATTAGAATGGTGGTCAGGGTCTGTGCATCAAATTATTTAACTAGTCATCTTCAGGCTTAAAAGGCCAAGGAATTGTGGAAAGCACTCCAACCACAGCCTCTCCTTACCATTAACAGTCTCCTCTTTTGTCTTTTATCCAGGAAAGGTGGGGGTGGGGGAAAGCGTCTTGTGAACACGTCCACATAATTCAGTCTCACTGCTGGCTTATAAAATAGGGCTTAATGAAGAGGAAGGAAGCAAGATGCCCATGGGTCTACAAAGCCTTTCAGTGAACCTACCCTCGGGGCTACCAGTCCCCCCAAGACAGGTCTAGAGCTCAGCCCTCTCCTGCCATAGACCCCAAGAACTGTGACTGCTCCCATTCCCTAATTAAAGCTTTGGGGGTGCCCGGGTGGCTCAGTTGGTTAAGCTTCTGACTCTTGATTTCAGCTTAGGTCATGATCTCATGGTTCATGAGATTAAGCCCCAGGTGGGGCTCTGAGCTGACAGCTCAGAACCCGCTTGGGATTCTCTCTCCCTCCCTCTCTGTCTCTCTCTCCCTGTCCCTCCCCCACTTGCACGTGGTCTCTCTTTTTCTCTCAAAATAAATAAACATTAAAAAATAAAAAGGCTTTGGCCACCTGTTTGCTCCTCCAGGATCTCTCTTCCCTTAAACTGACCAAAGAAAAATGTTTTTGTCTTTGCCATCTCATCGTGATGCTACCCCTTAAGAGAAGCCAGATGACCCTTTTAAGAGTTTCAGAGCCAAATATAATAGAGGCACTGAAAGGAGAGAACAAGAATTGCCTTCAGGGATCAGGTACACTCATTCTGTGATTTTACAGAGCTTCAGTCCTCATGTGAGGCACTGAAATTCATTGAGCCTAATGTAACTACAAAATGGCGTAATACCTACAGTGAAGGCAGGAGAGATAGCCATGGAGAAACACTGCCTCAGATGCCCCTTCTAGGAAGGACCTGATGCCCAAGTGAAGGGGAGGGTCCACAGACGGCCTCCAGGTGTTGGCATCGTCAGGGTCTGCTGAGGTGGGGAGAACGGCCGGGTCTGAGGGCACAGCCTTACCAGGTAGGATGACAGACTCATTTGGTCTGCCTGGAACTTTCTTGGCACTAAAAGTCCTGCAGCCCAGGATCGGGGTTTGGACTGAAGTCCAAGTCCGTGGGCACGTCTTTTGAAAGCAGAGACATTTGCCCTAAGCATTTGACAAGGCCAATCCTCTGTGACGTTTTGGGTGCATTGTCTGGAACAATGGACCACAGTGATTCTGCTCTTCCTCCCTTCCCCCATGCCAGCTGAGCTGAATACAGCTGCCCACAAAGCCCAGTGGGATCTTCTGACAAGAAAATTAATGTGATATATTCCTCCCATGAACTCCCATAACACTCCATAACTTTCTAATGGTGCTGTCCACATTTCATGTTTTATTATAGCTATCGCTGAGTTTCTCTTCCCCTCTCCTGAACTGTGAGCCTCAGACCCCGTGCCAGTGAGTGCCATGTTTGTGTATGAAGAAATGAGGGAATGGATGGCACCTAGACTTCCCTCCTTTGGATGCCCATTAAGGTTTGAGAGCCCCCAGCTGGGCAGGGTTAACCAAGTATGTGAAAACCTGTGACATCAAAAGCCTGCCTCCACCTGAAATCCAAAGTCCTATTTTGTTAACTCCTAGGTTTATTTGTGCAGGAATACATCTATTAAATAATAGATGCAAAATCACTTTAGGAATTATTTATGTGCGAGGTTAAACCTAGAAATATGTCAGTGTCTCTGTTTAAACATAGTCTAATCCAGTCTTGGAAACAGGGCAAATGTATCAAAATTGCTATCCTAAATTGTACTGAGGTTTTCCGATAAAAAGGAATAAACTAATACTACCTAGTAGCAGATACTTATTACTAATCTTCTCTTAGTGGATTGAATGCTTCAGTTAGCTTTTTAGGATCTTTGAAAATCTTACCTGTGTATACCGGAGCCTTTTTCCCTTGTGTCCCTGGAGGTGTGTATAAATAGATACAATCATGTGGTCTTGAATGCCAATTGTAGGTGTTTTTCCATCTCTCTGACCTTGTTTAACCCTTCTCCTGGATTTAGCCTTCCTGATTAACCAGAGGGGAAAAATTCATAGTATCACCCGGACGCTTTGATGAAGGATACTGACCCCCCCCCCCCCGCCATGATAGAAATCTTCTTCCTGATGAAACTTATCAACTATTAATTAGTTCACTCAACTGACCAGGGATCCGTCTGCATCAGATGATATTAAATGCTCAGAAAAGGACACGTCTGGGACTCCGAGGCCCTTGCATTTGAAACTCATTGCCTTCCTGCCACCCAGGTTTGAAATTGGGTACTGCTCTAAATTAACTTTAAAACTCAGCTCCAACTGAAAACGTTGGGTCTCATATGGGCAGGTATCATCACCTGACATACTCCACATTGATTCATTTATCTGTTTATTGTCTATCTCCTTCCAATATAAATCAGTTCTATGTGGTCAGGGAATTTTGTGAAGTGTGCCTAGCACAGAAAATTTTTGTTTATTGAATGCATTGATTGAATGATTAATTCATGGACCAATGGATTCATTAAATGATTAATTTCTGAATTTTCAAACTTCTAAAAATCTCCAGTGAAGGTATCCTCAAAGCCATCTAGTCTAACTTGCGTTCTGCACCCCTCTGAACAGTCATCACCTTGAATGTGAACCATGCCAGGAAAAGGGGCTCATTACCTACTAGGAGAGGCAACTCTACCATCTTGCTTTAATTGTGGTATAGGATAAGTTTGCTTACAGGGCATTGTTTGCATAAAGTGAAGACTGTTTTTGTACTTGTTACAATAGAATAATCTGTAGCTACTCCAGAATTACTAATTAATACTTTTCATAAAGTCAAGTGAAGTTTTTTACATTGATTGAATCCTTCCTGTGTTCTAGATGCTTTGCTTATACTAATTCTCACAATAATGCAACGAGGTCATCATTTGTGTACCCGTTATCCAGATAGGCCAAATGAGTTTCAGAGAAGGTCCTACTAAGGCATTCAGCCTTAGCAGTGGCCGAGAATTCTGGTCTTCCTAGCATTATTATGTTCATTGCTCAAATAATTACTAATACTTGCAGAACACTTATACAGCTCACAAAATATCCTTAAAAAATCTATCTCACCCTAAATTTATTAGCACCCAATGAGTAAGAAGGGCATTATCACCCTGGAGCTAGAACTCTAGAGACAGGTTCCGAACAGCAAACAGTGAAGTTAAGACAAGTGAACTGGAAACAAGTTTCATATTTTACACTCTAACACTATTCCACCACACACAAAAAAAAATCTTGTCTGATCCTTACAGTGTATCAACTCCTTCCAAAAATTTGACATTTGTTTCAATCACTGAATTTATAAACACATTCTTATTTCCATCATAGGCCCTGGGTGGGGCCGAAGCAGCAAAGATGAACAAGGCATAGACCTGCTGTGAGTTCACAGGGCCATTCACAGGAGGGCTCAGGAGTGTCATGGAAGACAGTGAGAGTCTGATGTCATGCTTGCTTTGGGAAACCAGGCAGGGCAGGGCAAATGTTTCTTCCTGTTTGTCTTTGAAGTTGGTTTGCGAATACATCTTTCTTCCCTACCAGACTATGGGTATCTTGAGGGCAATAATGATGATAGGGACATCTTGACATCCTCTTAAGCATTTGGCACATAGCTTTGTCCAATGTTGGTGCCAGTAACGACGGCTTTGTATGACCCAAGCTACTATTTTACACGAGGACATAGCCACTCATGTGTTCAAATATATCAATAACCCTATCATAAGAGGTCTGGGCTGCTTTGAAAGCGTTCGACCAGTTGAAATAGTTACGCGACTCAGCGGAGAGAGATGGGTCACCAGATCAGGAGCTGACACTTGGAAGGGAAAGGTGGGCTGAGGGCCAGGGCCAGGTTAATAGAGCTCCAGGTGGAGGCCCAAGTGGAACCTAGGGTGGGCTCAGGAAAGATGCTCAGGAAGAAGTCATCCACACTGTGCCACCCTCGAGGTCACAACAACCAGATTGTATCTAAGCCTGCCTCAACTCTGGGGAGCCTAAGGAAGACTAGTGAGGACGAAAGAGGGAAAGAAAGGAGAGAAAAGAAGCTAACCATGGATCCCTTCCTCACAGCAGGCTCCCAAGCATGAAGTGGAATCTGAGCCGACAGAGAAGGGAAATCTTCAATCGCAGTAGTGGGTGGTGTTAGATACTGGGCTAATACTTTAACCATTGAAATGAGACTGTTCTCTTGCCTGAAGGGGCACCAGAGAATATATCTAAAAATCTGAGGTGACCCAGAAAAGGTAAAAGCCTGTGTCTAGAGGCCCATGGCTCAGGTTTAAAGGGACAGCTAAAAGAAGAAAGCTGCCGTCTGTTTATATGCTCTGAAGTCCGTCACGATCAACAAAACTCATTGACACAGAATTGATATAACACAGGTTACACAAATGTGAATCTTGCTTTATTGTTAAGGGCATAACATGAGCACTTCCTCATACTAGAAAAGAAATTTCATAATTATTTCGTGGTTGCATAATGATCCATTCAGTGAATGTGCTTCCCCGGTGATTGGGTGTTTGGATTGTTTGAAGTAATTTGCGTCTTAAGCTCAGAGTTACTGCACACACAGCTGCATACACCAGTTGGAACAAGTCAAGTTGAATTCGAACATATTTTTTTTTTTCCGTAAAGCATTGTCTTAAGTGCATATTACTGCTCACCTGGGGAATGAACCCCAAAATTAGATTTTCAAGAAACTTGGGCTTCTTTCAAACAATGGGCTGATTGTCCCATTTGAATTAACTTCTCTAGAATGATTTAGACAGGAAATGGGAGGAGGCTGGCCTGCTCAGAGCAGGGCTCTCTGCTGTCCAAGTCAGCTCCCATAGAAGCTATCGGAGATGCTGTTGATTTAACACCAAAAGTATCCCTTGGATCAGTTTGATTCTGAGAGAGAGAGCGTGTACACGATGGGAGAAAATACCTTTCCCTGAAAAATTATTGAACATATCCTGTATCATTGAGCCTCTGGACCCACATTATCTCATTAGGACTGTAAGAGAACCTTGACTACTGGTGACCAAGAAAAACTTATTATCCCCAGTTAGCAGATGAGGAAACTGAGGCTCAGAACTTTTCCAAACTCAATCTACTGTTGGATAGCAGTGTCAGAGGACCAGAATTTAGGCCTTTTCTCTCTCTTAATTCATGTTCTACACACATATTAACATGTTATAATAATATGGTGTTTGTGTATATAGATATAAAATCTTGACACAATAATCCGGGACTGGAAAAGTTTGCTTGGATAATGAAGGCCCTGGGATTGGTTATGGTCTGATTTTCACTGATGTTGGTACATGTTCTACAATTCTTCAAATTCTTGCATTTCAAGCCAGAGCTGTGCATTTAGCAATTAGGAAAACTCAGTGAAGTATGGCTTCACAGAGGAAGAGCGCTCTATTCAGAGTGCTTTTTTAGAATATACAGCATTTCCTTCCCTCGATGAAATAGTGATCTAAACATTCCATTATTCAAACATGGGGTGAATAATAACAAGGTACTGGCTGGAAGTATTACAATGGGAAAATACATAGAGGGATTTATAAGCTTTTGTATTGAAACTTGTTCAACATCTTCTCTTAAAAAGAAAAAAAAAGTTCCCAAGACTTGATTTGACTCCTTTGCTGTGTGCTATTTTATTTTCTGCACAGGCCGGAGTTTGCTAAGAAATGCTAGCAGTCTCCAATGTCAGAGGCAATGGGTTATAGAACCATCAAAAACAAAGACCGGGAATAGCTGCAAAGCTATTGCTTTTGTTTTGGGAGGATAGATGCTGGATTCCACCCTTTAATACGTTCCTCATGGAGTGTAGCTGAGTCTGATTTCAGTGGTGGGTGTAACCAAGACCTTTGCCCTCAAATTCATTGCAAGGGGCTGTAGACAACAAAGGCCACTCGAGGACTGACAAGGAGTCCTCTTGGAATGAGTGTAATCCAAAACCCATCACAGAGTTTTATTAGAACCAGGGAAGGTGACAGAACTATTGGTCACGACTCCAAAGAAGCTAGAGAAATCCCACATGCTTCAGGGACTACTGCAAAGCTTTCGTCAGTGCCAAAGGCTCATTTAACTCTTTTTTTTTTTTTTTTTTTTTTTTAACCTTTCACGGAGGGCAGAAGAAAGTACTGGTATTGTTGAATTTGGGCCACTTATGTTGGCTTTTTTTTTTTAACTGTTCTGGAAAATGTGACCATAAACCTCGGTAAGAAAGAGAATGTCTTCTGTTAGCTTAAATTTGATACACATCATCTACTCTAACTCAGGATGCTTATGGGCACTCAGTAGAACTGAGCCTTAGCTTAATTTGTTTCTTTCTTGGTAATACCCACTTTTAAAATTATTTTTTTAAGGGAGAAGGCAGTCCCTTAAGAATTAATGGAAGGAGCTCAATGCAGAGTCCCACGACCTGGGTAAAAACCTAGCTTTTATCAGTTATTAGGAGGTAACCCCAGGAAAAATTTCTTTTTAAATAGTATTTATTTATTTTTGAGAGAGAGAGAGAGAGAGAGAGAGAGAGAATCTGAAGCAGGCTCCACTGACAGCACAGACCTGAAGCAGGGCTCAAACTCACAAACTGTGAGGTCATGATCTGAGCCAAAATCAGGAGTCGGATGCTTAACCAACTGAGCCACCCAGACGCTTCCCCCAGAGAAAGTTCTAACTTCTCTGAGCCTCAGGGATATCTAGTATCATAAATAACAATCTGATGACTTGGGGCCATCAATCCCAATTTACAGATGAGAAGGAAAAAAAACCTGTTGCTGAGTGAAATTCCATACTTTGCACCACAAGGAGAGTTGGCAGGCTTGAAGCTAGACTCTGAAACCTCATCACTGAGCATGCATGACCTTGCTGAATCCGCTCCACAGTGCTCCCCCTGCCAGAACATATTTTCTCTTGATTGTGCTATTCAGAGATCTCCTCTATCATTCCTTCTCTAATCACATACTTTGTCCAATCGTGGACCAACATACAATAATACAAATCTTTGCTTGATATAAAACCCACCTGGTTTAATTCTGAACTCCAATTTGTTTTTAACAACCTCTCCAAATAGCTTGAATAGCCAAAGCAGCCTTGAAAAAGAAGAGCAAAGCTGGAGGCATCACAACTCTAGACTTCAAACTGCATCACAAAGCTGTGATCATCAAGACAGTATGGTATTGGCACAAAAAACAGACACTTAGATTGATGGAACATAATAGAAAACCCAGAAATGGACCCACAACTATATGGTCAATTCATCTTCGACAAAGCAGGAGGGACTATCTAATGGAAAAAAGACAGTCTCTTCAACAAATGGTGTTGGGAAAACTGGACGGCGACATGCAGAAGAACGAAATTGGACCATTTTCGTACACAATACACACAAATAAATTCAAAATGGATGAAAGACCTAAATGTGAGACAGGAAACCATCAAAATCCTAGAGAAGAACACAGGCAGAAATCCCTTTGACCTCAGCCAGAGCAACTTCTTACTAGACACGTCTCTGGAGGCAAGGGGAACATCTTTCCTGTATTTCTTGATCTGATCTGATATCACATATTATACTCTGTGAACCTTGGAAGGAGGAGTTTTTTGATGTTTAGAATATGAGAGCATTCATAATACTTTTTCCAGAAACACACTACTTTGTGGCTCATCCTAAATAACCTATCACCTGCCAATGGAGGTCTTAGGATCATTCTTTTAAAATTTTTTTTAAATGTTTATTTGTTTATGAGAGAGAGAGAGCAAGCAGGGGAGGGGCAGAGAGAGAGAGACACACAGAATCCAAAGCAGGCCCGAAGGCTCCGAGCTGTCAGCACAGAGAGCCGTGAGATCATGACCCGAGCCAAAGTCAGACACCCAACGGACTGAGCCACCCACGTGCCCCATGGAGGTCTTAGAATCATCCTACTATGACAGCATTCATGTACTGCAATATGGTTTTTACTTTATGGGTTTGCCAAATCAACTAGATTTTGAACTCAAAAGGCCAGATGCTGGACTATTTTAATGTGGAGGTGAATTTAGTTAGGCACATGAACTGATTGTAGGACTTTTTGTTCCCAGCCCAACCAAAAAGAAAATCACATGTGATACATACACAGAGCCCCCTAATCATACTCACACTTAAAAACACACACACACACACATTCAATGAGCCCCTTCTCAATACAAGCCAATGTATTGGGCAGAGAACCATAAACTTGAGGTCCCTGCCCTCATAAAGCTCTCTGCCTAGGTGGGAAGGATGTTTTTACAAATAATGACAAGTACACTGAGATGAATGAAGGAGTATTGTGAGTGCTATGTGGGCATATCTTTAACTAGTTTGGGCAGAGATTATAAAGAAGGCTATCTGGACAGTGTAGCACTTAAGCTGAACTATAAAGAATGGTCAGGAATTAATTAGGTAAACTGGGGGCAGGGAGAAAGTTCATTCTAAGTAGAAATAGCCAACATGTGAAAACCTCAAAAATGGGACAACTGTGGCACCTTTATGAAGACAACGCAAGCCCAGCATGGCTGAACTCCAGAGATAAAGTCATGAGGTGGGTTATGAGGAGAGGCTGAAATAATGGGTCAGGAATTTTGTCTTTCAAAAGAGCAACAAAAGTATTTATGCCTTTTAAATATTGGAGTGACCAGATAAGATACGAATTTTAAAAAGAACGTTTCCATTTCCAAGTGAAGAATGAATCTGAGGGGCATGAGGGCGGATTTGAAAAGACTAGTAAGGATATAACTATAATAGAGCCATGTGTGCTGGTGACTTTAAAATGGGGAGGGCATAACAAAAGAGTAGTAGAAGTGGGTGGATTTGAGAAATATTTAGGGAGTGCGATCAATGAATTTTTGGTGCTTTGTTCCATGTGGGATGATAAAAAAAGGTGGTTCAATATTAAGTTGCAACTTTCTGGTTTTAACAGCTGTTGAGTGGTGGGGAAAGACCAGTTATTCATATGGAAAGTCAAGGGAGAGGAGCAAATTTGGATTAAGATAGTCACAATAACTATGCCACAGTATTTATTGCACATTCACTATGGATAATTGGCTATTCTACGTGTTTTATACACATCTACCCATTTATATTCTAGCATCTGTGAAGTATATCCAGTCATGAATACTTACATAATTCACCCAATGGTCCTATCGCTGGTACCTGGCAGGACTGGTGTTTCTTTTTTTTTTTTTAATTTTTTTTTCAACGTTTTTATTTATTTTTGGGACAGAGAGAGACAGAGCATGAACGGGGGAGGGGCAGAGAGAGAGGGAGACACAGAATCGGAAACAGGCTCCAGGCTCCGAACCATCAGCCCAGAGCCTGATGCGGGGCTCGAACTCACGGACCGCGAGATCGTGACCTGGCTGAAGTCGGACGCTTAACTGACTGCGCCACCCAGGCGCCCCAGGACTGGTGTTTCAACACAGATGGTCTGATCCCTGAAGCCTTGAGTTGACTTACTACCCTTATTGTAGAAAGGCTGAATAGAAAGTGAAATGTATAGTTCTGGAGCTCAGGAGCAAAGTCTGAGCAATACATATAAATGAGGGAGTCATTGTGTTATGCATGATAGGCTGTAACATCTCAATGACTTAACTCAATAAATGTTTATTTCTTGCTCACACTTAGCCCTATGTGGATGTTCCAGTTCGGTGGCTCTCGTAGGCAGCTCCCCCACCAAGCACTGATTCAGAGATCAAGGGCTTCTTCCAACTCAGGGGTCCACCACTCTCTGGAGCCTTCTTGGAGTCCTCGTCTGGCATTCTTCCTATGCATTCAACTAGGTGATGCACAAAGAGAAAGAGAATGGAGGGTTTCTCAGGATGATGTTAGGGACCAGGAATAAAAGTGGTGTGCATCATTTCTACCAAAATTATAGCGGCCGGAACAATTCATATAGTCCCAACCGGCCCCTTGCATTTAGCTGCATGCTCCGAGAGAAAACGAAGAGGAGCCTGCTTCAGATTCTGTCTCCCTCTCTCTCTGTCCCTCCCCTGCTCACACCCCTGTCTTTCTCTCTCTCTCTAAAAAACAAATAAGCATTAAAAAAATAAAAAAAAATAGAAAGATGACCTAGGTCATATACCTGACAAGCTCTCTATGATAATGATGATTAATAATAGTCAAAACTTTTAGAGAATTTACTGTCTTCCAGGCACATTTACATATATTATTTCATGCACTCCTTACAAAAGCCCTTTGTGTAATGCTATTATATAGTTTTATATATAAAGAAACAAAGCTACAGAGATAGTAAATAACTCCTCCAAGGTCATAGCAATCATAAGTAACAGAACAGAAATTTGAATGCAGGCAATCTTATTCTAGCGTCTATGAGTTTAACCCATGTCATAAGCTACATAATTACTAACTTCAAATACTTGAAATATGTCACATTAATATGTAAGTATCTGTGCTATGGGTTCCCAAGGGACAGGACTATCATGAACAAATGGAATTTAAATGATGGTAAATTTCAGCCCAGAAGAAGCCAGCTCTTCCTAACAGAGCTGTCTGAAAGGAAGTAAAGTGTATCCGGAGATAGTGGGATCAGTGGAGGCACTCAAGCATAAGAACAGACCCTTGGCAAGGATATCACAGAGAGGATTCAAGCATCAAATGAGTACTTGGGAGAGATAACATTTATGTTCTCCTGCAACCTACGAGAGTTGCGAAAATTTTCAAGTATATATTTGCTAGTTTCTCCTTGTGAATGTATAACCCCCACACCAGGCTAAGTTGTAAATCCAAGTTAGTTTCAATGCCTGTATGTTCTTTGGGCTGATGTCTGAAAGGAGGAGAAACGAAAAACTTAAAAGAGGAATTAGCCCCTTCCCTTGATATTCTTATAACTGGCAATAGAGACAAGACATACACTTGTGTATCATTCTTGTGAATTACCAGGGAGCAACCTATTTAGAATCTAGCCTGGAAGGGACTTAGAAGTGATATATAGATGGCAGAGGCACTCAAGGTTGGTCTTGAGTTTAGCCTTGTGTTGTCTGTCTGCTTCAAAGTCCTCTGCTTTCCACCATCAGTGGAGTTCTGCAACTTTAGCATGCGTCCAAATCACCTGGAGAGGTTGTTAAATCAACCTCAGCTTTCTGATTCAGTAGGTTTGGGCTGGGACCCACAAATTTGCATTTCTAACAAGCCCTGCCCCTCCCCTGGTGCTACTGAAGCTGGTCAAGGTGATCACACTTTGGGAATCACTACTCGAACATCAGATTTATTGATCAATACCATAATCCTCTATGTGGCTAGTTCTCCTTCAGACTGTGAACTCCTGGGACAAGGACTGTCTTGTTTCTCTTTGTATTCCCGGGGCCCAACCTACTGTTTGTCCCTTAGTTAATTTGTGTTGAGTGAATAATTTGAAAGCAATGTGTGGTTTTCTAGAAGTACAAAGGGGGAAAGTATCTGTGGGAATCAGTTGGGGGAGGAATCCTGTGATCTCTCCTCCCACAGATTTGGAAACATGATTCAGGCAAGGAAGTGTCTGAACTGGGAAACAACCTTCTTTACACACAAACACCCCATTTCATAATTATACACATAAGACTCCAGTCCTCAGATGAGTGTCAGAATCTTTTCTTCTCACCACTCTTCCTCATCATCTCCCTTCCTTTTCTGTAACAGCGACTTCACAGAAGGAAAATAGCCTTTCTTGCCGCCTTGTGATTTGCCGCCTCCTGAAGTCCGTTGGCTTTGGCTGAACTTTGCTATCCTCACTGAAGAGGGAACCCTTTCCCACTGTTCTTTGAGAGAGCAGCCCCTTTGAAGTCACAGCTGGCTTGACTAAACTCATTTCCTCTATCCACAATGTGCGTCTGATGCAATGTTGGCTGATGCTCCCTCTTGCCGGCTCCCGCTATTGAACCAGACCCAAGTGCAATGTTTAATGTGAGTGTTTGGCTTGGCTTAAATTTGGCCAAATCATCTGTACTTTGTTTCATTTGAAAACCTTTTCTCTCTCTCCTGCCCCCCCCACCACCTCCCTCTCTCCCTCCTCCTCTCTTGCTCCCTCCCTCTCTCTTGCAACTAGTTCATTCCAGATGTTTTTGATTTGTCCTCCTGTGGTCTACTCCACCCAGTTCCTAAATCAGTAAATTATTTTCATGCTTCCACCAAAACTTAAGGAAAGAAAGTACTCAATTAGAGAGAGAAACTGATTATAGGTTTTGTAGAGCTTACACTTAGCGATGGCTGCTCTCCTCAGGACATACCTTTGAAAGGTAGGAGAATATGTCTCATGGTTGAGAATACAGTTAACCCTCAAACAACATGGGTTTGAACTGTGTGTGTCCACTTACATATGGGCTTTTCTTTTTTGGATAAATACAGTACTGTAAATGTGTTTTATGATTTTCTTTATTTTCTTTTCTCCGGTTTAGTCTATTATGAGACTATAGTACATAATACATATAATATGTGTTAACCAACTGTTTACATTGATTACAACGTTGATTTACAACAGTAAGCTATTAGTAGTTAAGTTTTTTTGGGGGGGTCAACAATTACATGTGAATTTTGGCTGTGGGGGGTGGGGGTGGTCAGCTGCCCTAACCCCCACACTGTTCAGGGGTCAACTGTACTTGAATTTAGCGTTCAACTTCTTAGCATTTGGAATAAGAGAGTGGACTTACTGCTGATATACTAATAATACAAGTACTCAAACTCATCTCCTCCTTTGAAGCCCTGTATAATTGCTCTTCTTGTTTGAAGTGTCTCTGTTATAAAAGTACAAACAGATTCCCATTCTGTGAACTCCCACGTGAGAGATAAAATGTAACATAAAATAGTGATGGACATTCCCCTCTCCCATCACCTCTGACCCTTCTCAGCATGTTGATTGTGGTGATGAAGGTCAGGGTAGACTGGGTGAAAGAAGGGAGAAATGTTTGCTCTGTTATTATTACGAACAGTAAAGAGCTTCTCAGAGGAAACCATAATCTGACAGGCTAGCAAGAGAATTTAGAAAGTAACGTCAGTAAACTCCCTGAGTTAGGGAAGAGAATTTTGGATGTTTTTGAGAGTAGAGGGGGAGAACTGAGGGTAGCTGATTACACGAGATTAGAAGAGAAATGGAGTGGAAGATTTTAAGAAGTTTACACGGTGTTCTGAACATAATTTTCTCTTAGGTGCCTTTTTAAGTGACTTTAGTCAATACTGACGGTCCTTTCTAAGACTTTTTGTGTGGTTGATGTGGGTTTTCTTTTGGATTTGAGGCAGAGATGCCGCTTACTAGTTACATTACACCTGTAAAATGTTTTGCTACTTATTTTGTTGTTTCATCCTGCCACTTGTCTGCAATACTACCTGACGCCATGAGATTGAAGGAAAATGGCCTTTAGAACCGCACAGCTGCACTTGTTTGTTGGAAGGAGGCAGGTTCTTCTGATACATAGTATTAGAAGGCAGGTTCTTTTCATACATGGTAATGTGTTTAATATGGTCAGTGCCTTAAATTCTCTGAACTATTTCTGAAAAGTGAGTGTATTACTATGCAACTTGCATGAGAGGAATTCAGTGAAATCATTTGAAGTGCCTGGCACACAGTCATATTTGTAACAGTAGTGCGGAAAACCAGGACTCGAGGAATGTGATCAAAACATGGCTTTATTTTTGTCTTCAACTCTTATTTCGTTATTGGGGCAGTTACCCAGGCCACTGAGAATTTTGGCACAGTGTATCATTTTCTGGACATTCTTGGAAATAATAGATAACCAATCATTTTGTGTATCAAAATCAGATGAGTTAGAAATGTCCAATGAATAATGGGCATGGCAATCTACAAATTAATACTTTAGTCTTCATTTAAAGATACGGACCCTCTCCCCAACCCACTCACTAAGTTGCGGCAGCCTAAGTAGGCCAGTCTATGTTTTGGAGAATGAAGTATGATTAGCCCTTCCTTCCTTCTTTATTATCTGTTCACCTGTTTTCTTAAGGTTAAGTTGACCTTTTGAATGCAGGGGGGACAATTGGGAATAGACTGAGAAAATTCTTGGTTGGTCAGTGATAAGTTTGGCTTACAAGATGGATTCTGGCTGATGGGTTCAGCTAAGCTTTCATGGGTATCTCCATGGATTCTTTGATGGCTCTACTACTAAACTTCCCTAAGTGTGACTCTACAGACGTGGACAGTGTCTTTACTTCTGGTTAGTGTGGCCCTTATCCGTACTCCATGCATATCTCTGGCAGTCTGCCCCACATATATTCCATAGATCTCCTTGCCCTCTGGCAGAACCCCTCTTTGATAGGATTCCTATTTAAATGGCTGAGCTTACCAGTGAGACTTCATATCAGAAGACTGATAATTCACACAAGGGAGTTCAGTGACTTCCCAAGCCCCCACCCCCTATCGGCCTTGTAACTACGGGCCGATCCATCCAGCTCTCCCCTTTATTCTTCAGGCATATATCACTCTCCAAGTTCCTGCATCCCCCCAGGATGCAGGAAACATCATCCAACAACATTTGGCTCTGTGGAAACACAGAGCCAAATAGCCCTGCAAATTTAAATAGACCTGTAAATTTAAAGTAAGATGGTGAGAAGAGAAAGGATGGGGGGGGGTGTCATAGTGTAACTTTTCCAAACAAATAATTTTCACAAAAATTATTCTTCCTAATTTCTATTCTTATGATCTCTTTTTTTCTTCCCTGTGGGTTTCAGATCCATACAGCTCCCAGAATTACTTTGAAATGTCTGCAGGTGGTAGGGTATCCCATCTTGGAATTTCTCGTCTATTTTATTTCACTTCCTCAGGTGAAATGTCAAAGTTTACATCCTGTTACACACTCATATATCACCATATTCCTGTGTTACTGCCACCAGATGAAACATAAGTTTTGTGTAAATTCTAGTGATAATAATGTCTTCTGTAAGGCCCATGATATACCTTATATGGTAATACTCACAGAGTAGATCTACAAGAAAGCAGTTTTAGCAAAATTAAATTCCTTAGATTTGTCCTAATTAACATATACATAAAGATGTGGTGTGTTTGAGTGTTCTATAAATATTTGCTGCATTAAAGAAAATGAGTTATCATGAGCTCTGACTTTGCTACTGATTGGCTGTGTTATTTCAGGTGAAAAATCACCTCAAGAGATTGTTTCTTATTTATGGAAGGGAGATTCTATTGATATCACCTGTGAACACTTCCAACTTTCAAAGCCCCATGATCTTGTAATTCCACACATGGATTTTTCTTGTTATAATAGATTCACATGTGTACCTTCTCTGATCAACTAGATGGCAGGAGAATGTGGGTAGGGACTGTATTACTTGTGTGTGAGAGTTAACAAAATTTATTTTACACTCTAACTTCCATAAAGAACCCAAGTGTTCTGGCTAAGAGAACATCAAGGGCAATGCCAAGGATGCTACTGTTGGGTAGCCTTTCTAGTTGTTGGAGTTTGGGGTGATAAGGAACCGATTGAAGGACATGGTGTCTCTACAGAATGGTTTTTTTTAAGTCTGCTCTTTGGTTTCTCTTCTGGAGATTATAGCCTTTGTGAAATTTGTTTCAATATATATACAGGTAGGATCTACAGGGTTTGGTAATTGACATGTCCCACATAGAAGCACCAGCCATGAAAGCTCAAATGAGAGGGAGAGATCACTCTATCTGTTGGGCCCAGGGAAACTTTCACAGGAGAGACAAACTTAGCAGAGTCTTAAGAAATGATTAAGCATTCATGAGGCAAAAGGAGAAGGAAGGAAGGTCACCTGAGGGAGAAGAAGGAGGAAGTGTAAATCATCTCTTCTCTCCTGTGGGATCTGCAATAACTAAGAAAAAGATGAGGAATCAGATATCCAAATACAGCAGTATACTGTAACAGTAAAATTGCACTTACCTTAGGATGTAGTAATTCTCCTCTGAGATACATACCGTAGAGAAACTCACATATGTGTACATGAAGGCATATCACAGAATATTCACAGTAGTATGCCTCTAATAGTGAAATAGAGGCAACAACCTGAATATCCATCACCATAAAGATGCAGTATATTAATCCATGGGGATGCTATAATCAGTTAAGATGAATGTACTAGCAATAATACATCTATCAACATGAATAAACCTTGACAACATAATATTGAGTAAAATATGTTACTCAAGTGAAAAAAGGAAATTTTATGTGAATATGTTAATATGATACTATTCATATATAAACATAAATAAGCAAAACAAAATTTGATATTGTTAAGGAATGTGTAAGTATATGAAAATCTTCAGAAGACCATGGGGGAGAGGAAGGGGGGAAAAAGTTACAGAGAGGGAAGGAGGCAAACCGTAAGAGACTCTTAAATACTGAGAACAAACTGAAGGTTGATGGGGGTGTGGGGGAGAGGGGAAAGTGGGGGATAGGCGTTAAGGAGGGCACGCATTGGGATGAGCACTGGGTGTTGTATGGAAAACAATTTGACAATACATTATATTTAAAAATAAGTAAATTAAAAAATAAAGAAAAAAGATTCAGGAGGATGATAAACACAAAGTTCAGTAGTGCTTCTCTCTGTGATAGGAAGTGTGTGGGAGAAGAATGGGAACAAGAAGGAACATACAGGGGCGCCTGGGTGACTCAGTCAGTTAAGTGTCCGACTTCAGCTCAGGTTATGATCTCACAGTCCGTGAGTTTGAGCCCCTCGTCGGGCTTTGTGCTGACAGCTCGGAGCCTGCAGCCTGCTTCAGGTTCTGTGTCTCTCTCTCTCTCTGCCCCTCCCCTGCTCATGCTCTGTCTCTCTCTGTCTCAAAAATAAATAAAAACACTAAAAATTTTAAAGAAAAAGAAGGGGCATACAGAGAATTGTAATTTTATGGATAGTGGTTTAGCTCTTAAGCCAAGTCATTGGAGTATTTTTTTCCTTCTAGTGTTCTCTAGCATCATTGGATGTCTGAAATATATGTCTCCTACAAGCACAGAATCTTTTTGAAATAAGGTTTATTACTGGCAAACTATACAGAGATACATGGCTTAAACCCAATCCCACAATGGGCTCCCAGTCTTTCACCTGAACTGACTTTGACCAGCGAGCACAGGGCAGAGAATCCATGGTCCAGTGACCTTGGCCTAGGGTAGCAGGAACAGAGAAAACAGACTGAACTCCTTGTTTCCTTGGACAGAGGTATGAGTGAGAGGTGGAGAGAAGGTCACAAGCTTTTCCTCAGTATTTCTAAGAGAGAAAAAAATTCCTATTATGTGGGTTTCTCATTTTAATAAAACCAGAATCCTCTATTTCTACTTAGGTCATTTAATTAAAGTTTTATTAATATCAAAATTCACCCACATTATCCATAGCTACTCAACTTTTATAAACTATGCCTTGGGTTAAAGTAATTAGACTTCTCAAGGGTTCCATGATACTTATTTGAAAACATAAAGGCAGCAAATGCACTTCGAGTGACTGTCACGTGCAGCCCTTTGCCACCTCAGGAACTTAAGAGGTTCCCCTCTGCCTCCCTGAAGAAGCATCCTCAATTGCAAACAGACTGTGTGACAATAGAATCTGATTAGACCGCCCCAGGTCTGTCTGGGTAACTAGTGTGCCACAGCTACTTGTGAAAGACTGGTGAAGAACCAAGAAAAACTGGCAATATTTTAATTCTTTAAGGCATTGCTTCCATATAAGGATTTCAATACACAGCATATTTCCCCCAAATTCTAATACATGGAGATCGCCTGGAGAGGCTGTGTGTGAAAACATGGCTGGCGTGGCTGGTGAGTAGAGTCTGGTGGGAAAGGGAGGTGTTTGGAGCTGCAAGTTGGTTTCCACACTGAGGTTCTGTTAGGTTCCAATGTCAAGAGCACAGAGCCAGTTAACAATTAGGGACGAGCTGTTGGTTGCAACTAGAGGTGAAGTGCTGTAGTTGCCCGGGTGTGCTTGAACAGGTACCCAAGGAGCAGTCAGTAGGGTTGAAATCGAGGATCATGCCCATTTTCCCCTCCTGCAAAATTCTCCGAGGGAGAAACAAATTCAAATACAACAAGGTAAATGATAAAACAGTTGTCTGGATTATAAGTCACCAGTTTTAGTTCCATTTGACTTGTGACAGGGTAAATTCACACATTTTTATCAAGATAGACAAAAACAAAAAAATACCATGCACTTTATTGGGGGAAAATGTACCATGACTAATCCAAGGCAATCCTTAAGTCCTTTCCAAATATTTCAGTTTAGAAGCCACACTGAGAAAGCCAGCCAGTAAGAATAGAAAAGGCATGTCACAAAATCTGGGAGTTAGACAATGAGGGCTCTAATCGGGGTCCCCAACCAAAAGCTCTTTGACTTTGGGGGAAAGTTGCTTAATGTCTATTAGCCTTACTTTATAATGCAAGTGATCTTAAAGGTGTCAAATGAGGTAATGTATGTATGAGGGATAGAATGGGTCGCCTCAAAATGGGCCTCGTCTTTTCCCCATAAGGGGTGCCCCTAGACTTCAAAGCTGACTTACGTTTCCCAGTCACCCAGCACTGTCTGAGAATTCTAGTCCTGTCTTCCCAGAGAGGCCTTTCTCCTGGTGTTTCTGTATTTCTGTTGCCAGTCTTGACAAGAAGCCAGGGGGAAAATCATTGCAGTATTTCAGAAATGCTCATTCATTTTTACTTTTCTTCTAGTGGTGAGTGGACTTGGGTTATTCCTCTGAACACATCTGCCCTGAATTTGCATGTATAATGAAAATGAGTTTTTTGTTAAAATGTTTTTGTTAAGCTGGGTTCAAATTTTTATTTCAAAATATTTTGTTGTGGTCAGGATACACACTTTCTAAAAGGAACTCCTTTGTGGAAAAAAAATATGGGTAACCCAAAGTGGGTGGCTGCTAAGGGAAAGAGCCCTAAACTAGCACCACCAGTGTATACATAATTCTGGCAATTGACAGCTGTTGGGAGGAAAAGGTCAATTATCATTTAAGCAAAATATTTATTGAGGTGTGGATACATACCCAAATCTTCAGTGCACAAACCAACAATTTATATATATATATATATATATATATATATATATATATATATTACTAATATTTGTATGTGTGTGTGTGTGTGTGTGTGTATATATATATATATATATATATATATATATATATATATATAATATTTTTAATACTTTAGAAGGACGTTTTGTGCCCCTTCCTAAGTTCATACCTACACTGTCTGCCCTTTACCTCCTAAAAAATCAGGTAACCAATATTCCGACTTCTGGAACTACACTTTAGTTCCTGCTGTTCTTGAACTTCATATACTCCATTAGACAGTGTGCTCTTTCGTGGTCTGCTTCTTTCACTCATCCGTGGCGGTGTCTGTAAGATTCAACTATGACGTTGCTTGTAACAGATGTTCTCTTTAACTGTTGTATGGTATTCCACTTGGTGAATATTTTTCAATTGGTTTATCCATTCTACTGTAGATAGACATTTGGGTTCTAGTTTTTAGCTCGTATGAATAAAACCACTGTGAAATTCTTATCTTTGTCATGTGGTAGACAAATGTACTCATGTATCTGTGTCAAGGGATAGATATGTATTCGGCTTTAAAAGTAGATAGTTTCAAAAGGTCTTCCGAAGTGGGGATTTTCACATAAGAGAAAGAAGTAGACTTTCTCCTCCGTGGGGAGAGAAGTGGGTAGGGAAGGAGAGGGAGGGTGGACAGTACCTCTACAGGATATACATGTAACACGGGGGGCTGTGTTCTCAGATTTTCTTGTTTTCTTCAGAGATGAAAAAGGTGGGGTGCGGGGGTTGTTTTTAGGGAAAGGCATCCAAGAGAGCATAGGGATGCTCCCTGTCTTCCCTTTGCTGCGTCTCCTAATTTGCTGCCCCTCGGTGAAGGTATAGATGACAGCGCTTAGGCGAGTGACAAGCCGTCAGGTGAAATCACGGTGCTAAAATGAAAATAACCCTGCTCTTTCAATCCTGAGTCAACCCACGGAAAGAATCAGTGTTACTTTTTCTTACATATACAGTGGGAGGGAAAGAGAAGAACAAGACTAGTGACATTACAGAGTAGTGGGTAAACCATGTGTGTGCCATCTTAAACAGGGTGTCTGGTTATGAGTATTTAACTACTTTAGAAGAAAAGCTGTTCGTTAAAGATTCACCTTCCAAAACTCTCTCACAAAAGTGATAACATTACAATTTACCGTCGTGAGTTTTTTGTTGTTGTTGTTGCCTTGTAAAAGGAAAAGCAGCTTCAGTTACTGTCTCTCTCTAGGAGGCAGGTTATCTAGGACCGCGATGCTACAAATCACTATCTTGTTAATTATTCACATATGTTCTTGTTCAAGGCTTGATGCGTTTGTGTCATGAATATTTACATGTGGCAGTCCATCTCAGTCATTCCGAATTGCTCTTAGGATCAGCAATATGAGTACATCGTCAGCTGCAAGCCATAGAAGGCATCTATTATATGGGGGCTTTGGGGGCATTTTTTAATTATTTGGTTCTGTGCCCAAGTTAAGTGGGGATCTGGCAACAACCTGGCTTGTGATCAATGCAGGAATATGAGGCAGATAATTCAGGTCCCTACAGGAAAAGCTACATAAAACATTTTGTAATGTGAACTCAGGCATATCACTCTTCCTCTCTGCCATTCAGCCTGTTCATCTGGCAGGAGTGGAGGTTACCGGAGATAATCTCTAAAGGCATCTGCTAGCTCTAATGTTCGATGACTTTATAATTGTCATCTGGCAATGTGATTATTTTACCAGTGAATCTCAGGGACTCAAATCATCAATATTGATCAAAGGAGGCTAATCAGCTCAACTAAACCAATACTGAATGACCACTCTTGGGCTGACACTGTTCAAAAGAGTCAATAAATAGTTGGGTAAGTGGATGAGTGCATAGATAGATAGATAGATAGATGCACAGATAAAGAAGACGCTTACTACAGAACCAGACAGACAAATTTCTTGGAAAAAACAACTAGTGTATACAGCTGAGTGAAGTAGTTATAATGAGAATATGAAGTAAAATCACGTGCCAGCAAATGTCTGAGTAACTTTCCTAAAAGATCAGATGCCATTTGATTACAACAATCATTATGCCATTTGGTATAATGGGAAAGAGCATTGGGCCAGAAGATCTGAGAACGCATCCTGACCCTGTCACCTACCAGGTTTGTGACACTGGGAAAATTACATATTCTTTGAATCTGACTCAGACTCTCAAGGACTTATTTGAACTTTGTAGTTTGACTATCAAGAACACTTTCTTAGTGTCAATCTAATAATTAATGAGACTGTGAAGATACAAGTTACCTACTCAAGTGTTTATTGCTGTTATTATTAATAAGCAGCATGATGTAAGAACACAGGGAAATTAGGGCTTCATAAGGACTGGAAGACATCAGAGAAAGCTTGACAAAAGTCACATTGGGCACATATTCAGTTCATTCCATGTTCTGGGGTGAATCAGGCACGTATTCAGGTCAACACATACTGAGCATTTAGCATATGCCAGAACCTTGCTACGTCTTAAAGATGCGTGAATACCAACCAATATGTAGTTCTTGACCTTCAGAAACTCACAATCCTATGGGATTTCTAAACATTTAATGAAAATATTCTCTGTGCTAGGCACTGTTCAACAACCATTGTGGTAGAAATGGAAGGCACCAGTTTTATCTTGAAGAGATTATATCCAAGCAGGAAACGGAGACCTTGAAGCAAGCAATTTGAACACAGTGTCATAAGTGAATGACAAGGGCCTTGGGAGTTATTGTACACATATGAGGGATGCTTACTTCATACTAATGGGGCGGGAAGGGGGAAATATTTAGGTGCAGTGCGGACCAGTGCTCTCAAAAGCCAAAATGCATAAGAACCACCTTTGGATCTTGTCAAAATGCAAGTTCTGGTCCAATAGGACCAGAGTGGGGCCTGGGATTCTGCATTTCGAGCAAGCTTCCTGCTGGTGCTGATGCTTCAGGTCAATGTCCCTCACTTTGAGTAGTATAGGTTATAGCAGTATTGAATATGCAAAATACAAGTTAGTGGCAGGAGTTTAAAAATAAATTGTTTACTGTGATATAATTTAACCTGGCTGATCTCTGTTTCTTAGGGAAAAACCTACATCATCAACAAAACAAGACAATAACCTCTTTATTTTTCTTTCAGTGATTCTCAAAGGCTCTCAACAGGCATGCTCCCTGAGGAGGCATATCTAAATCATTAAAGGTTTTTAAAAAATTAAACCAACCCTTTGGTGCTTCTTTTTTCTGAGAATCACTACCAGAGTGAGCCCCTTTCAATAATAGATTGTTGGCATCACGTGTCTTATCTTATAGACATATTAAAGCCACTTCTAGCCTCTATAACCTTGTGCAGATTTAGAGTATCTGACAATCTCCATGAACTCTCTTTCCTCTATTCCTTTGAATTTAGCATCTCATTATGGAAATAATTTTAAAAATTCCTCTTCCCTTCCTGCTCAAGGTGTAAGTGTGGGTGGATGAGTTAGATGTTGAAGGGGGTTGGTTGAAGAATACACACCAATCCTAATTACATTGAACCTAGCCAACATCATAGGTGGGCAAGATTCCAGGCAGACCTGGATACAGATGCTGGACATTCCACTCTTTCTATGATGTTAACAGATTACTTAATTTCTCTGAGTCCTAATGGTCTGTCTTTAAAATGGAGTCAGTAGTACACGGCTTAGGAATTGTTGTCAGAATCAGTGAGATGATGGGTAAAGCATCTGGCATGCAATACATTCTCCTTCAGTATTAGTATTCTTTCCTTCCGTACTGTATTTAGAGCAAGAGAAATTCATATTTAGTGTTCTCTTTCCACTACTTTTTTAGGAAGTCTTCATCTTTGCCAAATAGAAATTCTGGAAAATATCTGCCAACTCTACTCTCTTTTCCCACCAAAACTGTGTGTGTAAAGATCAAGGTAATAAGGAGGGTCAACTAGATTACTTACAATTCAAATGTTTTCAGGGAAGGTCTCTGTGTTTCCTAGGAATCAGAACTCCTGATTGAGTTCCATACTTTATCTGTAATGATATCTGTCCATAAAATTAGATCAGTGTGTCCATAGAATATATCCATGATTGGGAGATTCAAGAAGACCAATAGTTATTTAAATTTTACAAATTCTTTTCTAACCATCAGAGTTGTGCTACAATAAAATCACAGGCTATCATAGGAGCTAGTGGATTTTCTAACACTGAAGGATGAGTAGATAATGAGTACTGATTATTAAATTCATTAATTCTTCAAACACCTATTGAATACTTTGTAGGCCAGACACTTAGTGTTAGGAGAAAAGATTGGAATTACACACACAGTCTCACATATGGCCAGAATGAGAAATGGAAAAGACTCACCAAGCAACAACTGGAAGCCATCCAAACAGTATTTGTTTTTAATATTTACTGATGATGGGAGAAACTTTCCATACATAAAACTTTTATAACATTTTATGTTCAAACTGAGAGACTTGTTACATGTTCTAGATGTGAAATATTCTTGATTATATGCAATGATTTTGGAATTATAATTTTCTGAGCCATAGATCTTCTTAGTGGTCATTGTAGACACTCTAAAAAGACAGGTTTTATTTATTATTTATTTATTTATCGAGAGTGAGTGTGTGTGAGCACATATGAGCACACACAAGTTGGGGAAGGGCACAGAGAGAGGGAGACAGAGAATCTCAAGCAGGCTTCATGACCATCCTAGAACCTGACTTGGGGCTTGATCTCACGACTGAGATCATGATCGGAGGCAAAATCAAGAGTTGGATGTTTAACTAACTCACACAGGCACCCCAAGACACAGGTTTTAGTTAATAGAACTAAATTGTGTGTTATTTGGTGTGGGGATTATAGCTAATTTTGCTAACACTAGATAATACCCACTTGTCTGGTCTCTGGGTCAGTAGTGAGGTGGGATTTACACACTGCCTTTAACAAAAACGTTCAACAGAGACTGAGGATGCAAGTAGTGACTTTTGTATTTGTTTTAATTTTTTTCATTTTATTTGAGAGAGAGAGAGAGCAGAGGAGAGAGGCAGAGGGAGAGAGGGGGAAATGGAGAGGGGCAGAGGAAGGGAGAGAGAGAATTCCAAGGGACTTGATCCTATGATCCTGGGATCGTAACCTGGGCCAAAATCAAGAGTTGGGTGTTCAACTGATTGAGCCACCCAGGCGCCCCTGGCAAGTAGTGTTTTATACTTCCACTTGGGTGTATCATCTCCCTTTAAGGTAGTGGGGCCAGTTTTTGTTTTGCTTGTTATGTAAGAATTGGGTGAACAAATAGAATCCAGTGGGCACCATATTTCTGCTTTGCTCCAGCTTTGTTACAGTTCCTTAGAGATGACCGATCCCAAGTAGCTGCCTGGCTGGCTGCCCCCTTCCCCAAATTTGCCTCTTGTTCCCAAATAGGCTAATGACCAAAACAAGGGAGGGCATGGAAACAAACAATTACAGCCTATTGTGATAAATGTTGTGTTGATTATTTCTGCTTGCCACCTAGCTGTAGTCAAGGAGAAACAAAGTGAGACCAAGGGGGAGGTCAAGTTGGTCACTGGGTTAGATTTGAGGGGACTTCTGTCAATAAATGGCAAATATTGCAAACATTTCAAGTATAAAACAGGCTGTTGATCTATATTATTGTTGACTTTCTTTTCAACCAGCTCATCTTTGAGTATGATTTTACAGACTGTGCCTGAATAGCAGGAAAGCTACTGATCAGATTCTAAAAAGGAAGTCATTTATTGTTTTCTTCCAGAGAATGTATTGATTTTTTTTTTTAAAGGGGAGCCATATTTTTCCACTTGAAATGTAATGGCTATTTTCTCCAGGGTGTTGTTAAAGTTGAGAATAAGATTCACTTAGAATCTGTTGTCTAACAACAGCTGTAACTAGATTATGTAAGAATGCTTCCCCTATCCTCTATTACCTAGTTGACTTGGCCTGTGATGAGTACATAGACCCAATATACCCAAAATACCTAGAAAGAAGGAGAGCATAGTCTTTGAAATACGATGTCTTTGTGCCAGCTCCCCTTTCAGATCAGTCAGAAAACTTTTTCTGCGTGTTAGTAATGTGTCTTGCATTGGTACCGGCACCATAGAAGATTCTCTCAGACTCCAACTTACTCTACCTTCTCCAGTCCTTTCTCAGAACCTCCTCCTCCACAGGCACCTTAGCCAGAAATCTAGGACACACCCTTCAGGAGCTTTCTTTCCCAGCTCCCTCTCTCTTACCTTCTGTGATAAGGTACATGTTGCTGATTGGCGGACCCTCTCTGTCCACTTTTCTTGATTAACACTGCCCTACTCTCAGGCCACCTTTGTCTCTCCCTTGGATTGCTAAAATGACTTTTGTTTTAATTATAAAAAAATTCAGGCTCAGTAGGTTAAGCGGCTGACTCTTGATCTCGGCTCAGGTCATGATCTCAAGGTTAGTGAGTTTGAGCCCTGCTCCTAGCTCTGCACTGATGGCCTGGAGCCTGCTTGGGATTCTGTCTCTCCCCCTCACTGCCCCTCCCCTTGCACATGCACACTCTCTCTGTCTCTCTCAAAAGAAATAAACTTAAGATAAAATTCAAACATACATAAAATTATAGTGTAATGTAATTAACATCCATGTACGTGAGTAACAAATCTTAACCTTTTTATACATGCTTCAGACTTCAGTAAAACAAAATATAAATTTAGTCAAAATTCCATTCAATGTCTCTTCATCTCCCCCGCCCCCTTCTTCCTCCTCCTTCAGAAGCAAAAAGCCATGTAGTTGTTGTTCATTCTTCCAACTGATGCTTTACATCGTAGTTTTTATACATGCATCTATTTGTAAACAGTGTTTCATGTTCCATGTATTAAAAATATACACATATATTATCAACCTGTGTAACCATTTTATAATATACCATTTGTGTTTTTCTCTAGGATTTCTGCTGATGCATATAGAGCTAATGTTCTCATTGTAATAGCTATTGTAGTCCATTTAAAAAGCCACCATATGTATGTTTCTCTATCAATAGACTTTTAGGGTTTTTTTTTTTTCTTTTTTCTTTATTTTTTCCTGGTACAGATGATGCTATAGTGAAAAACTTTCTGTTCATCCCTTTTGGTAGGTATATGAGAATTTATCTAGATTGTGTCCCTCAATGTGGAATATCTGAATTATCAACATATATATTTCCAGCTTGACCAAATTGTTTTTACCTTTTTCTCTTATTCTATATATCTATCTCTGTATCTGTATCTACTGAGAAATTTAAAGAATGGGCTTATAACATGGCAAAGCTGGCAGGCTGCAGATTTAGGTGAGTTGACATTTCAGTCTTGAGTTCAAAGGCTAGAAACTCAGGGGGAAACTCTTTGCTATAGTCTGGAAAATTCCTTTTTCCTTGGGAAAACTCAGCCTTTGCTCTTAAACCTTTAGTTGATTGGATGATACCCACCCAAATTAGGGAGGCTAATCTGTTTTACTCCAGGTCTACTGATTTAAACATTAATTACATCTAGAAAATACCTTCACTGGCAACATCTAGACTCCTGTTTAACCTGATTAACCAAATGACTGAGCACCAAAATCTAGCCAAGTTAAGACATAAAATTAACCATCACAATATTCTTTGCTGTTTGTTTTCTGTTTGGTTTTCCTTTCATTAAAAAAATATATAACTATTTTAAAAGAAAATTGAGTTCCTTGTAGGATGAGTTTACAACAGAATTCTTTTTGTTAAAGCCAAGAACCATGTTTGAATTTGACTTTCTAAGAAAAACAATACCTGAAACTTTATAATCTCTTATTTATTAACAAACAATTTATCCTAATTTATTGAAAAAGTGAGCATGTTTGTTCTTTTCTAATGGGCTTAAGACATTCTTTAAATATTTTGGATACCAATCCTTTATTTGTTTTATAGATTTCAATTAATGTCTCTCCGTGTTTGGCTTGTGTTAACATTTGTTTATGGTGATTTCTCATTCAAAATTTAAAAATTTTGATATATCACGTTTATCAGTGTTTTCTTTTATAAGTTTTACTTTTTATATTTTGTTCAGAAAATCCTTTCATATCTTAATTTCATATAGGAATTATCCTATGTTTTCTCATAAACATTTTTTAAAAATATACTTTTCACATTTGGGACTTTAATTCACTTTGATTTTATTTTTTGTGTATGTGTGAAATCAAGATAAGATATATATAGTTTGTTTTTTACTCATTCTATGAGGCCAGCATTACCTTGATTCCAAAACCAGACAAAGACCCCACTAAAAAGAAGAATTACAGACGAATATCCTTGGTGAACATGGATGCAAAAATTCTCAACAAGATACTAGCAAATCGAATCCAGCATTACATTAAAAATCCTTCCTTTCTTAGAATAGTTTTAGATTTGCAGAAATTGCTAATGTAGTTACGGAGAGTTTCCGTATATCTTGTACCCAGTTTCCTCTGTTAATATCTTAAATTAGTGTGGCACGTTTGTTATGATTAAAAAACCAACATTGACACATTATTATTTAACCAAAATCCATACTTTTTTAGTTTTCCTAAGTTCTCACCTAATGTCCTTTGTTTACAAGTTGTTATAAAGTAGTTGTTTTTCAAGTATTTTCTCCCAGTCGATGGCTTGTCTTTTCCCATTTTTCCTTCCTCACCTCTTTGTCTTTACACCGTGTTGTCCCTCTGTCTAGAATGGGTCTTAGTTTGGGCTGCTATAACAATACCATACAGCCAGTGGCTTAACCAACAAACGTTTATTTCTCATGGTTCTGAAGGCTGGAAGTCTCATGATCAGGATGTCAGCATGGTTGGGTTTTTGGTGGAGGGCCCTCTTCCTAGTTTACAAAGGGCCACTTTCTTGCTGTGTCCTCCCTGGTGGAAGGAGGGAGAGGGAGACAGGGAGAGAGGGAGAAAACAAGCTGTGAGTCTCTTACAAGAGCTCTAATTCCATTATGAGGACTCCTCCGTCTCAGAAGCCCCGCCCCTAATGCCATCACATTGAGGGTTAGGATTTCAACATATGAATGTTGAGGGGACCCAAACATGAAGTCTATGACAAATGGCTTTGCCTCACTGATTTCTCACCTGACAGCACGGGATTTGTATGTAGATATTGCCTTTCCATAAAGCCTTTCCAGGCCTCCCAAGATCATAATACATGTTTCCCCTCCTTCCTGCTACTGTGATTATTCCTACTGAAGTACCTCTATTATCATGTATTTACTCCTCTTCTTCCGCACTTGATCTTTATTTAGGTCTTTGGAGGTGAGGACTGTACCTTGTTCTCCTTGTAGCTCTGGTGTTTAGTCTAGTGCTCATCAGATGTTGGTTAAATGAGTTGTTATATGCACCGTCTTGCTCTGAGAAGACAAACAATTCATTTGGACCAAAGAACAACTGAACTTGAGCTTACCTGATACTGATTACTTAGGCAAAGGCATTTAGAAGAGGCTGAAATGAAGTCTGAGGTTAGTGTCAGCAGGGATATGAGGAAGGTGAACTTGAATGAGGGATTTGGGCCAATTTATATGAGCAAAATAACCAGGAACCTGGCTTAGAACAGCAACTTGAAAATAGAAAGGAAGCGAGAAATAGAGCAGCGTTTTACAATGAGAAACAGCTGGACGGGTGACAGATTAGTTTCAGTGGAAAAGGGAAGGTAAAGGTAATAATGCGGGTATTATCTTGTGTTTGCCAAAACGCTCTCAAACCTAAACGTCTCACATTTCTGCTGGGAACATAAACTGCTACCAACTTTCTACAAAATACTTGGGCATTATATCTCAAAAGCCTTCACATTCTAACACCATTTGACTATTTCTATTTCTAGGAATGTATCCCAAGGAAATAATCAGAAATGTGAATAAATATTTATGAGTAAATATGTGCATTATTTATGAGAGCAAGAAACCGGAAACCACCTAGAAATCCAGTGCTATGAAAATGATTATGTAAATCATGATATATATTCATGTGAAGGAATTAGGTGCAATCACTAACAATTATATTTATAATGCTTGTTAATGATAATGAAAATACTTACGATATAGCATTAAGTAAGGGAGGTAGATTATAAAATTATATTATCTCAATTTTGTGGAGAAAAATGTTTAGTTCAATGCTGAAAGAAAACATATCTAAAATATTAACGATGGTTGCCTCTGGGTAAAGCGAAGAGGTGATTTTCTTCCTGCTTCACTGAATATGTCAGTAACTTCTCAATTTTTTTCTTTTTTACCTTAAGTATTAGTTTGATAATCCAGAGGGGATTTTAAAATCATTTTTAATCGTGTATTTTGGAAGGAGAGGCAGTTTTACACTTGAATCCAAATGCCCCCTCCTCCATAAATCTTATGCCCTCTAAGTTAAAAATAGTAACCCCCTCATCTTGTACTTTTACTCATTTATTAGTTTGTCCATTCAGCACTCTGCATTTTATCTACCTATTTTTATTTATTTATTTGTTTGTTTATTTATTTATTTATTTATTTAAAGTGTTTATTTTATTTATTTATTTCGAGTCCATGCCGGGCTCGAACCCACAAACTGTGAGATCATGACCTGAGCTGAAATCAAGAGTCAGATGCTTAATCAACTGAGACACCCACGTGCCCCAGCACTCTGCATTTTATACTCAATACAAGGCAACATAACATTCGGGCATATTCTCTGCTCTAAGAGAGTTCTCAGTTTATGGCACAGGTAAGCATATAATCAAGCATGAAAAAAAAAAAACCTAAACAAGCATAACACCCAATGGATATATTTACATAGTGGGCTTGGGACCGCAGAGAAAGGGGTGGCTAATTTTACTTTCTGAGGAGATAGCATTTGAGTTGGCTTGCAAACCATTTCAGTGGTATTCACTAGTTGAAGATCAAGCCACAGGAAGGGAGGGATTTATAGTCACAGGTAACAGGAAGTGCAAAGTTACAGTGAGCTTCTGTGTCAATGGAAGATTATGACTGGGAGAAATTAGTCTGATCAGATTGAGGTGGGTGATTTATGGACCTGTTGCCATAAAGAGGTGCTTGGGCTCTAAGTCGTGTGGTGTGTTAGGCAACCACTGAAGGTTGAGATTCGTAAGGAATTGACACGACCACTTTCTTACTGTTTCTTGTCTGTTTCCTCCTCAGCATTATCCATGGTCTGTCATGCAACTTTTGACACCCTTGGTGTTCAATAGATGTTGGTAGCAGAAGCAGATTCTGACTTGGGTGATGGTGACGATTGAGAGGAGCAGAGATTTGTGGTAGATATTTGGGGATTAGAAACTGAAATGTAGATGATAATTTAGGGCAGAGTTTCTCAACATTTTTTCATTATTGCCCCTAAGGAGTCTTTTGAGCACTTTTTACTTATAATCATCCCCACAGAATTTTAAAACTGTAGATATTCTGTATATTTGTGTATGAACTTTATGCTTATCTATGCTTTATACATAAAATGATAAGTTTTTTTTTCCATCTCTTTTCCTTAAGTCCATGTTTTTGTCTTCTTGGTGGTGACATCCTTTCCATTGAGAGGATATGAGTTACAGCCTTTAAACAACACTTTTAACTGTAGTAAAATACATGTAACTTAACATTTACCATCTTAAGCATTTAAAAAAAATTTTAATGCTTATTTATTTTTAAGAGAGAGAGAGAGTGTGTGAGTGGGAGGAGGGCAGAGAGAGAGAGAGGATCCAAAGCAGTGGTTAATACCATTTTCTATTTCCACAACAATGAACAAAGATCCCACAATCTTGTCAACACTTGTTATTTTCTGTTTTTTTGATAGTAGCCATCTTACTGAGTGTGAAATGATACCTCATCGTGGTTTTGATTTGCATTTTTTAATAATTACTGTTTCATATACATGTTGGCCATTGCATATCTTCTTTGGAAAAATGTCTATTCAAGTCCTTTGCCAATTTTTTAATCAGGTTATTGTGTTGTTGAGTTGTAGGAATTTTTTATATATTCTATATTCTATATATTCTATATTTTATATATTCTAACCCCTTATCAAATATATAATTTGCAAATATTTGTTCCCATTCCTTGGGTTACTTTTTCACTTGGTTGATTGTGTCCTTTGATAAGGGTAGCCTTGTAAAATTCAGTTGATGTTGAGATTTTTCGTGGCCTTAAGCGTTCTTTTCCTCTATCTTCTTCCTCTGGTAACTAGGAGATTGGAATCTGGATGGTGGTATCCTGGGCTTGGGCAAATATTGAGATCCAGCCCGATGGCTAGGATTTGGGCCATGAGTGCATGGCAAAGTCCTAGATATGGGGTCTAATGGATTTCTGTATCATTCAGGGAAAGGTGAATAATGTTGTGTCATTCAACCCAAGCAGAGCATGACAGGAAGTGTGAATCACACCATCAAAAAGAGGGAGTTCAAAACACAAAAAGAGAAAGTGGCATCAGAAGATTAAGAGCAGAAGCCTAAACTCAGAGCAGACATTTGCCTCTAAATATTACTTTTTTCATTTCATCCATTAAATGTCATGGGCTGTTAACTGTTAGTATGAGGGTGTTTTCACCTCGTCTACATAATCAAGCTGTCAACTTATGTAGCTCATGGGTGTTTTCTAGATGGATATCTAGGCAACTTACTTGCAGTTTCCTTTCCATCTAGAGATTTGGTCAGGACCAACATTGGGAGGTGTGGCTCTGATAGATACAGCTCCAGTCAAGACCAGCCAGAAACTTAATACCTTGCAGGAAGTGAGGAGGTCTTGACTTCACTCTCAATTTATGTATCAACCCATCACCTTGCATAAAGATTAAACTTCTTGCAATAGGAGGGTGGAAACATCTCTGTGATTCCTTTGGGAGAGAGGTAATGCATTTAAAAATCTCTCTGATGCCATGACCATAAGATTAATGCTGTAATCCAGTTTGTTATCTGTCTGCTACGTCTCCTTGTGTCTAGCGTAAGTCAATAGAACTTCACTTCTCTAATTGAAATCAGTGTGCTGATGGAGTCTGTTCGTGGAAATGAAAGGTGGCTGCCATAATCTGTTGGGAGCTGAATTAATCCTCCGGGAGTGAGGCCTATCTAATTACTCCACTCAGAAATACTGGATTTGCTTTCAGTTCTGCAGTATACAGCCATGGGAAAGAGGCCAACGCACCATTTGGCTAATTTTGTCTTAAATTGCTTTAAGCTCCCCTAACCTGTCATTGTGAGACCTTTGCATTGGAAAGCGCTATTTCTTCTGCTTTTCACCTTTTTATTTGTAAGTATTGCTAAATTAAATGAAAAGGCAAATTTTTCAGTCACGTACTAAACTATTTCTGCCCTGTATTTATCACTCTCTGATATAAAGTCATGCCTTTGATGCCCAGAAGTAACATTGCTCACAGATTATTGGGAGAAACATAAAGTTTAAATCCTCTCAGAGATGACCTATTTTCACCCAATTATTGCACCAAAAACTTGGTGAGTACGTATCACGACTCAGGTATTGTCCTAAGCATTTTGTAAATATGTTTTCATTTGATACTCACAAAAATCTTTTGAAGTGGATGCTATTGATATTTTCTCAATGTGTATACATATATTATAAAGAAGCCTTGAAAATTTAAGGTTCTGCCCAATGGCACACAGCAAATAAGCTTCACAGCAATAATGGAAACCGAAGCAGTCCAACTCCAGAATTTGGTTGGCACATAAGATACAGGACATTCAGATAGATTTGGATTTTAGATAAGCAATGGAAAAAAAATGTAGTATACATATACCCCGAATATTTCAGGGGACATGCAAATACTAAAACATTGTTTGTTGTTTATCTGAAACTCAATACAGAGTGTACCACGTGGTTTGTTGTGTTTCTTTTGTTTGGCTAAAGCTGGCAGCCCTATGTAAGATCCTATGTCCCTAGTTATCTGGAACATTAGTGAGCCTAACATTTGGGAATGGTGGTGTGAATGTTCGTAATTCGACAAATATAGTATTTACATATTCATACCTATAGATACATTTATTGCTTTTTGAAGTCCTCTGAAGTGTGAAATGTCTTGCTGAAATATTTTAGTAATGCTGATGACATCACAACTATCATAGAGAATCCGACACAGACTATTGTTTAATAAAGACTTTGGCTCCGTCGATTGTTTTTTTTTCTTTCTGTTCATATGCCTCACCTTCAGTGATTAAGACATCTGCATTCTGATCCCAGCTGGGCCATTAGAATTTTTGAGACCTCAGGCAAGCTTCTTCCTGCATCTTAATTCTATCCTCCATTAAGTACAAAGTGGAATAAGGTGTTTCTCTCCTAATGTTTCTTTTGTCCTTGATATTCTGTGGTTCCAGAACTTGAGAAAGATATCTCATGACAGATTTTTGTACTTGGTATTGTGGTGGCATTCCAGGATCTTGGTTTCATTCATGGGGG
>NW_024412417.1:36975991-37078860 GCF_014898765.1 Herpailurus yagouaroundi | reverse complement strand
CCCCCCCCCAATCAATTCTTTAATTACACAGGAAGTCCTAAGTTGGCTGCTTACAAGTTTGTCCATTTAGTCCTTCATGCAGATGTAAGAATGGCATCTAATAATTCTGTTGTCTCTCCTATAGAATTCAGCACAATTCTAGGCAATGCAATGTGAATACATTCTTTCCAATTAATGGATTGATTGATTTCTTAATAGACCGTGGTGCCAGTCAGGTGCCTGTATGCAGGTGCCTGTATAGTCTGCCCCAAACCACTTTTTTTTCCTCCATGCTCTTTATTGCCACTCAACATATTGTTCCAGTCACATAAAATGGCTTTCTATTACTTAAATATGTTGTGCAGTTTTTTTGCCCTTGCCCTGACACCGCTGAGCCTTAGTTTCCATATGAGACTGCAATCTCCATTTTATATGGTAGTTGCTATAAAAATCAAGAAAATATAGAAGCACCTGACAAGCTAGTTCACCTAATTAATTACCTTGTCTTTCTCCATGTAAGGGGAAACCTAATTCAGAGAGTGTTGTAACATTGGAACATTGGAAACCTAATTCAGAGTGTGTTGTAACATTGGACAGTTTCCCTCAATGCTGTGTCAGCCTGTAGTCACAGACCCAGGATGGCACTAACCACTTAAGAGGTGTTCGTTGAAAGTTGAATATGTGGTGGAGAAAGTAATCATCACTACACTTAGGAAACCTATACTATTTCAAGTTATATTACAAAGCTGTAGTGATCAAGACAGTATGGTATTGACATAAAAACAGACACCTAGATCAATAGAACAGAATAGAAAACCCAGAAATAGATCTACAACTATATGGTCAACTCATCTTCAACAGAGCGGGAAAGATCCAATGGAAAAAAGATAGTGTCTTCAACGAATTGTGTTGGGAAAACTGGACAAAAACATACAGAAAAATGAAACTGGACCACTTTCTTACACTGTACACAAAAACACATTCAAAATGGATGAAAGACCTAAATGTCAGACAGGAAATCATCAAAATCCTAGAGGAGAAAACAGGAAGCAACCTCTTTGACCTCACCCACAGCAACTTCTTACTAGATAAGTCTTCAGAGTCAAGGGAAACAAAAGCAAAAATAAACCATTGGGACTTCATCAAGATAAAAACTTCTTCACAGCAAAGGAAACAATCAACAAAAATAAAAGAAGGCCTATGGAATGGGAGAAGATATTTGCAAATGACATACCTGATAAAGGGTTAGTATCCAAAATCTATAAAGAACGTATCAAACTCAACACCCAAAAAACCAAATCATCCAGTGAAAAAATGACCAGGAGACACAAATAGATATTTTTCTAAAGAAGATAGATATTTTTCTAAAGAATATAAAGAAGACATCCAGATAATAGACATATGGAAGGATGTTCAACATCACTCATCAGGGAAATACAAATCAAAACTACAATGAGAAACCACCTCACACCAGTCAGAATTGCTAAAATTAATAATATAGGAAACAACAGATGTTGGTGAGGATGGGGAGAAAGGGAACCCATTTACATTGTTGGTGGGAATGCAAACTGGTGCAACCACTCTGGAAAACAGTATGGAAGTTTCTCAAAAAATTAAAAATAGGACAACCCTACAATCTAGCAATCACACTATGTGGTATTTACCCAAAGAATACAAAAACACTAATCTGAAGAGATACATGCACCCCAATGTTTATAGCAGCACTGTTGGCAGTAGCCGAACTATGAAGAGAACCCAAATGTCGTCCATCAAATGATGAGTGGATAAAGAGGAGGTGGTGTGTATACATATATGTATACACACACACACACACACACACACACACACACACACACACACTGGAATGTTGCTCAGCTTTAAAAAAGCAATCTTGCCATTTGCAATGATGTGGAGCTAGAGAGTATTATGGTGCATGAAATAAGTCAGAGAAAGACAAATACCATATGATTTCACTCATGTGGAGTTTAAGAAACAAAACACATGAATATATGGGGGAAAAGAAGCAAACCAAGAAATAGACTCTTAACTCCTGAGAACAAAGTGATGGTTACTGGAAGGGAGGTCAGTGGGGATTAAGGAGGGCACTTGTGATGAACCCTGCGTGTTGTATGTAAGTGATGAATCATTAAGTCCTACACTTAGAACTAATATTTTATGTTAACCAACTGAAATATAAATAAACGCTTGGGGAAAAAAAGAAAAGAGGGAAAAAAACATACAATGAGTGGTTAGATATGGCCTTTTTCTTCACTTTGGCTTCTTTGGTGAACAAGGATTGGAGATATGGTTTTAATGCTGCCTTTGGGAAAATAGAAGTAAGACTTGTTATACGATTATGCAGGCAGCAGGATTTGTTTCAGTTTCAGGGCTGAGCTAGAAACAGTCATCGGCATCTCCGTGTCCATGGTGCTGCTGAGGCCAACAGTCTTCAGGAACATCTCTGGGTCAAAGTCATGGCTGGCCTGCAGTTCCAGACTCTCTCTACTGCCCTGCCTAATCTTGCCTCTGTGCTGATGCTCTTAATCCTCTCTTTAGCAACAAGAGAACTATAATTATCTCAGGGTCTCTCTCTCTCTCTCTCTCACTAGACGGTGCTTCAAGAGGGCAAGACTTTTGTGTTAGTAATCTTTGTACTCCTAGGCCTAGAAGGCATAGTGATTACATTATAGGTGATCGATTAGTGGTTTCTAATTGAATGAAAGAATGGAGGGAAGGAAAGTGACTTATTAGGTGAAGTCTCATGGTGACAGTTTAAAGAATATAGGCAGGCAAAAAGAGTAGAAGGAAATTAAGAAAGACAGACTGTACTCAGCTCCACAAGAGAAAGCAGGGACCGTTGGTTCCAAATTGCCAATTTTCTGAACTCACAAAAGCCAGGAAGGCAAAGCAGAATTAAGTGTTAGCCACGTACTTCCATGGAGGAATCTGGGAACCAGCTAGAGCAGCCTTGTCTAATAGTCACCTAGTGAGAGCCATATGTGTAATTTTGAATTTTCTAGTAGCCGCATTAAAATGATAAAAAGAAACAGATGAAATTAATTTTAATTATATATTTTGCTTAATGCAAATATATCCAAATGTTTATCATTTCAACATGCGATCACTATGAAAAATATTAAGGAGATATTTTAATTCTTGGTTCCTCTAGTGAGTCTTCAAAATGTGGCACGTATTTTACACTTAACAGCACATCTCAATTTGGACCAGCCACATTTCAAATGCACAGCAGCCAGATGTGGCTAGTGGCTATGCCAGTGAACAGCTCAGAGCTACAGCATTTGGGTATTTCTAAAAAGATGAAATAAAATATTTTTTCTTTGTACTAAATCATCATTTGCCTGGTAATTTTCACTGCATAGGCAGGAGAAATGAATCTTAAATAGAGAGTTTAATTGCATCGAGCTGGTTTATTTATGCAATCCAACGTCTTTACAGCCACTTCTGAAATATGTATAAATTTGTAAGCCCTTCCTAAAAAGTTCCTAGGAGTTTTAAGAATGTTCAGACCTACCGTTTGACCTAAGAAATCCTACTTCCAGCACTCAACCATCAGGAAACATTTAGAAACGCAGACTGAGATTTAGGCATGAAAACTTCCAGTGTCTTTTTTTGTTACACAATTTAATAACTGGAAGTCATCAAAGTCCAACGTTATTGGAGCATGAGTTATGGTACCTGTTTGTAATGAAATATTGTGTTGTCACTAAAATTTATGCTCAGGGAAATGTTTGATGGTGTGGGAAACTGTGATATAAAATTAAGCAAAAAGCATAGGAAACAGATTTGTATTTTCAGTATTGAGCAACTTATATGAAAGGTACAGCGAAAGCCTGGAAGGAAATACGGTAAAGTGGTAACAGTACCTCAGAACCGTGGAATAGTAAGTGACTGCTTTTTTCTTTCTATTTTGATGCATTTTGTAATTTTTCTCTCAAAGCGTGTACACCAGGCCCCTAAGCAGGCAAACAAACATGGAAAAGACTTTGCCTAGTTCATGTTCCCACCACTACCATAGCTCTAGTGGGAAACCCTTGCCCTCACCCTCCCTTCCCTCCACGTACACAGAGTCTCCCTCTTGGGAAAGAATGGAGAGAGCAATGGCATGAGACAGGCAAACCCCAAGGCAGCTAGAGGATGGGACAGTTGACTGGCAGAGAAGCCCGGGAGACCAGCCGTCTTGTTTTGGATTTCTGGTGCTGACTGCGACAATCCCATCATCCCCTTGGGTCCCCATTCCTTATCTGTAAAAGGCAAGGAAGATCATTGGGATGAGCTCCCTACAGCTTCTTCAGACTCTCTGATGAACCCTCTGGCCAAAAACTTAAGTTTAGCCTTTTTTTTTTTTTTTTTTTTTGCCCCTGCCCACAACACATCTTTTCAGTTCCAGTTTTTCCGATTTTAAGTGTTTCTTTTACAAATGGCTTCCAGCTATATGATTGACCTCTCCTCCCCCTCACCCCCATGCCTAAATCTTCCTACTACGAAATCCCCAGAGTGTCCCCAAATGCCAGACCCTTGGTTCAGGTAGCCTTTCTTGTTTAACATACATTTTAAAGACCACTTTTCTCCTAGGGCAGTAGCGGGAAAGAGAATCTTAGATCCATTTTAGAAACTGTGTCAAATGATGAGATTACTTTGACACATGAACAGCCCTCTTTTGAAGATAGTAGGTTTGAAAGCAGAAAATCTCTCCTGGTATCTCCAATCCATGAGTCACCATTTGGTACCAGTGTGGAAGGTAACAATGTTGATGAATAGTGGCCTGTAGATACCCTGGCAATCTTTACAACACGATCCCCCACCTAAAGGCTTTACAAAAGTACTATCTGTAAAAACAACTCCAGAATGGAACCTTGTCTGATTCTGCATCGTGCATCATTCCAACATTCCTCTGTGGAGAGACAGGTTTTACCTTTACCTTATAGGCTTCGTGTCTAGATCTTCTTTCTGCAAATTAAACTCGAACCAATGATTTGAGCAACTAGTTCCCAAAATCCTTAGAGCCTTATTGTAGCTCTGTTACCTAATCTGGTACTGAGTATGTCCTATGTCTATTGCCCGGATCAGTTCTTAGCTTACTGAATGATGGAACTGGTCTCTCCTAAAACTTGTAGACTGTAAGGTTGTCACATATCTACGCCACTACAGTGTTGTCATCTTCCCAAGGTTTTGCTCACTGTATTTATTTTATTATTCATTTGTTCACATTTGTTCCTTCACCAAATATTTTGGAGGTATGGGGCCAGGCACAGCTTTTAGACACCTGCCAATCAGCAGCCAACTACAGAGGAACTTTTGGGCTTAGAACATTTAGATTTAAAGTCGAGTTCTGACTCTTACAGTTGCATGAACTTGAGCCAACTCCCTTCTCCATAAAATGGGGATAACACTATCTGTGTTACAGGGCTATTACGAGTGTCCGATGACATAACTTGTGTAAATCACTAATAGTTCCAACGATGAACTTGACCCTGTTATTTTTTAAAGTAGCTATAGTTAAGGTATGTAGAGACCAATTTTCACAAAGATTACATCTCGTAATGCTTGCACCTCCATGGTGAGATGTATTATTTCTAGCTTTTGCACCTGAAGAATTGCCTGAATGATCTGGGGGCAGAAATTTTGGAGCATGGGAACCAGCAGAACATTGATGTCATGAAATATACTCTCGATTCAGTGGTATGTGTAGCTCTCCATGAGGTGTGCATGGGATAATGTGCGCAGAGGCCTTTTGTAAAGTGAAATTTCAGAAGCAATAGTGCTCTGAATACGGCCTGGCATGGGAGGAAGCTAACATGGCAGCTTCTTTGTGCTGTAGCCTTCATCGTCACTGCCACAATCCTTGACCACACATGAGGAAACTTTAAGCTCTGATGTTTATTTGTACAAGATTCCCCAGCTCCCAAGTGCCAGAGCTGGGCTTTAAATTCAGGTTTGTGTGGCTGAGAAACTCATTGTTTCTTTCTTTTCTTCCTTCCTTCCTTCCTTCCTTCCTTCCTTTATTTCTCGATCCTAAAGGTTTTATTTATTTATTTATTAAATATAATTTATCGTCAAATTGGTTTCCATACAACACCCAAGGCTCATCCCAGCAGGTGCCCTCCTGAATGCCCATCACCCATTTGCCCCTCTCCCCCTCCCATCAACCCTCAGTTTGTTCTCAGTATTTAAGAATCTTTTATGGTTTGCTTCCCTCTCTCTCTGTAATTTCCCCCCCCTTCTGCTCCCCCATGGTCTTCTGTTAAGTTTCTCAAGATCCACCTATGAGTGAAAACCAAAAGAAACTCATAGTTTCAATGCTAGAGCAGAAAATCTGAAATTGCCGGTCATGGGTATTATAATAAATGCAGGTAGCATCCACCAAGCACTTACTATCTGCCAAGAACTTTATAACTCTGTTTCCATGGTAACTCTTTGACTCCTCCTCCAACTCCACGAGCTGTGTAAGATTCTGTCTCTCAAGTTACAGATGAGGACACCGAGGTGAAAAACATTAGTGTTCTACTTGCCCTACCTCACCGAACTAAGAATTGATGGTGATTGGATTCAACCAGGCAGCCTGGCTTGGGGATCCCCCAACTTAACCTTAATAGAATATTCTTGGAAGTAAAACCTCAAATAGGGGGTTAGAACTTACGACCTTCATAACCCAGAAGTAGGTCCTAACTTACAGAATTTATAATTTGAAATGTAATGGTTTTTGTTTTTGTTTTACATTTTTTAATATTGAGTCAGGAGTGAGAATAGGAAAGTGTGCATTTCCAGGACAATAGGTAAAACACGACAACACGACAACTATGAGACGATGGCTTTGATTTGAGTACTCATGTTCTGATCAGCCTTTGTCTTCATCTGATGGTTACATTTTCTGATGAAAAAATTGTGATGGTTGCTGGCTGCTTCCTGCATGGTTGTGCATTTAGAAGATCTAAAATATATCTATTTATCTCCACCTGATGGTGGTCTTGGTCAGGAAGCTGTGGGCAATTCATCTTGTTGATATCTGTTCCTAATTTCACCTGTTCAGGTCATTACCTCACTTCTTAAAATTCCCCTTGTGTTTTTTCTTTCATTTTAATGTATTATACTTGGTGAAAGGCAGTTTTAGAGAGAGAGGAGAACCATAGATTTGTGAATTTTTAGATGGGTGTGTGTGTAAGGTTGTCATGTTCGATTGTATAAGTTGAGTACTGCACAACTGTAGAAGACACCATTTGCATTGTCTATGATGTAAATGATAGTCCCTGCAGCTGAACAATGTATGTTCAAGGACCTGTATGAATATTGGTGTGTGTGTGAGTGCGTGTGGTTAAAGTGCATTCATGTCTGAACATATCTGTGTATGAATATATGGCTAATGTGTCTAAAAGTTCACAATTGTGCATGCATGAATTTGTGTGTGTGTCTGTCTGGGCATGAGTTTTGATGGTAGAATGGGAGATATGGGGCAGGAGAGACTGAATATCTTTTTTTTTAATGTTTCCTTATTTTTGAGAAAGAGAACGTGCAAACGGGGAGGGGCAGAGGTAAGGGGACAGAGGACCTGAAGCAGCCTCAATGCTGGTAGCAGAGAGCCCAATGTGGGGCTCAAACTCACAAACTGTGAGATCATGACCTGAGCCAAAGTTGGACGCTTAACCAGCCGAGACACCCACGTGCCCCAAGACTGAATATCTTAATTGCCATAAGACATATGAGATCACAGTCACATATTTCTTTTTCAAAAGTGAAGAAACATTTTTTAAATTTTATTATTTTTTAAATATAACTTATTATCAAATTGGTTTCCATACAACACCCAGTGCTCATCCCAACAAGTGCCCTCCTCCCTGCCCATCACCCACAAGAGACAGGGTTGTTTTTTTTTTTTAATTTTTTTAATGTTTATTTATTTTGAGAGAGAGACAGAGCATGAGCAGGGGAGGGGCAGAGAGATGGAGACACAGAATCTGACGCAGGCTCCAGGCTCTCAGCTGTCAGCGCGGAGCCCCAGGTGAGGCTTGAACTCATGAACTGTGAGATCATGATCTGAGCCCAAGTCAGACGCTCAACCGACTAAGCCACACAGGTGTCCCCAAAGTGAAGAAACATTTAAGCATGATGTAGAATAGGCAGCATTGACAAAGTGCCACATCAGAGTCCTTGGTAAATATCCAAAGTTCCTCCAAGTTTGTCTTTTTTTTTTTTGTCAAGGAATGCCCCTCCTTTTAGCCTAAGTAGCATTTTTTAATGTTCTCCAGTTTGGAAAAATATGTAATAGGAGCTGAAGTTCTGACCTTTACTTTTAGCTTCTTGAACTTTTTCTTAGTCATACCTGTCTTTCTCACATGTAAAATTATATACATATACACACACATATATATATGTATGTATATGTATCCAAACACATGTGTATGTGCAAGTGTGTGTGTGTATGTATGTGTGTGTGTGTGTGTATATATATATATATATTCTCATATATGAGAGAATGCTATAAAATGAAATAATGAAATTTGATGGAAAGATATTCTTAGGACCAGTGAAACAGATATATAATAGTACATTTCTGCTTTTCTTCTGTATTAATGTATTATTCCTTCTTCAGCAAACATTTATTGTGCAGGTACATTTTTCAAGGCATTGTGGTAGATGTTGGGATACCTGTACTCTCCTCAAAGTACTTACAAACTACAGGGAGAGACACACATGCATAAACAGATGTTTAAAAAAATGGATGGCAAGGCCAACTTATGACTTGAATACACTCCCATTCTAATTAGGAGAAGAGGCTAATAAAGCATGGAAATTTCGACAGGTTAAGCACTGCTCATGGCACGTTTGTGGGGAACAACCAATTCCACTTGGGTTTGAGGGTCCAGAATTCTTTATGGAAAAGATAACTTTCTGTTTTATTGTATTTTGTTTCTTTGAGGTATAATTTAGGACTCATGAGGTTTACCCACTGTAAGTGTATAATTCAGTATTTTGTAAATTTCTCAACCAGTACAACCATGAGTACAATCCAGTTTTAGAATATTTCCACTCCCCCCAAAAGTTCCTGGGTCCCCTGTAGGCCATCTTTATCCCAGATCCAAATCATACACATATCTTCTTTCTGTCTCTACAGATTTGGACTTTATGTGCATTTCATATCAATGGAATTATACAACACACACTTTTTTGCATATATCTAGCTTCCTCCACTTAGCACAATATTTCCAAGCTACATCCACGTTGTAGAATATATCAGTAGTTTGCTACGTTTTATTGCTAAATACTATTCCATGGTCTGATTATACCACATTTTGTTTATTCTTTCACCCGTTGGTGAACGTTCAGGTTGCTTTCATTTTGAGGCTGTTACAGATAATACTGCCAAGAGCATTGGTATACAAGTCTTTGGAAGGACAGGGGCTTTTACTTCTTTGGGTACATACCTGAGATCTTGTAGTTGGAGTACAATGGCTGGAACATTTGGTAACTTTTTTTAAAAGCTTATTTCTTTATTTAGGGAGGGAGAGGGAGAGAGAGAGAGAATCCCAAGTGCAGAGCCCAACATGGGGCTCGAACTCACAAATGGGAGATCATGACCCGAGCAGAAATCAAGAGCCGGATGCTTAACCAATTTAGCCATCCAACATTTGGTAACTTTTTAACAGCTTTATAGAGATTTGTTTACATACCTAAAAGATACTCTTTTAAAGTGCATATTTAAGTGCATTTAAAATTTAACTTCTCAAAAAACCGCAAAATTGTTTTCCAAAGAGGCTGTCCAGTTTCACATTCACAGCAATGAATAAGGGTTTCAGTTTCTTCTCTTCTTGTCAACGGTTGGCATTGTAGGCCTTTTGACTATAGTCATTCTAATGGATATGCAGAAGTATTTCTATTGCAGTTTGCTTTTAATTTGCATTTCCTGTTCACTAATGATCTTTAGTGTCTTTCCACGTGCTCTCTGTCCATTTGTTGAACATCTTTAGTATGGGTATCTAATATGTATTCATTTAATGTACTCTTTTTAAAGTTGTAATGTTTGTATATTTTTGAGTTGTAAGAGTTTTGAATATATTATGGAGAGATGTAGTCTGCCAGATTTATTATTTGCAAATATATATGTATAACAGTGACATTAAAAAAACTTGGTTGGCATTATCTGGTAAAGTTGAATATATACATATATCTTATATGATCTAACAGTTTTACCCCTTGTCATATACACAACAGAAGTGTGTGTGCATATGGACCAAAAGAAAGAGAAAAGTGTGTTTGTAGCTAAACAGTTTGTGTTAGATCCCAATGGGGGCCATGCAAATGCCCATCATCAGTAGGTCAAGGTGAATGCATTTTGATATGTTCATAAAATTGAACTGAACAGCGATGGAATGTAAGCATCAGAGCTGAAGGCAATAAATGGATAAATCTTACAAAAGAATGCTTAATACAAACGGCTATCTACAGAAGATATAAATGGTATAATTCAATTTATGTAAGTTTCAAAGTCTGTCAAAACTGATTCATGGTGTTAGAAGTCATATAATTGTTATAGTAGAGCGGGAAGAGTGAGTAGTGATTCAGAGTGGGTGAGAGGAGCTTCTGAATTGCCGGCAGTATTCTATTTTTTTTTTTTTTTTTTTTTTTTTTACCCACATGATGGTTACATATATGTGTCAATTTGTGAAAATTCACTGTATTTCATGTTTATGATTTGCGGACTTTTAAAGTACAGGTTCTACTTCAATGAAAAGATTTTAGGGAAAAAAAAAAGGAACATGGGCTCTGGTACTAAATTGGATATAAATCCTGGCTCTACTGCTCTCTTGCTGTAGAACCTGGGCTTCGTTACTTTAACCACTTTGTGTTCCAGTTCCCTTATTTGTAACAGGATAATAATAATAACACCTATCCTAAGTTGTTGTGAGGATCGTATGACTCAACTAACACATTTAGAAGAGTGCTCATATGTAGCGTGTGTGCAATAAATATTGGCTATTGTTATCATTATGCTCTGGATGTCCCTCCACTTTAAAAAATATTTGCTCCTTCATATCCCACCCCTAGAACCCAGTTTTTCTCTTGGATTCCATCCCAGTACTTCACTCGCCTGACTCTACATACCCTCCTGGACAGGTTTCCCGCCGCCATTTACTGTGTGTTCCTCAGTCCTTATCGGACGTCTCCAAACACCCCATGACATAATAACCCTAAATTATCCAGCTGAACTCAGTCTTCTCCCTTGAAACCAGCTTTTTCCTTTCCTGTTCTCATTCTTCTGTTCTCCTTCTTCTTTTCTCTTCACCATCGATGGCCTGTTCCACACAACAGCAATGACACTGAAATCAGACAGATCTGGGGTCAAATCCTGGTTTTGTTTATGCTAGCCGTGAGCCCTTGGGGGCCATTAACCCCTATGCACTTTTGCTGCTTCTTATTTAATAGAAGGAAGATGACATACCCTATTTAGGTTTGGTTGAGGGCACAAAATGTTATCATGCTTGATACTGACTTATGATCTGGGACATGGTAGGCATTCACTAAATGTCAACTATTAATTTTTTTTTATTGTGCTATTGGTTTGGTTATTTCTTTTCAGAGAATTAAATCACATTTATTTCTTTGAATTTGTCCCTCTTCTTTATTCCTACTATTGCTACTAGGTCCCAGTTTAGATCCTCATTATCTTTTGAATTACTACAAAGGTCTCCTTACTTTTCCAAACTTGAACACTCAATTTCATTATCGATGCTACCTCAATAGCATGCCACCACCCACAGGCTTAAGCCCCTCAATGACATTTTCCTCTTGTTTCTTGGATTAGGTCCAAGTGTCTTAAAGCGAATTGCCTATAATAGCAAAGGAGAGAATTACCTTTCTCGAGGAAGATGTACCATATTGCCTTGATGTAGGGGGTTCGGACCATATGACCTCATTAGCTCTCTTTTAGATTTGGGAGGCTTGGTGTGGAGAAGCATTTCCTTCTTTGCAAAGGAGGTCAGGGAAAGGGCAATGCAGTGTTTTCCACTAATGAAATAGCAGCTACAGTGGGAGATCAAATCCCTCCAGGAACTTGACTCTTATTTTTAGCTCAGCTCAAAGGGCTGTAGCCTATTTTAGCCAGCTCTGGGACTTCCCACAGCAATCTGAGAGATGGCTGTCCTGGCTGCAAGTGAAAGAAAGCTGTGAATTTTAGAGTGGAGAGACGATACTCATGGTTAGCCCATGGGAGGTGTGTTTTGACTAAGAAGAATGTGACTTTTATTGGAGCCATTGGCCGCAAGAGCTTCTATGATACAGTAAATAAAAGCTTGTATTTGATAGCCAAAGACCTGAGTTCCAATTCTGCCCCTGCCAGTGAATAGCTGTTTAACACTGAGGACAACCATTAATCTCTTTGAGCCTCAGTTTCCTCATTTGTGAAATAGGAATAATGACTCCTATCACCAAGTGTTACTGAGAATTAAATGAGATAAGCGTGTAAGGTGGCTGTCGCATAACAGGTACTCAGGCTATGAGCGGTACTTTCCTCCTGACGGTTGGTGGCTTCTCGGGTGGCTACATGGATTTTCACTGGCTGCAAAATTACCTTGGGCACACTGTTTCACGAGAGGGACATGAAATCAAAGCTGGGCCATCCTCTAGAGGAGGGAAATTAAAAGTATCCTAGGATAGCACTTCAAGGCCATGAGTCTATTTCTTTGGCATCCATTCCTGATCTAATTAAGCCTTCACAATTTGTTTCAGTCCTTGTAAAAGGGTCTCTGCCTCTCCACATCTGGGTCCTGTTCTTCATCTGAAAGGCTACAGACAGCATATTGGAAAGAACAGAGTGTCAAACGGCCTCAGATACAGAATTCTGAACACTGAATCCTGTTCATCATTAAGTCTAAATTTCTGTTTTGGGACAGATTTTCTGCTTCTGGACTTCATTTGGGTTGAATCTGGCTCATTAACCCAAATTGTTTATTTGTATTTCATTCACTAAGTTCTTCTGTCCTACAGTAATCTGTGATAGTTGTTTATAACATCTTTCTAGAGACAAAATGAATAGAAAATTTAAAAATATAAAATTTGAAACCGGATACCTGGTTTTGAATATCAAAAGTATTTTCATTTTGAATACCTAAAGTTCTGAAAGTACTGTTTGGTAAAAAGAAAAACAAATCACACAATAAACTGGGAGAACCATTCAAACCTGTTTGGCAGAGAAATAACGCGTGAAGATCTCTCAGTTGGTTATCTTCCTTGAATTAATTTCGAACAGCATAGTAGATAAGAGACATGAACCAGTAATTATAAAAAGAACATAAAATTATAATGAGTCTCAGAAAACTGAGAAGCCTCACTAATAGTCAAATTCAAGTTAACACATCTAGAACACACATCAATGAATTTTATTCTGGGTGCCACACAGACATAGGGTCATAAGATGTAACTGGGGCCCTTGGGTGGAGAAGAATGAACAATTTGACCACATAATCTCTCATATCACCTGAGATCTCTTTCTTTTTATAATGTAGTATCTTGTGTTTGGTCACAGACAAATGATAGTAGCAATTTCTTGCCAGAAATATATATAGGTCAAAAGAGATATGGAGAATTTAATTGTTCCTTCTTTTCTCCCATGTTACCTGGCACACAGTAGATGTCTGAATACAGATCCAATTAATAACAACGTCATCTAAATCTCAGGTGAGTGAGGTATTAACTCTTCTCATGAAATGGACCAGCATGAAATAGAATGGGCCCAGTGACAGAAATGGTTAGATAAACAGAGAAAAGAACAAGTATTTATTTAGGGTATGCTATTGTGCAGGGACCTTGCTAAGAATCTTACACATGTTACCGTATGTAATGTTCACAACAATACTGAGAGGTAGGCATAGTTATCCTTATTTTTAAAATGGTGGGGGCACCTAGGTGGCTCAGTCAGTTGAGTGTCCAACTTCAGTTTGTGAGATTGAGCCCTACATTGGGCTTGCTGTTGTCAGCCTGTCAGCTCAGAGCCCAGAGGGATCCTCCTCTCCCCTCTCTCTGCCCCTCCCCCTCTCATGCTCTACCTCTCCAAAAAAAAAAAAAATATATATATATATATATATACACACACACACATATATATATGTATATATAACATAAAAAATGTTTCTAAAAATGAGCAAAGTGAGGTCAGAGATGTTCAAAAACTTGCTTGAAGGTTTCGAGTAAGAAGGAGAAGCACGGCGATTACTCATACTGGATATGAGATGTCCACCAACCTGCTACCAGAGACATGAGCAGAGTAGAAACCCAAGTTTTCCATTCAGTTTTAGATTATTCTTCAAGCTCTCTGTCCTTCAATTTTTAAAGAGAAATCTTGATATTGTTTTAAGAAAAAAATTATGTTTAAATGTGTACTTTTTGATTATACCTAATGATTTTTAAAGACACCTGGCAAAGAGTCATCAGCTCTGAGAGGTAGCAGAAACTATCATCTCCTGTCTCATATATATATATTTCTGCAAGCACAGAATGTTTGCTGAGCAAAAAATGTTATCATTTGAAAGTGAGATCTGAAGAGGTTTCCTTTGTAAGAGTGACAAAGATCCGATGTGATACATAATACACATTTGAAAAAATTTGAATTTTTAACATTTTAAACCTTCATCTTAACATCTTGAAAGACATGGTTCACAGATTTCTCCATCTATCACAGTGTACATTAGGTTGTACTGTCCATATTGAGCTGTAATCATATTGAACTGTGTTCTAATAGAGAATTTTATGTTGGAGAAGATTCTTCATTACTATGAGAAAAAGGAATTTGCAAGACTCTCAGTGAATAGTATAGTCACTGGAACCTTAATGGCAAAGAGAAGGATGGAGTTGAGGAATGTCAAAATCCTTAATGCAGAAAGATATGAGTCAGACCCTTATACATATATAGTAGATTTTTTTTCTTAGGCTCTGCTCAGCCAGTAAACTACACCTCTTTTTCTGACAATTGCCATGTTCAACAGGTGTAGGCCTTGGCCACCACAACTTTACTGTGTGACCCTATTCCCCGATACTACCCTTCCATATGACTTACAGAACAAAGAATGGGCATGTGACCCCCAAAGGGTCAATCATATTCTCCCAATTCACAATTCAAAATTGGGACTCAAGAGATGTTAGTCATATTCTGCTTGTCATATATGAAAGACATGTGAACTTCAAAGGTATAAGATGGCCATCTTTTGCCACACCCAGAACACCAGATAAAACTAGTTTGTAGAAACAAAAGAGTAAAGATGTGTAAACAAAACATGGGATGAGGCATGGTGTTGTTGGGGAGGAAAGTTTATCTCTACCCTTTCAGATTCTTCTGGGTAGTCTAAGAATCAAATTGACATGAGATAGATTAATGGGAGAAAATGAAATTTAATGTGTATATAAGAAACCCACATAAACGTGAGATTCCAAAGACAGACAATATGAGGTATATGTGTCATCTTGAACTAAGGGGAAGAGGGTAGAAGTCTTGAACTTCAAAGGGAAGGACAGCAATTCACAGGAAGATGAAAAATCGTAAATGGGAAATAAATGTTTGCTGGGCCACTCAGAAATTATGGGCATAGAGAGGAATTTTTACAGACTTTGCTACATTTCTCCCTGTCCATCACCCTGAGATTGTATTATACTGTAGTTATCCATAGTGATATCTCTGTACCTGGAGCAGGTCCTCTGTCTAAATTTTTTTTTTTTAATGTAATTAGCGGGAAGGTCAAAATTTCTTCCTGAGACTTTTGAAGGGCAGCTCAAAACAATCTGCATGCCAGAGTAGCACATCTTGGGGCAACTCATTCTGAACTCCTATAATATCGTAGAGGGAGGGCCTAAGGCAGTTTGGGATTTGAGTTTTTTGACAGGTTTCTTGTTTCCAGATTTTAATCTCTCCAGAGTGTATTTCCTTTCTTTGGATTCTGTGGAATATCCTACTCTCCTTTTGATAAATCCCACCTTGCCTTATTTTTCCTGCTTAAGTTCATTTGTGCAGTTTTTTTTTTTTTTTTACTTGCAACCAAAAAGAGCCTTGATTAAAACCCCAAACCCCAGGCTGTCACCCACACAGACTGGTGGAGACCGTTGTTCCTGGGATGGCCATGTGTTATATATATAGTTCTAGAAAGTGGATTAACCGGGAACTTCAGTCTCCAACTTCAAGGCAGCAAAATTGAGTGCTATGAGCCCTGGGCATAGCTGAGGCTAAGATCCAGAATGAGCAAATAAAGCTGGAGTCCAAAGGGAAGAATGCCAGAGAATTTCCGAAGTGGCTTATTTCCCAGAGTTACTGTAAGTCAGTGAGACAATACAAAAAAAAAAAAAAAAAAGTTTTTTTATTGTAAAGGGCAAGATAGTTTAGTGGTTTAGGGCATAGATGCTACAGTCAAACTCTGAGTTTAAATCTTGACTCTGCTGCTTTCTGGCTGAGTGACCTTTGTCACAGTGCCTTTGATCCGTACGTTGGAAATGATGAAGGTGGTTCCTGCTTCATACGATTACTTTGTTGATTAAATGAGTTAGTATATGTAAAGTGTCTAGATTACTGGGTAGTACTGTTAATTCTATGCAAGTGTTTGTTATTAGTGTTCATGGAATTCTGTTGTTGGCCTTCATTCTCACACAGACATTGTGATACTGGTTTTATAAATAACTGTGGCATTCTTCATTATGATCTGCAGGTGTACCATACAGGACATAAATTTCCCGTGGGCTAAGGTTTTATGTTATTAAAAAAATAAATCACCAGGGCGCCTGGGTGGCTCAGTCGGTTAAGCATCCGACTTTGGCTCAGGTCATGATCTTACAGTTTGTGAGTTTGAGCCCCGCATTGGGCTCTGTGCTCTCACTTCAGACCCTGGAGCTTGCTTCAGATTCCGTGCCTCCCTCTCTCTCTACTTGTCCCCCACTCACGCTTTGTCTCTCTCTGTCACTCAAAAAGTGAATAAACATTTAAAAAATTTAAAAAATAAATCAATAGCACTTATTAATCTCTTATTTTATGGCAAGCACTGCACATGCACTGTGTAGTTTAGATAGCATTAACCAGTCTATGCTGCATGTATTTTTATCTCCATATTCCAGATAAGGGTGCTGAGAAGGAGAAAGGTTGAATAGCTATAATCCAAAGCCGTAGCGATCAAGACAGTATGGTATTGGCACAAAGACAGACACATAGATCAATGGAACAGAATAGAAAACCCCAAAAATGGACCCACAACTATATGGTCGACTCATCTTTGACAAAGCAGGAAGGAATATCCAATGGAAAAAAGACAGTCTCTTTAACAAATGTGAAGACTGGTCAGCAACATGCAGAAGAAATGAAATGGGACCACTTTCTTACACCATACACAAAAATAAATTCAAAATGGATGAAAGACCTAAATGTGAGACAGGAAACCATTAAAATCCTAGAGGAAAACACAGGCAGCAACCTCTTTGACCCCGGCCACAGCGACTTCTTATAAGACACGTCTCTGGAGGCAAGGGAAACAAAAGCAAAAATAAACTATTTGGACTTGATCAGATAAAAACTTCTGCACAATGAAGGAAACAACCAACAAAACTAAAAGGCATATATATATATATATATACACACACACACACATATATATATACACACACATATATGTGTATATATATACACACACATACACACATATATATATGTATATATGTACATACATAGGAGAAGATATTTGCAAAAGACATACCCAATAAAGGGTTAGTATCCAAAATCTATAGAGAACTTATCAAACTCCACACCCAAAAAACAAATAATCAACTGAAGAAATGGGCAGAAGACATGAATAGACATTTTTCCAAAGAAGACATCCAGATGGCTAACAGACACATGAAATGATGCTCAATATCACTTACCATCAGGTAAATACAAATCAAAACCACAATATGATACCACCTCATACTTGTCAGAATGGCTAAAATTAACAACATAGGAAACAACAGATTTTGGAGAGGATGGGGAGAAAGGGGAACTCTCTTATGTTGTTGGTGGGAATGCAAACTGGTATAGCCACTGTTGGAAAACCTTATGGAGGTTCCTCAAAAAGTTAAAAGATAGAACTACCCTATAATCCAGCAATTGCACTACTAGGTATTTAGCCAAAGGTTACAAAAATACAGACTCAAAGGGGTACATGTACCCCAATGTTAGCAGCATTTTCAACAACAGCCAATGTATGGAGAGAACCCAAATGTCCCTTGACTAATTAATGGATAAAGACTGATGAATAGAGAGATAGATAGGGATATCTATCCATCTATCTATCCATCTATCTAATGGAATATTACTCAGCCATCAAAAAGAATGAAATCTTGCCATTTGCAATACATATATGGAGCTAGAGTGTATCATGCTAAGCAAAATAAGTTAGTCAGAGAAAGACAAATATTATATGATTTCACTCATATATGGAATTTAAGAAATAAAACAGATGAACATATGGGGGGGGTGGAGAAGTAAAAAGAAAAAAGAGAGAAGGAAACAAACCATAAGAGACTCTTAGCAATAGAGAACAAAGTAAAGGTTGATGGATGGAGGTGGGTGGGGGATGGGCTAGATGGGTGATGGGTATTTTTTTGACAATTTATTGATTAAAAATGAAGAAAGCATGCAGCAAAATACAAAGTCAAACAAAGGAGCGGGAAGGTTGAATATTTTACATCGTCTATAATCTAGCATATGTAATAAGGAGGACCCTCCATTTATTGATATGCCATTATTGTATCTTCAGATTATTAAATAGTATCAGCCGGCTCTAGGATTTTGGTTCAAAATTTAAGCCAAAAAACAAAACCCAAACAAATCCATTAGTCATTTGGAATAACCCAATATACTTCACAAATAGCATTAGCGCATGTTACCTTGTGCTGAATTAGTCCCTACCCACAAGGGCCAGGGGATCCTGGGACCCAGAGACAGAGGGCACTTGTTATGTTGAGCACTGGGTGTTGTATGTATGTGAAGAATCACTGAATTCTCTTGAAACCAATATTACACTGCATGTTAACTAACTAGAACTTAAATAAAAATTTGATAAGGAACAAAAAAAAAAAAAGGAAAGCATATACTGGAAAAGAAACTTTTTGTTTTTTAATGAAAATGTAACTTCTGATCAGTTTTCCATTTGGTATGAACTGGCTCTCAGCAAACAAAAGCAACCTGGCTCTGTGGCATTTGTTGAACTTTGTCCTGTGAATACTCCCATTCTGGCTGATTTCGGGGATGGTTGTAGTTCACAACTGGCTAGCAGCTTTTCTGGCTAGCAAAATTCCCAATACAAGCTGGCTCTCAGTATATCTCTGACCCTCCTAAGCCATGCCTAGGCAGAAATTCTGGAGCTAATATCACCAGAGATGAATGCCAAATGATGAAATCGTCAAAGAGGAAAAAATTCTCTCCTCTAAGACATGCAGACAATTATGAGATACAGTCCCAGAGTTGACTTACCTGAGGCCAGTAAGATTTGTTTCTACTTATTTTTTTTTTGCCAGCTTTATTGAAGTATAATTGACAAATAAGATCATAATATATTTAAAGTATACAGCATGATGATATATGTATACATCGTGAAAGGATTTTCTCCATTGAGTTAATTAACATATCCATAACTTCACATATTTTTCATCTCCCCCTGCCCCTGGTTTGTGTGTGTGTGTGTGTGTGTGTGAGAGAGAGAGAGAGAGAGAGAGAGAGAGAGAGAGGGAGATAAAGAGAGCGCTTAAGTTCTATTCTTTTAGCAAATTTCAGTTATATAGTACATTATTAGTATCAACTATAGTCACCATGTTATACATCAGGTCCTCAGACCTTATTCATCTTATAACTGAAAGTTGTAGCTTTTTACCAACCTCTCCCCATTCCCCTCCCTCCCCAGTCTGGCTTATTGCACTTGACATAATGCCCTCCAGGCTCATCCATGTTGCTGCAAATGACATAATTTCCTTTTTGATTAAAAGCCTTAATAATATTCCATTATATATACATTTTCTCTATAGATATTTATATATAATATATATTTAGTATTTATTGATTTAATTATTTATTTAAAATGTTTCTTTAAAATGAGAGAGAGAGCGTGAGCATGAGTAGGGGAAGGGCAGAGAAAGAGGAGAGAAAGAACCCCAAGTAGGTTCTGTGCTGTCAGCGTAGAACCCGATCCTGGGCACGAACTCACAAACTGTGAGATCATCAGTTGAGCTGAAACCAAGAGCTGGTCGCTTAACTGACTGAGCCACCTAGGTGCCCCTAGTTTTGAGTTTTTAAAAATTTAATTATAATGCAGTTAACACACAGTGTTATGTCAGTTTCAGGTGTACAATACAGTGATTCAACAGTTCCATGTATACCTTAGTGCTCCTCATGAAAATGTAGTCGTAATTCCCTTCACTTATTTCCCCCAGTCCCCCACCCACCTCCCCTCTGGTGACCATCTGTTTCTTCTCTACAGTTAAGAGTCTATATTTTGTTTTCTTTCTCTCTCTTTTTTTCCCTTTGTTCGATTGTTGTGTTTCTTAAATTCCACATATGAGTGAAATCATATGGTATTTATCTTTCTTGGACAGGTTTATTTCATTTAGCATTATACTCTAGCTCTATCCATGTTGTTGCAAATGGCAAGATTTCATTCTTTTTTATGGCTGCATTATACACACACACACACACACACACACACACACACTTACATACCACATCTCTTTATTAATCTATCAGCGAACATTTGGACTGCTTCCATAATTTAGCTATTATAAATAATGCTGCAATAAACATAGAGGTGCATATATCCCTTCAAATTAGTGTTTTTGTATTCTTTGGGCAAATATCCTGTAGTGAAATTCCTGGATTGTAGTGTAGTCTATTTTTGAGGGACCTTTATACTGTTTTCCACAGTGGCTGCACCAGTTTGCATTCCCACCAACAGTGCACAAGGGTTCCTTTCTTTCCACATCCTCACCAACATTTTCTGTTTACTGAGTTTTTGATTTTAGCCCTTCTGACTGGTGTGCGGTGATATCTCATTGTGGTTTCGATTTGCATTTGATTTGCCTGGTAAGTGATGATGAACATCTTCTCGTGTGTCTGTTGGCCATCTAGATGTCTTCATTAGAGAAATGTCTGTTCATGTGTTCTGCCTATTTTATAGGTTATTTTTGTGTGTGTTTTTGGTGTTGAGTTGTATGAGGTCTTTATATATTTTGGATACTAATTTGGATACTAACCCTTTACCAGTTATGTCATTTGCTAATATCTTCTGCCATTCAGTAGGTCTTTTCTTTTTTTTTTTTTTAACCTTTGTTAGTTGCTTCCTTTGCTGTACAAAGGCTTCTTATTTTGGGGTAGTCCCAATAGTTAATTTTTGCTTTTGTTTCTCTTGCCTCAGAAGACACATGTAGAAAGATGTTGCTATGAACACTGACAGAGAGATTACTACCTGTGCTCTCTTCCTAGATTTTTATGGTTTCAGGTCTCACAGTTAGGTCTTTAATCCATTTTGAGTTTGTGTGTGTGTATGGTATGAGAAAGTGGTCCATGTTCACTCTTTTGTATGTGGTTGTTGAGTTTTCCCACTGCCATTTGTTGAAGACACTCATTCTCTCATCGGATATTCTTGCCTCCTTTGTGGAAGATTAATTAACCATATAACTGTGGGTTCATTTCTGGATTTTCTATTATTTTCTATTAATTTATATGTCCATTTTTGTGACAGTACCATACTGTTTTGATAACTACAGTTTGTAGTATATCCTGATATCTGGGATTGTGATACTTAGGCTTTTGTTCTTTCTCAAGACTACTTTGACTATTCAGGGTCTTTTGTGGCTCCAATTTTAGGATTGTTTGTTCCAGTTCTGTGAAAAATGCTGTTGGTATTTTGACAGGGATTGCATTAAATCTGTAGATTGCTTTGGGTAGTATATACATTTTAACAATATTTGTTCTTCCAATCTATGAACATGGAGTGTCTTTCCATTTCTTTGTGCTGTCTTCAATTTCTTTCATCAATGTTTTATAGCTTTTGGGTACAGGTCTTTCACTTCTTTGGTTAAGTTTATTCCTAGATGTTTTATTACTTTTGGTGCAATTGTAAATGGGATTGTTTCCTTCATTTCTCTTTCTGCTGTTCCATTATTAGTATATAGAAAAGCAACAGATTTCTGTATATTGATTTTGTATCCTGCAATCTTACTGAATTGATTTATCAGTTCTAGTAGTTTTGTGGTAGTGTCTTTAGGGTTTTCTGCATAGAGTATCATGTCATCTGCAAATAGTGAGAGTTTTACTTGCTTCTTACCAATTTGGGTTCCTTTTATTTCTTTTTGTTGTCTAATTGCTGTTGCTAGGACTTTGAGTACCATGTTGTATAAATGGACATCCTTGTGTTATTCCCAACCTTAAAAGAAAAGATCTCAGTTTTTCCCCATTGAGTATGATGTTGGCAGTGGGTTTTTCATATAAGGCCTTTATTTTGTTGAGATATATTCCCTGTAGATCTACTTTGCAGAGGTTTTTTTAAAATCATGAATGGTTGTTGTACTTTGTCATATGCTTTTTCTGCATCTGTTGAAATAATAATCATGTAGTTTTATCCTTTCTCTTGTTGATGAGATGTATCCCCTTGATTAATTTGCAAATATTGAGACACCCTTTCAATCAGGGAACAAATCCCATTTGACTGTGGTGAATGATTTTTTTTTTTTTTTTTTTTGTAATGCATTGTTGGGTTTGGTTTGCTAATTTTTTAGGGATTTTTGCATCTAATGTTCATCAGATATATTGGTCTGTAGTTCTTTTTTGTTGTGGTGTCTTTATTGAGTTTTGGTATTAGGGTAATGCTTGTCTCGTGGAATAAATTTGGAAGTTTTCCTTCCTTTTGGGTTTTTTTGGAATAATTTGAGAAGAATGGGTATTAACTCTTCTTTAAATGTTTGGTAGAATTTTCCTGTGAAGCCATCTGGCCCTGGACTTTTATTTGTTGGGACTTTTTCGATTACTGATCAATTTCATGGCTGGTGATTGGTCTGCTCACATTTTCTCTTTCTTCTTGCTTCAGTTTTAGGACGATATTTGTTTCTAGGATTTTAATCTATTCTTCTAGGTTGTCCAATTTGTTGGCATATAATTTTCATAATATTCTCTTACAGTCACTAATATTTCTGTGATGTTGGTTATTTATCCTCTGTCATTTCTGATTTTATTTGAGTCCTCTTTTTTTTTCTTTTTCTTTTTTTTTATAAGTCTGGCTAGAGGTTTATCAATTTTGTTGATCTTTTCAAAGAACCAGCTCCTGGTTTCATTAATCTGTTCTAATGTTTTATAAGTTTCTAATAATTTATTTCTGCTTTAATCTTTATTATTTCCTTCCTTCTACTGGTTTATTTGTTCTTTTTTTCCTACCTCCGTTAGGTATAAGGTTAGGTTGTTTATTTGAGATTTTTGTTGCTTCTTGAGGTGAGCCTGCATTGTATAATCTTCCCTCTTATATCAGCTTTTGTTGAATTCCAGAGATTTTGGACCCTTGTATTTTCATTTCATTTGTCTCAATTTAATTTTTGGCTTATTCTTTGATTTTTTGGTTGACCCATTCATTGTTTAGTAGCATGTTATTTAACCTCCATGTATTTGTGCTGTTTCCAGATTTTTTCTTGTGGTTGATTTTGTTTCATAGCATTGTGGTCAGAAAACATGCATAGTATGATCGTTTTGAATTTCTGGAGATTTGTTTTGTATCCTAATATGTAATCTACTCTGGAGAATGTTCCATGTGCACTTGAAAAGAATGTGCGTTCTGCTGTTTTATGATGGAATATTCTGAATGTACCTGTTAAGTCCATCTGGTCTATTGTGTCATTCAAAGCCATTCTTTCCTTGTTGATTTTCTGTTTGGGTGATTTGTCCATTAATGTAAGTGGGATGTTAAAGTCCCCTCCTATTACTGTATTCCTATCAATTTGTTTGTTTATGTTTGTTATTAACTATTTCATGTATTTGGGTTTCCTCATGTTGGGGGCATAAATATTTACAATTGTTATATCTTGTTGGATTTTTCCCTTCATTAAATAGTGACTTTCTTTGCCTGTTATAGTCTTGGTTTTAAAGTCTATTTTGTCTGATATAAATATTGCTACGCTGGCTTTCTTTTAATATCCATTTGCATGATAAATGTTTCTCCAGTCCTTCACTTTCAATCTGCATGTGTCTTTAGGTCTGAAATGAGTCTCCTGTAAGCAGCATATAGATGGGTCTTGTTTTTATATCCATTCTGTCACTCTATGTCTTTTGATTGGACATTTACATTCAAAGTAATTATTGATAGATATGTATTTATTGCCATTTTGTTACTTGTTTTGTGGTTGTTTTTATAGTTTTTCTCTGATCCTCCTCTTGCTCTCTTCCATGGTTTTCTGGCTTTCTTTAGTGATATGCTAGGATTCCTTCCTCTTTATTTTTTGCATACCTATTACTGGCTTTTGATTTGTGGTTACCATTAGGTATGTATATAACATCATCTTCACACAGAAGTGTGTATTAAGTTGATGGTTGCTTAAATTTGAGCCTGTTCTTTATTCCCCTCTATCCCATATTTCAGGTATATGATGTTATTTTACATTTGTGTGTATGTGTGTGTGTGTGTGTGAACCCTTGACTGATTTTTATACATATACTTATTTTTTACTGCTTTTGTGTTTCCTACTTTCCATACTCATACTTATGATCTTTCCTTTCCACTTGAAGAGTCTCTTCTAACATTTCTTGTAGGGCTGGTTTAGTGGTCACGAACTCCTTTAGCTTTTGTTTGTCTGAGAAACATTTTTTTAATGTTTACTTATTAGAGAGAGACAGACAGGGCATGAGCTGGGGAGGGGCAGAGAGAGAGGGAGACACAGAATTGAAGCAGGCTTCAGGCTCTGAGCTGTCAGCACAGAGCCCGACATGGGGCTCGAACTCACGGACCGTGAGATCATGGCCTGAGCCGAAGTCAGATGCTTAACTGACTGAGCCGCCTACATGCCCCAGTTTGTCTGAGAAACTCTTTATCTGTCCTTCTATTCTGAATGATAGTCTTGCCGGATAGAATATTCTTGGCTGCATATTTTTTCCTTTCGGCCCTATGATATATCATGCCACTCCCTTCTGGCCTGCAAAGTTTCTGCTGACAAATGTGCAGATAGCCGTATGGGGTTTCCCTTGTATGTAGCTGTCCTCTTTTCTCTTGCTGCTTCAAAAATTCTCTCTTTATTACTACTTTTTTACCATTTTAATTATACGTGTCTTGGTGTGGACTTCCTTGGGTAGATTTTGTTGGGGAATCTCTGTGCCTCCTGGATCTGGATAGCTGTTTCCCTCCCCATATTAGGGAAATTTTCATATTAGTCCTTCAAATAAATTTTTTGCCCCCTTTTCTCTCTCTTCTTCTGGGATTCCTATAATGCAAATGTTATTTCTGTTGATGGAGTTGCTGAGTTCCCTAAGTCTACTTTTATTTTGCATAATTTTTTCCTCTCACCTGTTCAGCCTGATTATTTTCTATTACTCTGTCTTCCAGGTCGCTAATTCAGTCCTCTGATTCCTCTAGCCTGCTATTTATTTTATCTGATGTATTTTTAATTTCATTTATTGTGTTCCTCATCTCTGACTGGCTCTTTTTTTATCTCCTTGTTAAGGGTCTCACTGATGTCCTCCACTTTTTTATCAAGCCTAGTGAGTATCTTTATGATCATTATTTTAAATTCTCTATCCAGCATATTATTTACATCTGTTTCACTGAGGTCTCTCACTGTGGTATTGTCCTGTTCTTTCATTTGGGACATATTCCTCTGTCTCATTTTGTGTAACTGTGTCTGTTTCTGTGTGTTACGAAAATCAGCTATACATCTTCTGCTCTTGAAAGTAATGACCTTATAAAGAGGAGGTCCAATAGTGCCCAGCTGTGTTCCCTGTTCACCAGAACCTGGAACTTTAGGAGTGTCTCCTATGGGTGATGTGCGTGCCTGCTATTTTGTCCTGGCTGCTTTTTCCTTCAATCCGGTCATCTGCAGAGGCTCTCCCTGCCTTTTGTGGGCAGTGTTTGCTTCCTGGCCAAGTGAAGTTTGCAGTTTTAATAAGGTGCATGCTGGTCTGCCTGGACCTGCTGCACCAGGACTAAGCCAAGCATGACCAGGAAAGATAGAGCTTCTGAAGTGCAGGGGGAAGGCTTGGTGTAAGCAAGTTGGGTAGTGAATGCCAGTGCCTTGCTGCTTGGCACAGGTGGCTGTGTGTTTATGCTAGGGGCTAGGGGAGGCAGATGGCACCTGCCAGCCCCTGTATTCATGGAGGGGTCTTCCGTAGAGGCACACTCTGAGATGAGCACATAACTCTCCCTCCTGTATGCTCCCGGCACTTTCAAACCGCTGCTTCTATGCTGTATCTCCATGGGCTGTTTGTTATGCTGTCTCTCTAAGGGCGGGGACTCAGCTTCCTATTGCACTCCAGGCTCTCCTAGAACCCAGCCTGCTGACTTTTAAAATTCCAAGCTTTAAGTCCCTCTGGTTGTAAAACTTCACAAAATTCAGCTCCTCTTGCTTTTACTGCCAAATGTTGTGAAGATTCATCTTTCCCATATGGACTCGCCAGTGTGATAGTCTGTTAATTGCCCTTTTCCATACCTGTGACTTCCTCCCACCCATGGATGGCTGTGGTCTGTTTTGATTCCCACTGTGTCTCTGCCCTTCCCACCTTCTTTGATGTGGCCTCTTCTATACCTTTAGTTGCGGACCTTGTTCTGCCAGTATTTAGGTCATTTTCTGGGTCATTTATGCTGATGTGTGTGTGTTATCTAGTTGTATCCATGGTAGGAGGTAAGCTTAGGGTCCTCCTACTCTTTGATCTTCCCATAGTTCCTATATATATTTAAAAATATTTTAATATCTCTGGCACAAAAACAGACACATAGACCAATGGAATAGAATAGAAACCCCAGAACTAGACCCACAAACGTATGGCCAACTCATCTTTGACAAAGCAGGAAAGAACATCCAATGGAAAAAAGACAGTCTCTTTAACAAATGGTGCTGGGAGAACTGGACAGCAACATGCAGAAGGTTGAAACTAGACCACTTTCTCACGCCATTCACAAAAATAAACTCAAAATGGATAAAGGACCTGAATGTGAGACAGGAAACCATCAAAACCTTAGAGGAGAAAGCAGGAAAAGACCTCTCTGACCTCAGCCGTAGCAATCTCTTACTCGACACATCCCCAAAGGCAAGGGAATTAAAAGCAAAAGTGAATTACTGGGACCTTATGAAGATAAAAAGCTTCTGCACAGCAAAGGAAACAACCAACAAAACGAAAAGGCAACCAACGGAATGGGAAAAGATATTTGCAAATGACATATCGGACAAAGGGCTAGTCTCCAAAATCTATAAAGAGCTCACCAAACTCCACACCCGAAAAGCAAATAACCCAGTGAAGAAATGGGCAGAAAACATGAATAGACACTTCTCTAAAGAAGACATCCGGATGGCCAACAGGCACATGAAAAGATGTTCAGCGTCGCTCCTTATCAGGGAAATACAAATCAAAACCACACTCAGGTATCACCTCACGCCAGTCAGAGTGGCCAAAATGAACAAATCAGGAGACTATAGATGCTGGAGAGGATGTGGAGAAACGGGAACCCTCTTGCACTGTTGGTGGGAATGCAAATTGGTGCAGCCGCTCTGGAAAGCAGTGTGGAGGTTCCTCAGAAAATTAAAAATAGACCTACCCTATGACCCAGCAATAGCACTGCTAGGAATTTATCCAAGGGACACAGGAGTACTGATGCATAGGGGCACTTGTACCCCAATGTTCATAGCAGCACTCTCAACAATAGCCAAATTATGGAAAGAGCCTAAATGTCCATCAACTGATGAATGGATAAAGAAATTGTGGTTTATATACACAATGGAATACTACGTGGCAATGAGAAAAAATGAAATATGGCCTTTTGTAGCAACGTGGATGGAACTGGAGAGTGTGATGCTAAGTGAAATAAGCCATACAGAGAAAGACAGATACCATATGGTTTCACTCTTATGTGGATCCTGAGGAACTTAACAGGAACCCATGGGGGAGGGGAAGGAAAAAAAAAAAAAAAAGAGGTTAGAGTGGGAGAGAGCCAAAGCGTAAGAGACTGTTGAGAACTGAGAGCAAACTGAGGGTTGATGGGGGGTGGGAGGGAGGAGAGGGTGGGTGATGGGTATTGACAAGGGCACCTTTTGGGATGAGCACTGGGTGTTGTATGGAAACCAATTTGACAATAAATTTCATATATAAAAAAATAAAATAAAATAAAAAAAATATTTTAATATCTCTATTATCTATCATCAATCATTCTATGTAACATTTTTTTTTTTGTCCACTCACCCGTCAATGTATACTTAAGTTGTTTCCATACCTTGGTTATTGTGAATAATGCTGCAATGAACATGTGAGTGTAGATTGCTGTTAGAGATAGTAATTTCATTTCCTTTGAATATATACCCAGCAGTGGGATTGATGGATTACATGGTAGTTCTGTTTATAATTTCTTAAGACACTTTCATACTGGTTTCCTGTTGACTCTACTAGTTGATATTCCCACCAATAGTATACAAGCCTTCCCTTGTCTCCAACTCCACATCAGCATTTATTGTTTACTGTCTTTGTGATAATAGACATCCTAGCAGGTATCAGATAATACCTCATTGTGGTTTTGACTTCCATTTCCCTGATGATTAGAGACATTTAGCACTTTTTCAGGTACCCGTGGGCTATTTGTAGGGCTTCTTTGGAAAAATGTCTATTCGGATCCTTTGCCTATTATTTTTCAGTTGGGGTATTTGGGTTTTTTTGCTATTGGGTTGTGTGAGTCTCTTGCATATTTTGGGTATTAACCCCCATCGAATATACTGTTTGTGAATATTGTCTTCCATAGTCTGGTTTTTCATTTTGTTGATGATTTCCTTTTGTTTGCGGAAGGTTTTGTTTGATGTGGTCCCATTTGTTTATTTTTGCTTTTGTTACTTTTGATTTGATCTTTGGGGTCAAATCCAAAAAATGATTGTCAGGACCAATGTCCAGGAGTTTTCCCCCTATTTTCTTCAGGTCTTATATTCAATTTTAATACGTTTTGAGTTGATTTTTGTGTATGGTGTAAGTTAGGAGTCCAGTTTCATTCTTTTGCATATGTATACCAGTTTCCCCAGCACTATATATTAAAGAGACTATTCTTCTCCCATTGTATATTCTTAGAGACTTCATCAAAAATGAATTGACAATATATGTATGGAATTATTCCTGTTTTATTGTTTCTTTTTTCCTCCTTCTGGAGAAAGAAAAATTAAAATTGTGGAACAAGCATGTTAGACAATTTATGGCTTTTTCCCTTCACTTTGTCTCTAAGACTGAGTGGGTGAAAAGTACCCATCACATTTGGGAGGAAAAGCTCTATTGCATTCAACAAATATTGATTGAGTTCTTACATGTGTCAGGCAAGGGCCTAGGTATTGGATATGAAGTTGTTTGTAGGGAAGATGGGAACATAAATGCTCTCCATGTGTTCCTGAATCCTACTCTCCAAGATCTAATGACTCCTACATCCATGACCGCCAGACCCTCTCCTAGAAATCGACCCCTTTCTGACCTCTAGTTCCAGTTCTACTTCATCATTATTTGCCTCCTGCTTGCCAACACCCCTTGCTTCTCATTTAACAAGCACTTACTGAGCACCCACTGGGAGTTAGTTACCCTTCAGGGTGCTTCAAACGCATCAGTGGAAAAAACAGAGAAAGATTCCATATATGCTACTGGTAATAGATTCTGTCAGCTCATCTAGGCATCATTAAATACTCAAAGATTTTTGAATTTCCTCAAAATACCCGGGACATTTCTAACTCCTATCTTCTCCTCTGTAAATACTTCTAGTCCTGTGTCTCTCTGATAAACACCTAATGATCTTCCAAGATTCATTTAAGTGTCTTTTCCTCTGTAAAGTCATTCCTGACTCCCTTCCTGAAAACAAAGCTAATGCCCCTTTTCTTTGTACTCCTGTCATATAATCACATTTTCCTGTCAATTTTCCACTTTAGATGATGATTTCCATGTGGAAAGAGATGGTGGTGGTTGTTGTTGTACATATTGACCTACTTACTATAGACACTTGTTTGGACGTAACTAATGAAAGGGACACAGAGAATGTCTAATATTCTAGGTATCTGGATAAGCCAATTTGTAACATAAACAATTTAAGAATATGCTGCCTTAAAACATTCCTGCTTATGTTTAACTTCATTCTATAAGTGCTTTCGAAAAATATTAATCATACTTAGATTCAGAGAGTCCCTGAAAAATGTGGGAATGTTGGCTAACTCTGACATTCTTCATTGGAAGTCTTTAAGAAACCGTAAGGGATTTGAATTTGTTGAACCTGAAACCAACGAATACAGACAGCAATATAGAGGTAGATGATAGTGTTCAGATTTCTGCAGCAGGCATTCATCTGGTAACCATTTTGTCCGTATCGCTCCTAGATTACGCAGTGTCCTTATTCAGCATGTTCAGGACATTGTGTTATTTGTCACTACAGTGCCAGCACCTAGTATGGTGCTGGCACTCAGTGAGTGTTTGATGAATAAATGATACAATAGTCAAACAACAGGTTTAATAGGTATTTATTTAAACAGGCAGCTATTTGAACAAAATGACTGAATTACCACAAGGCTTTATTACCTAGGTACTAGCACAGACATCACAGACTGCTGTTGCAGACTCTAGTCAATTATTTAAGCTAATCTCAGGTGCCAAAGAAAATGAGCTGCCATAGAGGAAATATGCTTACTGCATGAAATATGAAATGAGAGAATAGGTTTTACTTTATGTTTAAGGAAACCTTGACTCTGATGAGGAGACATAATTTTTGTGGGACTAACCCTTTCAATATAAAAACAAAAACTTTATTGTCCAATAAAATACTTGGAAAAACAGCTTGATTTTGTATCAAATGGCAAATATACCACTGTAAAGTACAGTTTCCACTAACTAAGTCAATGCATGCCAACAAATATTCTCTGAACACCTTTGTGTCAGCTCATGTGATGTAAAGATTAATATAATAGCTCCTTCCCTCTAAAAGTTTTAAAATAATGCATTAGCCCCTGGGTGTGGTGTGGTTTAATGAGAGATAACTGAATGAGTAATTGATAGATCCAGTTTTTAATTTTTAAAGCAGGTATGTCCTTGACCATGTCATTTAGGCCATGCTCCCAGGATACATATGACTGCTTATCTTGTGCCAGGCACTGGGTGAGCTCTAGTCTCAGAACTGGAACTTGGGAGATAATAAATACTTGCTGAATGTGTGAATGAATGACTGAAGTTAGAACATCAAACAGTTCTCTGTTCCTGCCTTGTTGATAGTCAGAATTTGGTGGTGGAAACATGATTAGGGAACAACTCATAAAGCATCCTTCTGCTTGAATGAAGGTTAAGGAAGACTTACAGTTTCAGCCCCAACTGTGTTTGTTTATTTTTAATTTTTTAAAGTTTACTTATTTATTTTGAGGGAGTGGGGCAGAGGGAGAAAGAGAAACCCAAGCAGGCTCCACTCCACACTCAGTGCAGAGCCTGACATGGGGCTCGATCTCACGAACTGTGACTGACACGGGGCTGGATCTCATGAATTGTGAGGTCTTGACCTGAGCTGATAACAAGTGTTGGAGGCTTAACTGACTGAGCTACCCAGGCGCCCCCCAAACTCTGTTTTAGAAATACTAAGTTTTCCAGGGAGGTTGTCCATTTCAGGCAGAGGAAACAGAGGCCTAAATGTGAAAGGTACCATGGGGTTTGGGGGATGTGAAGATCTGGTGGTTTGGCTAGGTTTGGGGAAGGGTTGAGGAAGAGGGTGGAGTTGACCCAAGAGACAAGTAGAGCCATTAAGAAAAACCCATGACAATTTAATGTACGTACTCATTCAAAGATGCCCGTAAATGGTACAGCCACTCTGGAAGACAGTTTAACAGTTCGTTATGAAGTTAAAGCTACATACACAGGTCGATCCATTCTTAAGCATGTACCCCCAGAGAAATAAAAACTTATGTTCACACAAAACTTTCTGCATGAAAGTTTATAGCAGCTGTATTCATAATTGGCCTAAACTGTAAACAACCCAAATGTTCCTCAGCGGTTTAATAGATCAGCAAACTGGGGTACATCCATGTGATGGAATACTATTTACCAATAACAAAAATAGTGATAGACACAACCGCTGGAAGGAATCCCACAGGTGAGTGAAAGAAGTCAGTTTCAAAAAAGTCCTATAACTCATGATAGCATATGTATATTATTCCCAAAGAAAAAATTACTGTAGTGACAGAAAACACATCAGTTGGTTGTTAGGGGTCAGGTGTGGGGAAAGGGGGTAACTACAAGGGAATAGCCTATGGAGTTATTGAGAGGAATGAAACCGTTCTCTATCCTGACTGGCGTGGCGACCGCACAAATCTGTCTGTATGCTTACTATGCACGTGTCACAGTGCAGAGAACCATACTCACACAAAAAGTGAATTTGGCTCTATGTTAATTTAAAACTTTAAAAAAGGTGACTGCAAATGAGATGAAGCCTGTTAAAGGGCTTCTTTAACATTCAAACTTCTACCTATTATATGTTGTATTATATATAGAATATGACCTATTCTATTTCTGATGTGATTCATTTAGACCACTCACATCTCCCTTCACTTTTGTCACTAAAAATGATACAAATTATATCTTGTACTTCTCATTTATAAATTTGAGGCTTTTAAAAAACCTTTTTGTAAAGTGTTTGTGGAGGTACAAAATGTTCCATTTGGGTGGGAAATGTTAGACTTGAGATATGCAAATATTAACTTCTGGAAAAGCCCCTTTTATGTACTTAGATAGGATGAGGATTCCTAGGAAAACAGCCTGGGAATGAGACTGTAATTTCCCCTCAAGGATCCTCTGGCCCTTGGCTGGGTTGGGAAGGCCACTGACAATAACCTCTTTCTGTGAACCTTGACTCTCCAGTCCAGAGATGCTATGTCCTGCTGTGCCTTGGTGTAATCTCATCTACTTTATGCAGGTTCTTAATTTACTACTTGCGAAAGGGTAGAGCAGCAAGGAACATGGGAGCTCGTCTTTTTACAGAGGAGGAAACCAAAGCCTAGAGAGGCCATGGTTCTTGCCCAAGGTTCCAGGAGACCAGGATTGAAACCCAATTTATTCGGATGGCTGGTGGAGTACTCTGTTTCATATTCTGCTGCTTAAAGCTTGAACTGTTTGCTTGGCGTTTGGGAGAAACTATCCCATGACTCTGCGGGTAGTCCTTTTGCCTTCATAAAATAGATTTAAAAACTGATAGGAAGTACGCAATTCATTAACCCCATGCTTCATAAAAGGAAAATAAATCTAAGTAGGCTTCTTTCCTTTCCGTGGGTGTTTGTGAGTTTCTTAATGAGAAAGTTCATATGTGAGGGAGAAAGGGACCCTTGAAAAGCAGCCTGACCTCAAGCTGATAATCACTATTTTTTTTTTTTTGGAGAGAAAATGCTTTTGCCTCTTTTAAAGGGACAAGCCCAGGCTCTGACTTGCTTTTCAAAAAGTGGAGATGATGTGTATTGAGTCATGCACACTCCCTTGCCTAGTTCTATTTATCACATTGTGTGTGTGGGGGCGGGGGGCATTTTCCACATGTCTTGGTGGAGTTGTGATCAGTGGGGGATTGAGCCCAATTTTCAACCTTCGAAGAAGCAGCTGACCAAGCGTCGAGCTGATCTCTGACACAAGGTAGCTTAGCACATTGAAAGTGCGGGGGCGCCTGGGTGGCTCAGTCGGTTGGGCGGCTGACTTTGGCTCAGGTCATGATCTCGCGGTCCGTGAGTCCGAGCCCCGCGTCGGGCTCTGGGCTGATGGCTCAGAGCCTGGAGCCTGCTTCCAATTCTGTGTCTCCCTCTCTCTCTGCCCCTCCCCCGTTCATGCTCTGTCTCTCTCTGTCTCAAAAATGAATAAAACGTTTAAAAAAAAAAAAAAAAAAAAAAAAAAGAAAGTGCAGTAGCCCAGGCGGCTAGCAACTAGATTTGGATGGTGACTTCGCCTCTAGATTCGAGTAAGTTATTGCCCTTTGTCAGGCCTCACTGTTCCTGTGTGCAAGACACAACATTTGGATTATATCAAGAAGTGTACCTACCTGGCCTACGGGCTACACTCTCCCAATCTTGGGACCATGTGGGCGTCACTAGATGACCAGAGACTAGACCCTCCTTCTCTGATTCCCAGAATCTTTGTCCGTGGTAATCGTGCTCTAAGTATTAATGGAAATTACTCACTGATGCATCATCATTAACATACGTTTGATGCCAAAACATTTTTTTGTTGTTGAATGGAAGACTAAACAGATTAATTCATATTTGTGCTAGAACTAAGGTCACTCTCTGATCTGTGGCCTACCTTCCACACCTGGAGCTGCCTGAATCCTGTCTCCTGTGGCCTTACCTGGAACCACGACACCATCCGCCACCCACTGACCATCTCCCTGACAAGCTCCCCTCTCATTTAGCTTCTCTGAGAGTTGTACCTACCGGAAGGAATTCACAGTTTTTCATGGCTCTGTAGACAGAGCCCTTTGGATACTTAAGTGAATAAAACAGACTGTTAACAGCGTGAAATGATGTTCTGCACAGGATGTGCCTCAAACAGGAACTGGCACATGGTTAATAGCCCTATTATCATCATTATTATTACTCCAATTGTTATCTTTATTAATAATTTAGAAAAAAGGCTTCTGCTTATCTATAAGGGATTATCATTAAATATGTATTCTTCTGCTTCCCTATCTTCTCGACAACAACCAAAATCTATTGTAGCTTCCAGATCTGAATATTCATTCCCTGCTCTCTGAGGACGGCTGAGCCAAGCCCAATTTCACCAGGACTATGATTTTATTATTTCCGGACTCTGCTCACAGGAAGTAGTAAGTGAAGCCTTATCATCTAAGATTTCTTTCAAATGGGAAGTCTGCATGTTTTCTCTTTTATAACTAAAAAGAAAAGGAGAGAGAGAGAGAGAGAGAGAGAGAGAGAGAGAGAGAGAGAGAATACTCACTTTGCCTTACTAGAAAGTCAGTTCTTTGTTCCTAAAGAATCCAGAGGCTTTTTCTAGTCCCCATCCCAGTCTACAATAGACCTTTCTATACTTTTTTCATAGCTTCATATACACTTCTTTCATGGATACAATGCATCAATCAGTGTGAGATGTTTTCCAACATTGAGGTGTAATCTGTATGAAAGCAGGGACTCTCATCTTGTCTTCTTTGCTTGCCACTACCTGATACAAAGTAGATGCTTAATAAATACTGGTTAAACCAATGATTTTTCATGTGAGGTGAGAGGAGGAAGTCCTTTGAAGAAGCCCTGGCTCCTGTCTCCCTGAGTGAGGATGAATTGACCTCACCTCCAGAAGCAGAGTACAGGTGCTTACACAAGTCCCTTACTCTTCACAGATGCCTGGCCTAAGCCTTTGGTGACTTTGATGGCTAATTTTATGTGTCAACTGGGCCAAGCAATGCCAAATAGCTGGTTAGACATTATTATTAGGTGTGTGTGTGTGTGTGTGTGTGTGTGTGTGTGTGTGTGTGTGTTTGATGGTGTTTCTGGAAGTGATTAGCATTTAAATTATGAGCCTAGTAGAGCAGGTGGCCCTCCCCAGTGTGGGTGGGCATCACCCAGTCCACTGAGGGCCTGAACAGAGAACAAAAAGGTGAAGGTTGAATTCACTTCACTGTTGAAGCTGGGACATTAATCTCCTGTCCTCATGCTCCTGGCTCTCAGGTCTTCAGACCCAGTCTAGAACTGATAGCATCATCTCTCTACATCTTGGGCCTCTGAGCTGTGTCACAGACTCTGCTAGCCTCCTGGATGGCACATCAAGGGACTTTTTAGTTTCTATAATCTCATGAGCCAGTACCTTATGATAAATTTTATACACACACACACACACACACACACACACTCACTCACTCACACACATCTCCTATTGGTTCTGACTCTGGAGAACCCTAACTAATACGGGGACAGACCTTCAAAAATAATTACTGTTGGTGTGCCTGGGTGGCTCAGTCGGTTGAGTGTCTGACTTCAGCTCAGGTCATGATCTTGTGGTTCGTGAGTTCAAGCCCCACATTGGGCTCACTGCTGTCAGCACAGATCCTGCTTTGGATCCTCTGTCCCCCTTTCTTCCCCTCCCCCACTCGTGTGCCTGTGCACACATGCTCTCCCTGTCTCTCGAAAATACACATTAAAAATTTTTTTTAAAATGATTACTATTTATTTGATCCTATTTCTTTATAAATGTTATATCCTTTTCTTTTTCCACTCAGAATATAACTAGGCTTTCAGATAGAGCTACAAAATAACCTCTGTTGAAGGTGAATGATGCTGAGCAAAGTAACCATATCATTTGGTCAAACCATCAGCAAAGTTTGCATTTCCAAGTATTGCTTTTGGTATCTATCTATCTATCTATCTATCTATCTATCTATCTACCTACCTATCGTCTATCTGTCTATTATCTATAATTTTTTCTCTTTTTAAAAAATGCAACAGTGTGGGGACACCTGGCTGGCTCAGTTGTTTAGGCATCTGACTCTTGATCTCAGCTCGGGTCTTGATCTCAGGGTTTGTGAGTTCGAGCCCCACATTGGGTTCCACACTGGGCATGAAGCCTACTTAAAAGAAATGCAACAATATGCTGTTATTAGGCTCAAGGAGCAGAGCAGGGCTTTTTCATGGAGACTTAAGCACACCATGGTTACTTCTGCCACACTCTGTGTTGCCATATTATCTTGGACCCTGACCTTGACCCCATGTGCTAGGTCTTGCTCCCATTTTGCACATAACAAATCTGAGGACTAGGAAAGATAAGCAGTGTGCCCTAGGTTCTAAGTTTAGCCTTTGCTGCCTCCTAAAGACACATGTTATTGGAAGTGGGAAAGACGGTAGAATTTTTTTTTTTTTTTTTTAAAGTTGAAGAATCACAAGCAGCAAGGTACGAGGATAGGAAAGAACATGGTGTGTCCGGGGAACCCAGAGTCGTCGAGGTTACATGGAGTGTATAAGGAAACAGGGTGGCATCCTGTGGGTCTGTGCACTGGTTTGTAGGTCTGAGCAGCAAAACAGTGATGGCAGACTGGTAGCTGTTAACACCACACTGCTCTCCCTGGGAACTGGAGGGCAAAGCCTGCTTATTCTTAAGAAAATACGGCCTTTCCTTTCAACCTTCAGCTGTGTAATTGATGATAGAAATAATTATCAAAGGGTTTAGAACTGGCTAAGATTCATAGAAGTCTCTCTTAAGGAAAAAAAAATTCCACGGTAATCCAGGTTACATCCAATCCCCGAGTGGATGTGATGCCAATTACTGCCACCTGCCCCATCTTGTCTCGGTTATGACACCCCAGGGAGAGCTGCACTTAAGGCCCTGTCAAAAATGTCAGCTCTGCTTCTGGGGCCAGATGCAATAACTTCCCTTGAAGACTGCCGGGGCTGCATCCCACGTGAAAAGCAACATTAAATCTTCCCTCAGGCTAAACAGTGACTGCCAATCTAGCACTGTGTTTTCAGCATACACAGGGAGACCAAACCCTTCCTCCGGAAAGAATGTGCCAGATGTTGCGCCAGATGCTCTAGATAGGTTGTCATTTAATACCTGACACCTGAAAGCCTATTTATCCTCATTCCCAATTCACACATGAGAATATTGAGGCTCCAAGGTCACGTGCTTTATGTGGATAAACAAGGATTTTAGCACATCATTCTCAACCCCTACATATATTCTCCATCTCTTCTATTATAATTGGCAAGAACTTTGCTTAGATTTCTTTTGTATTCTTTAATTGGGATCCCTTGGTAACTTTCTCCCCACTGTCTTCAAAATTCTTAGTTTCCATCCCCAGCGCCCACCAAGAATCTAACTTCAATTCGGACTGACTGGAAACATACACCGCCATCTTGGTTTTTTACAGTGGAACCCATGGAAACAATATCAACACTAAGGAAAGTCTCTGTTGTGAGGGCCCCAGTGACAAATATAAAAATGAGAAAGTTATTGGCCATATTTTCAAGTTTTAGCCAGAAGAGCTGTTAAAACGAATGGAAATGATTATTACCCGTTTCCGAAAGTGATGGAATTCTTCCTCTCTAGGAGCTCGTATACTTGATGAGTACCTATCAATTTCAAGTTACTTTTACAGGCAATACACCATGAGATGTTCACAATAGCCCTGCCACACAAATAAGTTAGGAAATACAGCTGTCCATCTGCAAAATCCCTTGGTCAGTGTCTCAAAGCTGTAGGTACTGGACCCCAAATTCAGTGTTAAGTATTCTGATTACAGACAGGGCTGTCTTCACAGCTATACAGTTGCCTCCCAAAATGTGCCTAATGCTTAACTATTTCATATTCATTCACTTGTTTATTCTTCCACATATTCTTTCAATAATATTAGTCTTTTTTTTCCCATTGGACAGACATGCTGTGTGAGAACATAAAAAAAGCTTTATCAAATAGCTCACAATCTACTGCTACTAATAATCGCAATTCAGTAAAATAGACACAACCACCAAAGATTGAGATCATCATAGCTACAAAGAAGAGATGGAGTTTTGTTTCAATGCCTCACAGAAGTTGCTTGATGTGGCTTTGACAGATAAGGTTTTACCAGGTGGCTAAACATGTGAAAACCTTGTCATGTGAATTTTGCCTGAAAGGCTATTATATTTAATTAAAAGAACAGTGGTTTCAACAATATACAATGATACCCATGTGTTAACAAGACATGCTTTTGCTTTTCTTTATCTCAGGATAACATTTAATTACATTGGGCCTTCCTTCAATCTAGATGCTTTTCCAGTTGTTGGGTATAGCCCCTACACCGTGTTTTAATTAAAAGATTTTTCTCGGGGCGCCTGGGTGGCGCAGTTGGTTAAGCGTCTGACTTCAGCCAGGTCACGATCTCGCAGTCCGTGAGTTCGAGCCCCGCGTCGGGCTCTGGGCTGATGGCTCGGAGCCTGGAGCCTGTTTCCGATTCTGTGTCTCCCTCTCTCTCTGCCCCTCCCCCGCTCATGCTCTGTCTCTCTCTGTCCCAAAAATAAATAAATACGTTGAAAAAAAAAATTAAAAAAAAAATAAAATAAAAGATTTTTCTCTTTGTTAATACGGTGTTTCTTTTCGGATTGTTAGTATTAGGAAGCATGAGTGTTCTTTGCACATTGTGGGAGTATTTGAATTTCCCCCCAGGGAACTGGGTAGTTCACATACAATTTCTTGCATCAATCACATCGATTGAAAGAGAAGCCCTCCTGAAGGGCTTTGATTTATGTTTCGAAATAAAAGACTAAACACAATTATGAATGGAAACATAAACACACATGATGGTTGTTCAACGCTCGCTGCATGCGTGAGCCATAGTTCAGCCATCCACTTTGACACGGTTATAATTGAGTATGTAGCCATAAAAAAAACAAAAAACATAAAACAAACAAAAAAAAACAACCGTTGGAGAGGATGTGAAGATTAGGTATCATTCTTCCCAATGCTCCAGATGAGCGTTCAAAACAAATGCCAACTAGGGCCAGGCAGATAACTGGGATGAAACAGGCCCTCAACACAGAGAAAGCAATGTCCCATCTAATCGTGTAGCTTCAAGTCCGCTATAGTGAATTCTCGCCATGAAGAAACATGGACTGTGGTTGCCAGTTCTTCTGATTTTTTTACAAGAAATTGAAAAATGAGATAGTTCATCAAAATCTCTCAATATTTACATTTTAGTATTTTATTCATTCATTGTGAATTCATTTAAACCATGAAGAGCTAAGCAAAGTGCATTAGAGGGCTGGTTGTGGTCCACCGTTAGTCTAGGCCTTCGGCTCTCGCATGGGAGTCAGTCTTCGGCTGTCCATAGGGCAGGACCACCACTGACCATTCGGATTGTATTTCTGATTGCTCACTCTAGTATTACTTTTATCTAGGTGGGGTCAAACTGGATAGTTTCTGGGGGTGGGTTTATATAGCAATGACCCTACAGATAGCCACTGCACCTGACGAATTGTTAGTGCTGTGGGGCAGGATGGCTGAGAGGGAACTGGGAACTAGTCTCATTGCTACACCTGCCAGGCATCCTCTGACTTCCCAGCTAGATAACACGGAGATGATTTCAACAAGCTCTGAGGTTTTATCTAAAGGATGTGTTAAAAAAAAAAAAAGATAAAGCTTTGTGAAATGGCCAAATAATTATATTCAGAGTCCCAGAGAAGTATGAATAACCAAAAATCCTGCTCGTGTTCATTTTGGAGTAAATGGAGCAGAAAAACAACCAAATCGACAGGATGATATATTGTTAAACTGGCTAGGCATGCATAGCTTATTTAAACCAATAAAAAATGGTATCATAACTCCTTCATCTGAACTCCTGCATTATGTTTGCCTTAAAAACCATAAAATCAGTCACCTGTTCTGCGATCGTTTTCACTTTTCTGTGTTCTCTTCTGGGTTAGTCTGTGTGTTCTAGGAGAAGAGCTATCAGTGTTAAATTATCCTAGGTCAGAGTTGTGGTCTCTCTCCATCGTTCCGGTAAATTCAAGGTAGAATGGATTTAATACTCAATAGCACAAACTCTGGAGTCGGGCTGCCTAAGTTTGAATCTATCTTCACTATTTTGTAGCCAGGAGTTTGGGGCAATTTCCTTAATAGTTCTGGGTCTCAGTTTCCTAAGATGCAAAATAAGATGTTGTGAGAGTTGTTGTGTGGATGAAATAAGTAAAAATGGTTAAAACAGTGTCTGGCACATAAGCGTTCAAGAAATGTCACCTACCGTGATTCTGTTTCTTACTGCTTAGATGCCCAGGTGATATCCAACTGATGGATTTTCTCATGACCCACCAGTGGTTTCCAGCAAGTACTGGTACAGAAGGAGGGGTGTTCTGTCAGAGAGACCCAAAGCATGTTTCTTCCATGAAAGAATAAAAAATGCTTCGTGGTTGGGAAACTGATGGAATCGATGAATGAAAGTGTAAATGAAAACAGGGATGAATTATACAAATTGTTGGCACCACGTTCAAATTATATTTTCCCCTTTGTTTTTCCTAGTTTAGAACAATGGTTGGCCTAATCTTTAAAAAATTGTCAAATTCTATTGAAAGCTGAATATAAATGTGAAGAGAGACCAGATTCACTGCTCACCATCAACTGCAACCCATCCCTTTGTTAATTTCATCTTCTTTTCCTGTCCAACTCAAGGCGCTGCTGTGGCTCAGCTTTGTCTCCTTGCTGCTGTGACATCATGCTGTTGCCTTCCTTTTGACCTTCATGCCCTTTCTCTTCCTTTCCACCTTACCAAACGCTACTCATTCTCTGAAGCTCGGTTTAATTCTCACTTTTCCCCAAAGTTGCCCTTCATCTGGCCTTCATTAAAATTTCACAATTACCATAATTACCATAACACTATTTACATTTTTATTATCTCCCTGATAATTTGTCAATTTCCTGGGAGAGACAGCCACATATCCTATTTTTTAAATGTTTTTATTTATTTTTTGAGAGAGAGAGACAGAGTGAGTGCGGGAGAGACAGAAAGAGAGGAAGACACAGAATCTGAAACAGGCTCCAGGCTCTAAGCTGTCAGCACAGAGCCCGACCTGAGGCTCGAACTCGGGATGGCGAGATCATGACCTAAGCTGAAGACGGACCCTTAACCAACTGAGCCACACAGGCGCCCCATCCTATTTTTCCTCATATATCTTACATTGACAGTGGCTAAAAATTTCTTTTTTTTTAAGTTTATTTATTTATTTTGACAGAAAGAATGCATGTGCAATTTGGGGAGGGGCAGGGAAAGAGAGAATCCCAAGCAGGTTTTGCACTGTCAGTGTGGAGCCTGATGTGGGGCTTGAACTCACAACCGTTGAGATCATGACCTGTGTTGAGACCAAGAGTCAGACACTTAACTGACTGAGCCACGCAGGTGCCCCATGGCTAAAAATTTCTAAAACATCAATGGGGGCAAATTTTGAAGCAAAATGGTTTTTTCTTTATAAGAGACATCATATTAAGTATTAAATATAATTTGTCTTTTATTTTACTAAAAATATAAAAAATATATTTTCTAACTCCAATCACAGACCACAGTAAATTTTAGATATATCAAATGCTTAAGCAAAAATGATGAAATTATAAAATGTGTAACAAGTACTAAAGTACTAAAGGTAAACATATTTAAGACCTGGTATTGGGCAGAAAAAGATTGATAATGTAAAGATTGAAAATAGCATTTCTTTGTATCATACTACTTAGTGGCAAATGGTATATAGTAATATGTATATCAGAAAAAATTATTCTGCATATATAAAGTATACCTACAAGTTAATAAGAGAAAAGTGAGAATAGCAAAAGAAAATTGAGTGCTGTTGAGCATCTTTTCATGTGTCTGTTGGCCATTTGTCTGTCTTCTTAGGAAAAATGTCTTTTCAGGTCCTCAGCCCCTTATTTATTTTTTTTTGTTTCCCCAATATTGAAATAAAATTTTCCTAACATGCGGCAAAGATGCAAGAATTTATAATAAACACCCACATACCCATGACCTAGATTCTGTTAACATTATAGTATGCTTGCTTTTTCATGTATCTATTTACCCATTTGCTCCATTATATTTTTGATGCATTTCATAGTCAATTGCAGACATTAATATACTTCCCCTAAATTTCAGCATGTATAGTAACTAAAGTTCAATATTTATTTACATATTTTTTCTCTCGAAATAAAATTTGTGTACAATGAAATGTACACGTTTTAAGTGTATGTTTGTTGAGGTTTTTTAAAATCATTTTTATTTTTCATCATGATAAGTGTACTCTTTAATCCCCACCTCCCCACCCACCTCCCCTCTGATAACCATCAGTGTGTTCTCCATAGTTAAGAGTCTGTTTCTTGATTGGTCTCTTTTTATTCTTTGCTCATTTGTTTCTTAAATTCCACATAGAAGTGACATCATGATATTTGTCTTTCTCTGACTTACTTTTATTTTGCTTAGCATTATACTCTCTAGATCCATCCATGTTGTTGCAAATGGCAATTTCATTCTTTTTTTTATGGCTAATATTCCAGTGTGTGTGTGTGTGTGTGTGTGTGTGTGTGTGTGTGTGTGTACCAATATCTTCTTTTTTCATTCATCTATTGATGGACACTTGGCCTGCTGCTATAGTTTGGCTATTGTAAATAATGCTGCAGTAAACATATGGGTGCACGTATCCCTTTGAATTAGTGTTTTGGTAGTTTAGGGGTAAATACCCAGCAGTGCAATTCCCGGATTGTAGAGTAGTTCTATTTTTAATTTTTTAAGGAAACAGCATACTGTTTTCCACAATGGCTGCACCGGTTTGCATTCCTACCAACAGTGCATGAGGGTTCCTTTTTCTCCACATTCTCACCAATGCTTGTTGTTTATCGAGTTTTTAATTTTAGCCATTATTACAGGTATGATATGATAGCTCATTGTGGTTTTGATTTGCATTTCCCTGATGATAAGTGATGTTGAGTATCTTTTCATGTGTCTGCTGGTCATCTGGATATCTTTGGAGAAATGTTTGATCATGTCTGCTGCCCATTTTTAAATTAGATTATTTGCGTGTTTTTGTGTGTGTGTGTGTGTGTTTTGTGATATAACATCTTTCTTTATGTAGTTTGGATACCATCCCTTTATCAGGTATGTCATTTGCAAACATCTTCTCCCATTCAGTAGGTTGCCTTTTAAGTTTTGTTTGTTGTTTCCTTCGCTGTGAAGAACCTTTTTATTTTGAGGTAGTCTCAAAGTTTACCTTTGCTTTTACCTCCCTTGCCTCGGGAGACATATCTAGAAAAATGTTGCTATGGCCAATGTCAGAGAGATTACTGCCTCTGCTCTATTACAGGAATTTTATGATTTCAGGTCTAACATATAGGTCTTTAATCCATTTTTTTAATGTTCATTTATTTTGAAAGAGAGAGAGACAGCGAGGGAGAGTATGAGCGGGGCAGGGGCAGAGAGTGACGAAGACACAGAATCTGAAGCAGGCTCCAGGCTCTGAGCCATTAGCATAGAGCTTGCCATGGGTTTCAAACCCACGAGTCCTGAGATCATCACCTGAGCTGAAGTTGGACGCTTAACAGACTGACCCCATAGGTGCCCCCGTCTTGAAAGCATTTTCAGTTATTTTTGTGCATGGTGAAAGAAAGTGGTCTAGTTTCATTCTTTTGCATGTAGCTGTCCAGTTTTCCCAACACCATTTGTTGAAGAGACTAAATTTTTCCCATTGCATATTCTTTCCTATTTTGTCAGAGATTAATTGACCATATAATTGAGGGTTTTTCTGGATTTTCTGTTCTACTCTCTTGATTTATGTGTCTATTTTTATGTCAGTACCATACTGTTTTAATTACTACCCCTTTGTAATACAGTTTGAAATCTGGAATTGTGATACCTCCTGTTTTTCCATTTTTAAGATTGCTTTGGCTATTCGAGGTCTTTTGTGGTTCCATACATATTTTAGGATTATTTTTTCTAGTTCTGTGAAAAATGCTGTTGGCATTTTGATAGGGACTGCATTAAATGTGTAGATTGCTTTGAGTAGTATAGACATTTTAACAATATTTGTTCTGCCAACCCATGAGCATGTAATGTCTTTCTTTTTTTCATCAATGTTTTATAGTTTTCAGAGTACAGGACTCTCACCTTTTTGGTTCAGTTTATTCCTAGATATTTTTTTGGTGCAGTTATGAATGGGGTTGTTTTCTTAGCTTTACTTTCTGCTGTGTCATTATTGATGTATAGGAATACGGCAGATTTCTGCATATTGGTTTTGTACCCTGCATCTTTACTGAATTCATTTATCAGTTCTAATAGTTTTGTTGAGGGAGTCTTTAGGGTATCCTACATGTAGTATCATGTTATCTGCAAATAGTGAGAGTTTCCTTCATTCTTACCAATTTGGATGCTTTTTATTTCTTTATGTTGTCTGATTGCTGTGGCTAGGACTTCTGGTATTATGTTGAATAAAAGTGGTGAGAGTAGACATCCTTGTCTTATTCTTGACCTTAGGAGAAAAGCTCTCAGTTTTTCCCCATTGAGTATGATGTTGGCTGTGGGTGTTTCATGAGGCCTTTATTATGTTGAGATATGTTTCCTCTAGACGTACTTTCCAGAGGGTTTGTATTATGAATGGTTGTTGTACTTTGTCAAATGCTTTTTCTACATCTTCTGAAATATTCCTATGGTTTTTTGGGTTTTTTTTTTCGTTTTTCCTATTGATGTGACATATTATGTTCATTGTTTTGTGAATATTAAACCACACTTGCATCCCAGGAATAAATCCCACTTGATTGTGAATGATTTTGAAAAATATATTGTTGGATTTGGCTTACTAATATTTTTTGAGGATTTTGGCATTTGTATTCATGAGAGATATTGGCCTGTAGATCTTTCAGTTTAGTTTAGTTTTTTTTTTGTTTTTTTTTTTTTTTTTTTTTTTCTGGTGTTCTTTATCTGCTTTTGGTATCAGGGTGATACTGGCCTTATACAATGAATTTGGAAGTTTTCCTTCCTTTTGGATATTTGGAAATGGTTTGAGAAGAACGGATATTAACTCTTCTTTAAATGTTTGGTGGAATTTGCCTGTGAAGCCCTCTGGTGCTGGACTTGTTTGTTGTGAGTTTTTTGATTACTGATCAGTTTCATTGCTGGTTATTTGGTCTGTTCAGATTTTCTATTTCTTCCTGTTTTTGTTTTGTTAGGTTATATATTTCTAAGAATTTATCCATTTCTTCTAAGCTGTCCAATATTTTGGTATACAGGTTTATCATAATATTATGTTGTGATTGTATTTCTGTGGTGTTGTTGGTTGTCATTTCTCCTCTTTTATTAGTAATTTTGTGTATTAGGGTCCTCTCTCCCTCTCTCTCTCTCCCTCCCTCTCTCCCTCTCTCTCTTTTTATGAGTCTTGCTGGAGATTTATCAATTTTGTTGAGCTTTTCAAAGAACCAGCTCCTGGTTCCACTGATCTGTTCTATTGTTTTTTTAGTTTCTATATCACTTATTTCTGTTCTAATCTTCATTCTTTCCTTCCTTTTGCTGAGTTTGGATTTTATTCTTCTTCTTCTAGCTCTTTTAGGTGTAAGATTATTTATTTGACATTTTACCTGCTTCTTGAAATAGGCCTTTGTTGCTACAGACTTCCCTCCTAGAACCACTTTTACTGCATCCTAGAGATTTTGGACTGTTGTGTTTTCATTTTCATTTGTTTTCATGTAATTTTTGATTTCTTCTTTGATTTCTTGGTTGGCCCATTCATTGTTTAATATCATGTTGTTTAACTCCCATGTATTTGTGCTCTTTCCAGGTTTTTTGTTGTGGTTGATTTCTAGTGTCATAGCATTATGGCCAGAAAAGATGTATCATAGTGTTTTCTATATATAGTATCAGGTAATCTGCCCATAGTGACAGTCTTACTTCTTATCAATTTGGATACCTTCTTTTTTTCTGTATGATTGCTGTGGCTAGGACTTCCAGCATTGTGTTGAATAAAAGTGGCAAGAATGGACATCCTTGTCTTTTCCTGTTCTAGAAGAAAAGTTTTCAATTTTTCACTATTGAGGATGATGTTAGCTGTGGGATTGTCATAAATGGCCTTTATTATGTTGAGGTGTATTCCCTCTAAACCCACTTTGTTGACAGTTTTTATCATAAGTGGATGTTATATTTTGTCAAAAATTTTTTTCTGTGTCTATTGAGATAGTCATATGGTGTTTATTCTTCCTCTTGTTAATTTGTCACATTTATTTGTGAATATTCAACCACCTTGTATCCCTGGAATAATTCCCACTCTTAATATATTTTCGATTTCACTTTGCTAATATTTTCTTGATGATTTTTGCACTGTGTTCATCAGGGGTATGGCCTATAGTGGGTTGTTTTTTGTATTCTTTGTCTAGTTTTGGTATCAGAGTTATGCTGGTATTGTAGAATGATGTGGAAGCTTTCCTTCCTTTTCTATTTCTTGAATGGTTTGAGCAGAATAGGTATTAACTCTTTTTTAGACATTTCTTAGAATGCACCTGTGAATCCATCCAATCTTGTACTTCTGTTTGTTTGGAGTTTTTTTTTTTTTTCCCTTTAGTGTTTATTTATTTTTGAGAGAGACAGAGACAGACAGGGAGTGAGTGGGGGAAGGGCAGAGAAAGAGGGAGACACAGAATCAGAAGCAGTCTCCAGGGTCTGAGCTGTCAGCACAGAGCCCAATGTGGGACTCAAACTCATGGACCTTAGATCATGACCTGAGCCAAAGTCAGATGCTTAATCTACTGAGCCACCAAGGTGCCCTTTGGAGTTTTTTGATTACTTATTCAATTTCCTTTGTAGTAAGTGGTTTGTTCAGATTTCTATTTCTTCCTTGTTCAGTTTTAGAATATTATAGGTTTCTAGGAATTGATTCATTTCTTCTAGGTTGCCCAATTTGTTGGCACATAACTTTTTGTAGAATGTAATCCTTTGTATTTCTGTGGTGTTAGTTTTACTTCTCTTTATTTTTGATTTGAGCCCTCTCTTTATCTTGATGAGTCTGGCTAAAGGTTTATCAATTTTGTTGATATTTTGAAAGAACCAGCTCTTGGCTTTATACTATAACGTTTAATTATTATGTCTCTTGGTGTGGACCTCCTTGAGTTCTTCTCGTCTGGGGTTCTCTGGACTTCTTAGACCTGGATGTCTGTTTCCTTCTCTGTATTAGGGATGTTTTCATCTATTTCTTCAAGTAAGTTTCCTTCCCCTTTCTCTCTAGCTTTTACTTCTGAAACCCCAGTAATGCAAATACCTGATATTGTCCCAGAGATCCCTTAATCATTATTTTTAAAAATTCTTTTTTTCTTTTTGGCGTTCAGTTTGGGTGCTTTCCAATAGCCTGTGTTCAGATCACTGATACATTCTTCTGCATCCTCTAATCTTCTAGTGTGGATTTGACTTCACTGACTGTATTCTTCAGTTCTGATTGGTCCTTTTTTATATTTTCTCTCTCTTTGTTGAAGTTCTCATGGAGTTCAGTCTTCTGCCTGAGCATCTTTATGACCATTACTTGTAACCCTTTATCAGGTAGATTGCTTTTCTCCATTTTGTTTAGTTCTTTTTCTGGAGTTTTGTCTTGTTTTTCATTTGGAGTAAATGCTTTCTCCTTATTTGGTTTGACTTTCTGTGTTTCTACGAATTCGATAGAAGAGCTACTTCTCCTAGCTTTGTGGGAATGGCCTTGTGTATGAACATCCCCTGTATAGACCATGTACCTGGTGGCTTTGGCTGGCTGGGGCTGTAGCAAGCATGGGCTGGGGGTCCCGGGGTGTTCCATGTAGGGGGCTCCCCAGGGGATGGCAGGAACTGAAGCAGGCTAAGACCTGGTGGTCACCAGAGTTCTCCACACATAGGGAACCCTAGCAGGATAGAGCTGAGGTGGGCACAGGCTAGGAGATCTCAGGGCACTCCACACAGAGTGCGCCCTGGTGAGTCATCTGCGCTTGAAGCAGATATTGGCCTGGCGTGTAGTGGGCTGCTTTGTACCTGTGTCACCTTAGCAAGACAGAGCTGTAATAGGTGCTATCTGTGGGTGTCCTGGAGCTGCCTTGTGATGGCTGGAAAGAGCAAATTTTGTTTTAAAATTATGGACTTGAATTATGGCTTCACTTCTCAGTTGTCTCACTTGGGCGCAGTTTCCAGAGTCCCTTGGAGTCTTAATTTTCTGATTAGTAACAAAGGTGTCTAATATGTACCTTTTAGGTTTGCTGTGAGGTTGAATAAGCTAATTAGAGAATCTGGTAAGGTTTCCAGTGCTCAAGAAATGATCATCACTCCATAAAATGAAACCTTTAGAGACAAGAGCCAGTTAGCTTGACATTGAGAAACTGTGTAGTCAATATAAAGGTAGACCCACGTGTTACTCTAACTTGAACAGAAGACTCTTCTATGGAAGTGTGAATCCACATGCTATGTGCATGGTGGGTGCTTGAAGTTAGCTTCTTTGTCTATGGAAGGTGGGCCTATAATTTCCAGAGGCGGTGCTGCCTCTCTGATTCCTTGCTACCCTCTCACCATTGCATGAGCATCTTTGGCCAATCTTCTGCTTGATGTGTTTGCTTCATTATTTACAACATTGGGCTACCCCTGGGCTAGGGGTAAGGCTAATGTCAGCTCCTAGTTTTGCACAAACAGTTCTGCTGACAGAGGGCAGAAGGAAGAAAACAGACACAGGGAAGAGAAGCTTCGATGACTGCTTGCCAAATCCCTGCTCGTAAACTTTCTCAGTGAAGAAAAGCTTTCTAAAGCCACACTCACATTTTGTTTCTTTTTCAAAATTGAGTCTGACCCTTATTCTTTATCACATTACCCTCTCTGAACGATCTCCAAATACTCGGAGCCACTCACGGCTTTGCCGTATCTAACATACATGCCCTAATCCCCTCCTTTCTGGGGAGTTTTTATTAGATGTGCATGATGAATGTGGAGAGATTTGCTAGCAGGTGAGGCAAGGATCATCCCCAGGCTCTGTGGGGGACGGTGTGGCAAACAAAGGCAGTGGACCTAGGATTCACTGCACTGCTTATGAGGATGGGGAACAGGGCCAACAGGGGCCATTCAACACAGTATTCCCAGCATGTGGCCTAGAGAAGGTGTTCAGAAAATATTTGCCAGTCTAAAGGTGAGCCTTGCCTGGGAAACCTGTTAGTCTGTCTGCTTATTGTCAATAATCTAACAAGATGCTATGCCCTCAAAGAGTTTGCAAATCTCATCCCTCCACCCCAGTCAAGTAATATCTTTGGTAGGGTTCCTATACCCTTCCTTGAATACCCCCAGGGCAGCCCCACAGAAATCAACAGGAGATGGGAGACTAATTTTGGATACAGACTGAGCTGGTTTCAAGCTGTCCAAAAAATCAGTTTAATAATATAAAATACTAGGGATATGGGAGGCCAAGAAAGGACTACTAATTCTCGGGGTCTCCTAGCAGCTCTATTGCAGCCTCTTTGGGGAAGCCACCCCTTCGTGGCACACTTAACCTTGCTCAAGTTAAGTCGGTTCTGTTGGGAGAGGAATGACTGAACATAAGTTAACATAAATTGAACACGGTTTAACACACACACATGTGTGCATTCCTTCATTCCCTTTACCTATTTTGCCCCACTCCCCATGTCTCAGCTACAGGCTCCCTTTCTACAGACGTGTATCCCTTTGCCCCTGTTGCTAACTTAGATTTCCCTGTAATTTACTCATTCTGGGCCTGGCCCAGAGCAAGTGTTCTAATGAACAAGTTTCTGGCTCAGGGGCCTAAGCACAAAATGTTGGTGGGTGATATGATTGTTCCTGGGACACACGTAGGTACTCAGTTGTCTTTACCACCCATGTTTATTTTCTTCCCAGATCTTGAAGGAGGATCCAGCCTGCTTCTCACACCACTGAACTTCCCTCTTCATCACCTTGGCTTTGCACTTCCCAGAATGGAACTGCTTGTTAACTCTCTGAACTAGCCCAAAGCAGGTAATATTCAAAGCAGTTCAATCCAAAGAGCTATTTTTACAAGTCTGCTGGGAGATAACATAGGGGATAAAGCAGATTCCAGAAATACTACTGATAAGACCCAGCTTTGGGGAGAGGAGAAGGGAGAGGCTGAGGGATGGATATGGGACTCCAGTGGTCCCCATCCTTCCTCCTTTTTTTTTTAATTTTAATTTTAATTAATTTATTTTTTATTTTAGAGATCGCATGAGCAGGGGAGAGGGGCAGAGGAGAGGAGAGGGAGAGAGTGAGAAAGAGAGACAGAGAGAGAGAGAGAAAATCTTAAGCAGACCCCATGCTTGGTGTGGAGACATGGGCTCAATCCCACCACCCTGGGATCATAACCTGAGCCGAAATCAAGCATTGGATGCTCAACCGAGTGAGCCACCCAGGTGTCCTCCCCCTCCTTCTTCCTTCTATGCAGTTTCATTCCTAAAGCAAAACAATCCCTGGGGACTTGGGGGTGGGGTGGCGATGGGAGCTAATTCTAGGAGGTGGAATAGGGAGAGAAACATGAACAGCCACAGCCAGCAATCTGTTCAAATATCAATAGGAAGAGAGAGAAGCCTTGATCACACTTCCACAATGTTAGGTTAAGTCCAGACCTGCTGGGAGAGTAATAATAACCATGACAACAGTAACAGTTAACCTACCGAACCACTGTAAACATTGTTTAGTTTAATACACACATGGACGCACATACACAAAGGAAACGCTATTCTTACTCTGTTTACTAGTAAGGAACCTGGAACTAGGAGCAGTTAAGGAAGTTGTCTGAGATTCTGCAGTTGGGAAGTGGTAGCATCTCATGTGAACCTAAGTAGTCTGGCTGCAGAGATTCTCTCTTCCACCCTTACAACCTATATTCCAGGACTCTTGCTTCAGGTTTTTCAAAAAATGTATGCACATACAAATATGCACACTTAAAACATAAACTCTTTTTATTATTAAAAAGGAGTCACACACATCCCTCATTTAATATTTTGGGAACAATGGTGGGGACTGAGTTATTCTATGTCCCTGCCAGTTACTTTATAACAAATTTATTGAGATCTATTTCATTTTCCATAAAACTTAACCTTTTAAAGGATGTATCTCAGTGCTTTTTGGTATATTCACAGGGTTGTGCAACAATCCCTACCTAATTTTGGAACATTTTCATCCTTCAGGAACAATCCCATTACCATTAGCAATCATTCCCATTGCCTCTTTTCCCCAGAATCTGGTAACCACTAATCTACTTCCTGTCTCCACTGACATGCCTATTCTGGGCATGTCATATTAATGGGCTCATAGAACATGTGGCCTTTTGTAACTTGTTTCTTTCACTTAGCATGTTTTCAAGGTTCATCCAAGTGGTGGCAGGTGTCAGTACTTACTATGTTTGATTATTATTCCATTGTATGGATAGAACATAATTTGTTCATCAATTCATCTACCGTTTCACTTGTTTCTACCTTTTGGCTATCATGAAGAATGCTATAGTGAACACTCACTTGCAAGTTTATGCAGACACTACGTTTTCATTTTGGGGTGTTTGCCTAGGAGTAGAATTGCTAGATCACATGGTAACTCTATGTTTAACTTTGTGAGGAACTGGCAGACTGCTTTCCCAGCACTGTCAGTGCAGAGCCCGATGAGGGACTCGAACTCACAAACCGTGAGATCATGACTTGAGCCAAAATCAAGAGTCAGATGCTCAACCAACTGAGCCACCCAAGCACCCCATAAATAACATTCCAATAAACATGGGGGTGCATATTATCATTTTGAATTCGTGTTTTCATTTTCTTTGGGTAAATACCCAGTGGTGGAATTTACTGGATCATGGGGTTGTTCTATTTTTAATTTTTTGTGGAACCTCCATACTGTTTTCCACAGTGGGGGTACCAATTTACATTCTTATGAACAGTGTTTAAGGGTTCTCTTTCTTCCAAATCTTTGACAACACTTATTTCTTGTTTTGATAATAGCCACTCTGATTAGAGTAAGGTGATATCTTATGGTTTTGTTTTGCATTTCCCTAATGATCAGTGATGTTGAGCATCTTTTCATGTGTGTACTTACCATCTGTAGGACTTCTTTGGAAAAATGTCTAATTGGGTTCTCTGCTCATTTTTTAAATCAGTTTTTTTTGTGCGTTGTTATATGTACTATATTTTGACTATTAGTCTCTTACCAGATATATCATTTGAAAATATATTCTCCCATTCTCCCTGACTTCTTGATGGTTTCCTTTGCAAAAACTTTTCATTTTGGTGTAGTCCCAATAGCTTATTTCTGCTTTTATTTTTCTTGCCTGAGAAGACATAGCCATAAGTATATTGCTAAGGCAAATTTCCAAGAGATTACTGCCTGTGTTTTCTTTTAGGGGTTTTATAGTTTCAAATTTCACAGTTAGGTCTTTAATACATTTTTACTTTATTTTTGTGTATGGTATAAAAGTGGTCCAGTTTTTCCAATGCCATTTATTGAAAAGACAGTCTTCCTCATTGTATATTCTTGCCTCCTTTGTTGAATATTAATTGACCATATAAGCATGGTTTTTATTTCTGGTGTCTCCATCCTGTTCTATTAATCTGTGTTTATTCTGTGCCAGTACCATACTGTTTTCATTAATACCTTTATAGTATATATAGTAATAGCTTTATAGTATATAGTATTGTATATATATAGTATATATACTATAGTATAGTATAGCTTTATAGAAATCTGGGCTTGTGATGCCTCCAGCTTTGTTCTTCTTAAGATTGATTTGGCTATTTGAGATATTTTGTGGTTCCATAGAAGTTTTAGGATTATTTGTTCTAGTTCTGTGGAAAATGCTATTGGTATTTTGATAGGGATTGCATTGAAAATGTAAACTGCTGGGGCACCTGGGTGGCTCAGTCAGTGAAGCGTCTGACTTCATCTCAGATCATGATCTCATGGTTTGCATGTTTGAGCCCCACATCAGGTTCTCTGCTATCAGCACAGAGCCCACTCTGTCCCCCTCTCTCTCTGCCCCACCCCCTGCTTGCACCCTCTCTCTCAAACTAAAAAAATGTAAATTACTTTGGGTAAGGATAGACATTTTAAGGATATTCTTCCAATTCATGGACATGGTATACCTTTCCATTTGTTTGTGTCATCTTCAATTTCACTTCAGAATATAGGTCTTCCACCTCCTTGGTTAAATTTATTCCTAAATACTTTATTCTCTTTGGTGCAATTGTAAATAAGATTATTTAAAAATTTCTCTTTCTGGTAGTTATTAGTGTATTGAAATGGAACAGATATCTGTATATTAATTTTGTGTCCTGCAACCGTACTGAATTCATTTCTTCATTCTAGTAGTTTTTTGGTGGAGTCTTTAGGGTTTTGTGTATATAGTAACAGGTCATATGCAAATAGTGTCAATTTTACTTATCAATTTGGATGCCTTTTCTTTTTCCTGTATGACTGCTGTGGCTAGGCTTCCTGTACTATGTTATATAAACATGGCAAGAGTAAATATCCTGGTCTTTTCCTGATTTTAGAAGAAAAGCTTTCAGTTTTTCACCACTGAGGATGATGTTAGCTGTGGGTTTTCGATATATGGCCTTTATTATGTTGAGGTGTATTCCCTCTAGGCTCATTTTAGAGGCATTTTTATCATGAATGGATGTTGTATTTTGTCAAATGCGTTTTCTGCATTTGAGATCATCATGTGGTGTTCATTCTTCCTTTTGGTAATTTGTTACATTGATTTGTGAATATTGAATCACGTGCATCCCTGAAATAAGTCCTACTTGATTGTGCTAAATGATCCTTTTAATATATTGTTGACTTCTGTTTGTTAATATTTTGTTGAGGGTTTTTACATCTATGTTCATCAGGGATATTGGTCTATAGCAGGTTTTTTTGTTTTTTTGTTTTTTTTTTTTTTGGTAGTGTGTTTGGTATAAAGGTAATGCTGGTGTTGTAGAATGAATTTGGAAGCTTTCTATCCTCTATTTTTGGAATCATTTAAGAATAGGTATTAACTGTGTTTTAAATGTTACAATGCACCTGTGAATTCATCCAGTCCTGGACTTTTGTTTGTTGGGGGGGTTTTGATTGCTGATTCAGTTTCAGAAGATTGTATGTTTCCAGGAATTTACCCATTTCCTCTAGGTTGTTCCATTTGTTGGGATATAATTTTTCAATCAATTCTTTAATAATTTTTTATTTATGTGTTGCCTGTTCTTTCATTTTTTATAAATAAAAAGAAATATTTAAATTCAACTTAGTTAGCATACAGTGTAGGATTTGGTTTCAGGAGTAGAACCCAGTGATTCATCACTTGCATATAACACCCAGTGCTCATCCTAACAAGCACCCTCCTTAATGCCCATCACCCATTTAGCCCATTCCCCCACACAACACCCCACCAGCAACCCTTGTTTGTTCTGTGTATTTAAGAGATCATGGTTTGTCTTCCTCTGTTTTTATCTTATTTTTCCTTCCCTTCCCCTATGATCATCTGTTGTGTTTCTTAAATTCCACATATGAGTGAAAACGTATTTGTCTTTCTCTGACTTGTTTCACTAAGCATAATACACTCTAGTTCCATCCACGTTTGCAAATGGCAAGATGTCATTATTTTTGACTGCCAAGTAGTAGTCCATTGTGTGTATATAAATACCACATCGTCTTTATCCAGTCATCAGTCAGTGGACATTTGGGCTCTTTCCATTATTTGGCTATTGTTGATAATGCTGCTATAAACATTAGGGTGCATGTGCCTCTTCGAAGCAGCATTGGTATCCTTTGGATAAATACCTAGTAGTGCAATTGCTAAGTTGTAGCGTAGTTCCATTTCTTTAATTTTTTGAGGAAACTCCAGAGTGGCTGCACCAGTTTGCATTCCCTCCAACAGTGCAAACGGCTCCTTTGCCAACATCTTTCTCGGCATCCTTGCCAACATCTGTTGTTTCCTGAGTTGTTAATGTTAGCCATTCTGACACATGTGAGGTGGTATCTTATTGTGGTTTTGATTTGTACTTCTCTCATGATGAGTGATGTTGAGCATCTTTTCATGTGCTTGTTAGCCATCTGGTTGTCTTCATTGGAAAAGTGTCTATTCATGTCTTCTGGCCATTTCTTCGCTGGATTATTTGTTTTTTGTGTATTGAATTTAATAAGTTCTTTATAGATTTTGGATACTAGCCCTTTATCAGGTATTTGCAAATATCTTCTCCCATTCTGTAAGTTGCCTTTTAGTTTTGCTGATTTGTTTCGTTTGCTGAGCATAAGTTTATTATCTTGATGAGGTCCCAATAGTTCATTTCTGCTTTTATTTCCCTTGCCTCTGGAGACATGTGGAGTAAGAGGTTGCTGACTTTTTCTTCTCTAGGATTTTGATGGTTTCCTTTCTCACAGTTAAGTCTTACAACATACAGAAAATAAATTCAAAACAAAGCAAGTGGTCCAGTATCATGTTGCTGTCCAGTTTTCCCAGTACCATTCACTGAAGAGACTTTTTTCCAATGGATACTCATTCCCGCTTTGTCAAAGATTAGTTGGCCATACATTTTTAGGTCCATTTCTGAGTTTTCTATTTTGTTCTGTTGATCTATTTTCTGTTTTTATACAAGTACCATACTGTTTTGATGATTATAGCTTTGTAATACAGCTTAAAGTCCAGAATTGTGATGCCTCCAGCTTTGGTTTTCTTTTTCAACATTACTTTGGCTATTCCAGGTCTTTAATGGTTCCACACAAATTTTAGGACTGTTTGTTCTAGCTCTGTGAAGAATGCTTGTGTTATTTTGATAGGGATTGCACTGAATGTGTAGATTGCTTTGGGTAGTATTGACATTTTAACAATATTTGTTCTTCCAATCCACGAGCATAGAATGTTTTCCCATTTCTTTGTGTCTTCTTCAATTTCTTTTATAAGATTTCTATAGTTTTCAGCACACAGCTATTTTACCTCTTTGGTGAATTCATGGATCAGTTCTAGCAGTTTTTTGATGGAGTCTTTTGGGTTTTCCATGTAGAGTATCATGTCGCCTGTGAAGAGTGAACATTTGACTTCTTCTTTACCAATTTGCCTTCTTCTTTACCAATTTGCCTTTTATTTCTTCCTGTGGTCTGACTGCTGAGGCTAGGATTTCCAGTACTATGTTGAATAACAGTGGTGAGAGTGGACATCCCCATTGTTTTCCTGACCTTAGGGGAAAAGATCTCAGTTTTTCCCCATTGAAATGGAATTAGCTGTGGGCCTTTCATATATGGCTTTTTATGATGTTGGGGCATGTTCCTTCTATTCCCTATTCCTTTTATTCCTTTTATTTTCTATTCTCAATTTCATTTATTTTTATTCTGATCTTTTTATTAACTGTGGGATTTTTTTTCCCCTCATTCCTTCAGGAGTTTGGTTAGATGGAGATTTTCTTGTTTCTTGAGGTAGGCCTGTAGGTGATTAATCTTCTACCTTTACTATAGGCTTGCTTTTACTAATGAAATTTCTCTTTTATATTTTTCTTACCCCCAGTTATGGCCTTTTTATTCCACTTAAAGAATTCTCTAACATTTTTTGTAAATCTTTGCCCATTTTTGAAATGATTCTCAGAGAGGAAAGAAAATGCAAATGTAAAGTCCTTTACACATTCTGGATACAAGTGCTTTAGTAGATAGGATTTCCAAGAATATTTTCCCATTTGGTGGATTGTAGTTTTATTTTTCTGGATATTTAAATATATATATATTTACTTTCAGTGAAGTCTTTTTCCTCCCATTGCTGGTGCTTTTGGTGTCATGTAGAAGAAACCATTGCCTAACCCAAGGTCATGAGGTTCTTCCAAGAGTTTACAGTTTTCATCATTTAAATGTAGGCCTGGTATCCACGTAAGTTAATTTTTGTGTATGGGGTGAAGTGAAGGTAGTTCTAGCGCTATTCTTTTGCATGAAGATATCCAGTTGTCCCAGCACCATGTTGAAAATCCACCAGTTAATTTAATCATAGCACATTATTTTATAACCATGGTACTTAGCCTGAGTATATTTTTATTTTTATTTTTTTCACTTAATCTTCCCTCAACGAAAGCCAGAACTTTTCAGTTTTATTTACCACTGTATTCACTGTGCCAAGGAGAGTGCCAGACATCCTTATACAGTCAATAAACCTTTAATATCTGAGCTTTTACATTATGTGGAGTTGCTAATATGTATTCTTTCCCAGGTGCCTCTTGGGTCTCCTACACTGTGACTCGTCACCGATTGGCATCTCAGAAGGCAGCTATTAGAAAGCAAAAGGCTCAGGGAGCTTGGGTAGCTCAGTCAGTTAAGCATCTAACTTCGGCTCAGCTCATGATCTTGAGGTTTGTGGGTTCAAGCCCCGCATTAGGCTCTGTGCTGACAATTCAGAGACTGCCTCGGATTCTGTGTCTCCCTTTCTCTCTCTCTGCCCCTCCCCTGCTTGTGCTCTCTCAAAAATAAACAAACGTTAAAAAATTATTTTAAAACACAGAAGGTTCTGCATTATCAGATGCTAAGATTTCCTCATATAGGAGCCCACACTTAATCTTCTGCTAACTATACTCATCTGTCACTTCTTAAAAACAGCAACAAAGTTAAGATGTGTACAGCATGTTGACTACAATTAATACTAATGTATTTTATATTTGCAAGTTGCTAAGAGTGAATCTTAAAAGTTCTCATCACAAGAAAAATTTGTACTTTGTAAGGTGACAGATGTTAACTGGACCTCTTATGATCATTTTGCAATGTATAAAATATGGAGTCATTATGTTATACACCTGAAAAATATAAGATTACATGTGAAATATCAATTAAAAATAGATTAATTCTAAAATAAGCAACAAAGATGTTTTCCACCACATTTAGAAGGAAAAGAATGAGTATAGGAATTCCAGGGGGAAAGTGGAATAAAAATATACATTAATAGGTTCATGTTCTTTTGAGGTTTTAAACCAGGGCCTGTATTTTTGGGTTGTCTCAAGAATACCAGTAGCATTTTTGTTGAGGAATATTAGTGCAGCAAAAAAGCACGTGAACCAAATTTTAGGTCTTGGATCTTTTGCAATTATGACTTGGCCAATGTTGCCTTTATTTCCTCCTCTGACAAACGGGACAAAAATGGCCTCTGAATAGGATAGTTTTAAAAATTAAGATATTGTCTTAGTCTGCTCCTGCTGCTATAATACCATGAACGGTATAAATTATAAAGAATAGAAATCTCTCAAAGTTCGGGAGGGTGGCCACTCCACAATCCAGGTGCCAGCAAATTTGGTGTCTGGTGAGGACATACTTCCTGATTCACAGGTGATGCCCTCTCTGTGGGTCCTCAGAGGACAAGGGCAAGGGAGCTCTCCAGTGTCTCTTTCAAAAAAGTACAAATACCATTCATGAGAGCTCTACCGTCATGACCTAATTAGTTCCCAAAGGCCTCACCTCCTCATGCCACCACGTTGGATATTAAGTTTTCATGGTCCAGAGTGCTAACTATGACACCATGGAACCCCGTGTTGGATATCAGCTTTTCAGCTTATGGATTTGGCAGGGTGGGGGGGGCACAAAAATTCAATCTATAGCAGATACCATATACTACAAAATCCTACTGTCAATAAGATATAAATATTTGCTACTTTCTCTAGTTATTCTCAGAACTGAGAGCAGTGAAAAAGAGAATTAGAAATGAGAATGAAAAGTCTTTTGCAAATGGCTATGGTTTTATACATTGATGATCAGTTCGTTTCTCTGCTGTACAAAGAAAGAATTCTATTGGTCATAACAGTTTTCTAAATTGCTCTTTATTTTGTATTTTCCCCTATAGCCAGGCACCAGACAGAGACATCTCTGATAACTTGCTCAGCTTTTAACAGTGGATTGAGTTCAAATCTCTTTGTACAGGTAATGGACTTCTAAATTCTTTGCATGTGTAAGCATTAGTATAGTGTATTGGGAACAAACCTGGATTTGAATCCTGTATTTTCTACTTACTAGCTGTGTTACCTCTAACAAGTTACTTTGTCAGTTATAAGTGCCTTTTCAGTTGAATGTGCGTGAATCACAACATTTAAGGAAACACTTAAAGAATCAGAACCTGAAAAAGGATGGGACCAGCATAGCTCCAGGAATCTGTTAGGAGCTACTGAACTTTGTTTTTTCAAGGCTCCCACACAGGCATCGTTAGTTCTCTTTCTCTAGCTCCGTATCAGTTAAGATTCAAAGTCTGAGGCCCAGCTTAGATCACTCAATGTCCGCCCAATGTCACTCTAACAATCTCACTAAGACTTCCGCAAATGACAGAGGACGAGGTGACTCTGTGGAGAGAAAACTGCTTGATAGGGCTTGACCACTAAAAAAGGGACTCAACCAACCCAAGGGGACCTGGCAGAAAGAGGACTGGAATAATACGTAGCTTGACTTTACTCCTTTCTAGCCCTTTGTGTCTCTCACTAGTGCCTCCAACCAGCCAAAGCCAACTGGCAGCTCAATGGCAAGGGAGCCCATTGATACAATTTGTGTGACGTTAGCCTCTTCAATACGGTGGCGCCATAGACAAGGGTGGATGCTAGTATATAGAACATCTCTAAAATACTCATCGTATTGAATGCTTTCTTCCCTCTTATTTAGAAAAAAGGCCCATGACTTCTCTTATCCCAGATGGAAAAGTTACGCATATAAGCCCGGGTCAGGAAATTCCTAATAATTTGGAAGTGGCCAAAGACATGAGTCGGCGGGTTTTCCTCTTCTTCCCTGGTGCAGCCTGCTCTCAGCAAGGCCAGACCCAGCTGTGGGGTACCCCCTCCTTGAGGAGCCTCATGGAGTCTGTGGGTGGTAGTTCCTCCTCTGTGGGTGGTTCTGCGCTCCTGCCAAGGCTGAAGGAATCCACTTCAAAAGATGCCACCACCACCACTGATAAATGGAATCAGAAGGGCACTGTTTCAGCTCAGACTGTTTCTAAGCACTTTCACCAGGCCCCGTTCTTGAGGGGTATTCCTCTTCTCGGCGGCCTTGGGTAATGAGGGGGGTGGGGGTCCCTACCAGGCAGCCATTTCTCTCTCAACTACCAACTTACCCTCAGTGTTAGAAAGGCAGGGGAGAGGAGGGGCTCAGCTGTGGCCTTTGTGTTCCCTTTTGTTTCCATGTGCTAAATAAGGTTGGAATACTTCGCAGTTTACTCTACAAGGGTAATCTCTTCATGCATTAAAAATAGACTAAGTTAGACTTACACGTCTCTTCCATACTTTTCAAATGAATTTGATTGCTATGGTTCCCTGGTTTAGGAAAAGAGACGAAAATAGATTCTTGTAGGAAAGGAGTATTTTGTTTTTAGAAAGGCAGCGTTGAAATGGGGCTCCCAAACCTGGATATGGGGATCAGCTGACCTTGGTAAAGTCGTTCTCCTCTGTGGGCCTTCATTTCAACATTTGCAGTAAGATTTGTGTAGGTAAGAAAGATTGAAATATTCACTGTGACCCAATATACCTAGAAGAATGTCCCCTAGTAGATGTGCTGATAAGGAATTATACCTCTAGAAGGTATAATTTACCCCTTTCTCCTGTTCCCCAACCCCTGCCTCTTTTAGCCACCAATCCGTTCTCCGTATCTATGACTTACCTTTTGAATATCTTGACTTGTAGATTCCAAACGTTTATGTTTCCATTTTTCTTTATTATGAAAATACTAAGACATGAAAAGGCACAAAGAAAGAAGGATGAGATTGTTTTTATAAAGCACGGTTTTGCTTTTGATCTCTGTGCTGGAAAAGTAGTGCGCAGTAATATAAGGAAAACGTAGGATTTTGGACTTGGGCTCAAATCTCAAAGCTGCCACTGAGGTGCTGGTACTGAGGCCACTCAGCTACAAAAAATAATATTTACAGCCTAAGATGTAAAGGTGCCTTTTATTTAGAAGTACTTTGCACGTACTGGTCATTCGTTAATGGGGGCTCTCTATGTTCACGTTTGTTTACATTTGTCTAAAGCATAAGAGACTCTTAAAAACTGAGAACAAGCTTGAGGGTTGATGGGGGGTGGGAGGGAGGGGAGGTGATGGACATTGAAGAGGGCATCTTTTGGGATGAGCACTGGGTGTTGTATGGAAACCAATTTGACAATAAACTTCATATATTTTTACAAAAGCCACTAAAAGATCTTGGGGAGAACACTAGGCCGCACTCTCTTGATCTTAGTTGACTAGTAACCCTGCACTGGCTCTTTCTTCTCTAGGACAATATTAATATTGAATGTGCACCTTGATGAATGATAGGAGCATTGTGCAAACCACTTAGTTTCCACAAGGTGGTCTGAGAAATGTAGTAGCCATACCAGGATCTTCTAAAAAGTCAAGTTAAATGGATTCCTGTCCCACTTTTCCCTTGGAAATTTGTTTCCATCAGGAGGTGGAACTAAGTCAGCAAGGGGCTTCTAAGCCAACTTTGTGACAAGATTCCCTTCTCTTAGTGGACAGCATAGAGTACTGGTACCAGTGTAGACTCTAGATCCAGATAGTCCAAGTTCGACATTTGACTTTCTATCTCCTGACTTCAGACAACTGAAGTCTTCCTCAGTATCTTGACTTGAAAGGAAGGTCAATAATTGTACCAAATTTAAAGGTTTGTTCGGCCAATTCTATGTATCAATGTGTTTAAAGTACCTAGAACGGTACTTAACCACATAGTAAATGATACACAAATGTTAATAAAAGAGGTGGTCAGGTGGTAAAATCTCTGATTCAGGAAATTCCTAACAATTTGGAAGTGGCCAAAGGCATGAGTCAGTAGTTTTTTTCTCCTCTGTGTTTTTAATATAGAAACTTCATTATTCATGGGCTTAGCTGTCAACTTCCTATTAATTATTATTAATGAACCTAGATGTCACTGGGAGTCTCTCTGCCCATAGAGATATTAGTGGCTTTGGCTTAAAGCCCTAGGCTTCAATGATCAGGATAAATGTAGAGTCCTCTCCTTGACTTTGAATATGTCTGACATTGTCATAGGGACTGAAAATTATGGCTAAAGTGTATTTCTCTGTCATGTCAAAGGGAATCTGAAGGTAAATGTCCCCACGCAAGATTGTGACTATCCTGTAAAAGCAAGAACCTGGATTCCTTCTGTCATTCAGATCTACCTCATCACTTCATTCCCAAAGTCACTTTATCCTCCTACACAGCTGTTGCTGGAACTCCAGCCATCACATCCCAGTTGCAGGCCAGAAAGAAATTTTTTTAAATGTGAAGAAAAAAAATGACATTGACATTCATTTATTCTATTTTTAAGCAATCTCTACACCCAACGTGGGACTCAAACTTACAACCCCGAGATCAAGAGTGGCATGCTCTACGACTGAACCAACCAGGGCCCCCATATTGACTCTCTTTAAAGGATCCTTGACAGAAATTCTAGAAAATAATTATGCCTTTGTCTCTGTGGCTAGAATGTAATCACTTGGCCTTACCTACCTACCAGAGAGGATCAACAATAGCCCTTTAAATGAGTACCCGATCAAGGGATAGACAGGAGTAGGTAAAATGACCCTCTTTGCCATATGGTTCCCTGTCCCTGTCCCCAAACATGCTCAGATCCATGTGCAGACCTAGGTATATACTCTGCCACTCTCCAGCTTTAAGAAATCTATCCCATCGTATTTTCACAGTCTTTTTGAAAATCATCGTGGAGTTAGAGGTGTAGGGATCACAGGTGAGTTATTTGGCTATTTAAGCTTATATCAGTGTCCCCAAAAACTTATTCTAAGACTCCTTTCTGTCCATCCAAACACTGTTTTCGTGAAGCCAGAGCTCCAAACCTGTGACTTTTCCTGAAGCACACAGACCCCTGGAACATATAGTTTAGCTCCTGCCCCGTTTCCCCTCAGCTCTTTGAGGGACTCAAGTGATCAGCCAGGTAGTAAGCTGAGGAATGATAATAAGGATAGAAACCATGTGCCCAGTGCCCCAAGTACCGTTGTCTCTGTTACATAACTGTAACCTTGATAACTTATTGTGGAGACTGTCGTCATCTCATTACCACCACCGAGGGAATTCAGGCTCAAGAGATGTTAGGGGCGCCTGGGTGGCGCAGTCGGTTAAGCGTCCGACTTCAGCCAGGTCACGATCGCGCGTGTCCGTGAGTTCGAGCCCCGCGTCGGGCTCTGGGCTGATGGCTCGGAGCCTGGAGCCTGCTTCCGATTCTGTGTCTCCCTCTCTCTCTGCCCCTCCCCCGTTCATGCTCTGTCTCTCTCTGTCCCAAAAATAAATAAAAAAACGTTGAAAAAAAAAAGAGAGATGTTAGTAAACTCCACAATTTTATTTAAACAGTGCTTAATTTTGGGTGAGTTATGTATCACTCATGTATGTGTTCATTTAATATTGCCACTATGTTTTCACGGAGGCTCAAGGAGAACATCAATGATTAAGTTGGTATTATAATCCTGGTCAAATAAGCTCCATGTTTTATATGATTTTCCATCTAATATTCGTCTCTAGTCTCGTCTTCTCCAGGGCACACAAACTCACTGCCTTCAACTTTCTGAAACCACAATAGCTTCGAGATCCCTTATCATAAAAGTCTCCTCTCAACACATTTTGGTTTGTTAATGCCATTCGTTGTTTTTTTTTTAAGTTTTGAGATACAGCATGAGTAGAGGAGAGGCAGAGAGAGGGAGACAGAGAATCTCAAGCAGGCTCCTCGCTGTCAGCACAGAGCCCGATGCGGGGTGCAAACTCACGAAACCATGAGATCATGACCTGAGCTGAAACCAAGAGTCAGACACTTAACTGACTGAGCCACCCTGGTGCCCCACCAACACCATTCTCGAAATAAAACACTCAGACTTTAATTCCTAGTTGTGGGAAGTTCAGCAAAAATAAAACCAAAATAAGCCCTAATTCAGGACACCCCTACCCCCAACATGGGGCTCCAACTCACAACACTGATATCAAGAGGCACATGCTTTACTAAGCCAGCCAGGTGTCCCTAATTCATGACGCTATTAAATATAGACAGTCAAAGAAGAAAACTAATTTTTAGAAAATAATTGTGTTACCATTGTGTTACTAGCACCAAGTGCTGAGTATCGAGTTTTTGAAAGACCTTGGGTCGGACAGTTAAGTAATATTTAGTGGAATGTTAGAATGTCTATAGAGATTGGAAAGGTGGTCATGTGGCATTGAGATCAGAGTTGCCTTTACTGCTCACATTTATGGAGCAGTTTCCAAGTATCAGCTACTGTGCAAGGTATAGCACTGGAGATATCTTTTTATTCTATTTAGTAATTATTATTTCTATAAAACACAAAGGGCATCTCAGGTTCAGAAGGTCAAATAGCCTAATTAGAAACTCTCAGATAGTAAAGTAGCAACAACAAGAATCAAATCCATGGTTCTGCTGACAAAACCCAAAGCAAATTACTGAATTTTGGACCATTTTCATTTCTGCCCAAGGCCCCAGTTCCTCATCTGTAAAATCAGCAGTTTGAATCACAGTGTCTATATAAGTGATGGTGTGCTGGAGTGGACTGTGAGAGCTGATGGTTTTATTTTCCACCAAAAGGCTGCTAGAACTGATACATGAATTCAGCAAAGTCGCAGGATACAAAATTAATGTACAGAAATCAGTTGCATTCTTATATACTAATAATGACGCAACAGAAAGACAAACTGATCCCATTCACAACTGCACCAAGAATCATAAAATACCTAGGAATAAACCTAACCAAAGATGTAAAATGTTTGTATGCTGAAAACTATAGAGAGCTTATGAAGGAAATTGAAGAAGATACAAAGAAATGGAAAAAAATTCTGTGCTCATGGATTGGAAGAATAAATATTGTTAAAATGTCAATACTACCCAAAGCAATCTACACATTCAATGCAATCCCAATCAAAATTGCACCAGCATTCTTCTCGAAGCTAGAATAAGCAATCCTAAAATTTGTATGGAACCACAAAAGACCCCGAATAGCCAAAGTAATATTGAAGAAGAAAACCAAAGCAGGAGGCATCACAATCCCAGACTTTAGCCTCTACTAAAAGCTGTAATCATCGAGACAGCATGGTATTGGCACAAAAACAGACACATAGACCAATGGAATCGAATAGAGACTCCAGAATTGGACCCACAAAAGTACGGCCAACTAATCTTTGACAAAGCAGGAAAGAATATCTAATGGAAGAAAGACAGTCTCTTTAACAAATGGTGCTGGGAGAACTTGACAGCAACATACAGAAGAATGAAACTAGACCACTTTCTTACACCATTCACAAAAATAAACTCAAAATGGATAAAGGACCTGGATGTGAGACAGGAAACCATCAAAACCCTGGAGGAGAAAGGGAGAAACCTCTCTGACCCCAGTCGCAGCAGTTTCTTACTTGACACATCTCAAAGGCAAGGGAATTAAAAGCAAAAATGAACTATTGGGACCTCATCAAGATAAAAAGCTTCTGCACTGTGAAGGAAACAATCAATAAAACTAAAAGGCAACTGACAGAATGGGAAAAGATATTTGCAAATGACGTATCAGACAAAGGGCTAGTATTCAAAATCTATAAAGAACTCACCAAACTCCACACCCGAAAAACAAATAATCCAGTGAAGAAGTGGGCAGAAAACATGAATAGACACTTCTCTAAAGAAGACACCCAGATAGCCAACAGGCATATGAAAAGGTGCTCAATGTCGCTCCTCATCAGGAAAATACAAATCAAAACCACACTGAGATACCACCTCACATTGGCCAGAGTGGCTAACATTAACAACTCAGGACACAAGAGATGTTGGGGAGGATATAGAGAAACGGAAACCCTCTTGCACTGTCGGTGGGAATGCAAACTGGGGCAGCCACTCTGGAAAACAGTGTGGAGGTTCCTCAAAAAATTAAAAATAGAACTACCCTACGAGCCAGCAATAGTACTGCTAGGAATATGCCCAAGGGATACAGGAGTTCTGATGCATAAGGGCACTTGTACCCCAGTGTTTATAGCAGCACTTTCAACAGCAGCCCAATTATGGAAAGAGCCTAAATGTCCATCAACTGATGAATGGATAAAGAAATTGTGGTTTATATACACAATGGAATACTACGTGGCAATGAGAAAGAATGAAATCTGGCCTTTTGTAGCCACGTGGATGGAACTGGAGAGTGTTCTGCTAAGTGAAATAAGTCATACAGAGAAAGACAGATACCATATGTTTTCACTCTTACATGGATCCTGAGAAAGTGTACAGAAGACCCTAGGGGAGGGGAAGGAAAAGAAAGTTACAGAGATGGAAGGAGGCAAACCATAAGAGACTTAAAAACTGAGAACAAAATGAGGGTTGATGGGGGGTGGGTGATGGGTATTGAGGAGGGCACCTGTTGGGATGAGCACTGGGTGTTGTATGAAAACCAATTTGACAATAAATTTCATATGAAAAAAATTTGTGAGCTAGTTTTAAACAGAACCATCATTGACAAACTAGATAAACTTCACATTTACATTAAACATTTAAATGAACATTCATAACATTAAAATAAAAACTATTCAAAACTCATTTACTAATTTTTTTTTTTACTTCATTTGGCCTATCTGTGCTCTTGAGTCCATTTATATTGTGTATCTCTATGGGAGAAAGAGTGTACATTGCTGTGCTGCCATTATTTCCTTGCTTTCAGTTCAGCAAGGCCCTATTGGTGGCTTGGTACCTACCAGGCAAGAGTATTTACACAATGGAAATCAGCAAATGCTAAAAATCAAAGCTTGGTTTATAGTTTTGTTGGTTGTGTGGACTTATGAAATTGATAGAAAACAATTATATAAAGTGAAAAGTGTGTCATATCTATGGGTATTACATGTGAGTAGCACAAAAAAAAATGACAAAATACTCCTCTAATATTTGAAAACTACTATACAATTCAGAAAAGTTACTCAACCTCATTAATAAACGAGAAGTGCCAACATGTCTCTGTTGTTTTATCTCATTAACAGAAAGGAAAAAATATCAACCGACATGTTCAGGAAAGAGGGTAGAGTAGGAGGATTCTGGGCTCACCTCATCCCATGGACTCACTGACATAATAGCTCTATATAGCTCGTTCTGTCTCTTCTCTCTCTCTCTATATATATATATATCATGTACTATATATACAATGAACTCTGAAAATGACCTGAGGACTGGCAGAATGGTCCTTCCATGGTTAATCGTAGAAAGGCGGCCATATTAGAAAAGGGTAGGAGGGGCAGAGACACGGTTGGGAACCAAATCCCCAGTGAGACTAACCACAAACAGGAGCGACACCACCAGCATAGAGAAGAGGATTAGACCCCACACAAGGGACCCCTGACACTGGGGACCTAGGAAGATGAGTCCCCTTAACATCTGGCTTTGAAAACCAGTAGGGCTTAATGTCAGGAGCTTTTTAAAGTCAGCAGAACTCAGAGAGCCTGAGGATCGATAGGAAACTGAGGCCCCACCCTTTAAGAGCCAGCCTAATAAATAACTCACCCTGAGACAAAGTACAGAAGCAGCAATTTGAAAAGAGCCTGTGGTATACATGAAAGAGATTTATTTGCTAATCTCAGAACATGTGCTGGAGGGGCAGGGATCTTCAGGAGATTTCTCTGGGAACCAAACTGTCGGCAAGTGTCATTTCTCTTTCCCCCAACCCCAGCCTAGATGGGTGGACGCTTGTGGGAGCCCGTGCTAACACTCTCCATCTACCTTGCTAAAAAACTGTGTGCCCTGCCCTTGTGTTTCCCCCTGTGGACCTGCCCCCATCCAACCTGCCCACCTCATGAGACCTCCTTGAAAGTGGCTCCTGCCCCACGAGCAGCCCTATCACGGACTGGCACCACTCCGAAGTGACTCCTGCCCTGGGGAGTGAGGGAAATCACCGTACACACTAGCACCTGCAGTTTCAGTGGCCTGCCCCTTAGCTGGCTGCTCAGGGAGCAACCCCCGACCATCGGTGCGCCTGCAGTTGTGGCCGAGAGGCTAATTGCAGACAGCTAGCCTGACTGCCAGCCCCACCTGCCAAAGAGCCTGTGGTGGCCTCAGGCCTCTCAACAGCGTGGGGATCAGCCCTGCCCAGTGCATCCACAGCAGGCGAAGCAGGCTCGGCAGCTGGTGGGGCTGAAGGCAAACGCAGCTCTGCCACAAGAGTGGGGTGCATGCAGCACCCCCAGACACGCTGGGATGTCTGGTTCTTGGTGATCAGGAGGGACTGTGCTAGAGGGCACCACAGAACCTCTTCTACGCAAGGCCGCTACTTTCAAGACCAGGAGACATAGCTGACCTGATACACAGAAACAGATTAGACAAAAAGGAGCCGGAGGTTCGGTCTTAAGTGTAGGATGAGACAAAATAAAAAGGCTAAGTGAAGAAACCAAGATAAGCAATATACCTGATGAATAATTCAAAGTCACGGTCATACACATGAAAAGATGCTGAACATTACTCATGATCAGGGAAATACAGATCAAAACCACATTGAGATACCACCTCACACCAGTCAGAGTGGCTAAAATGAACAAGTCAGGAAACAACAGATGCTGGCGAGGATATGGAGAAATGGGAGTCCTCTTGCACTGTTGGTGGGAATGCAAACTGGTGCAGCTGCTCTGGAAAACAGTGTGGAGGTTCCTCAAAAAATTAAGAGAACTACCCTATGACCCAGCAATAGCACTACTAGGGATTTATCCCAATGATATGGGAGTGCTGATTCATATGGGCACATGTACCCCAATGTTTATAGCAGCACCTTCAACAATAGCCCAATTATGGAAAGAACCTAAATATCCAGCAACTGATGAATGGATAAAGAAGATGTAGTTTATATATTCAATGGAATACTACTTGGCAATGAAAAAGAATAATATCTTGCCATTTGCAGCAACGTGAATGGAACTGGAGGGCATTATGCCAAGTGAAATAAGTCAGTCAGAGAAAGATATCATGAGTTTCTCAAGTTCCACATATGAGTGAAAACATTACAGAAGACCATGGGGGAAGGGAATGGGAAAAATAGTTACAGAGAAAGAAGGAGGAAAATCATAAGAGACTCTTAAATACAGAGAACAAACTGAGGGTTGATTGCAGCAGGTGGGGGAAGGGGGGGAATGGGTGATGGGCATTGAGGAGGGCACTTGTTGGCATGAACACTGGGTGTTTGTTGTATGGGAGCGATAAGTCAGAGGAATCTACCCCCAAAACCAAGAGCACACTATACACTGTGTGTTAGCCAACTTGACAATAAATTATATTAAAACACACACACACACACACACACACACACACACACACACACAAAGTCATGGTCATAAAGATACTCACTGGACTTAAGAGTGAATGAACTCCATGAAAACTTCTACAAAGAGGTAGAAAAGATACACACACACACACACACACACACACAGATGAATTTAATAACTGAAATTAAAAAAAAATACACTAGAGGGAATCAACAGATTAGGAGGCAGAAGATGGGATCAGCATTCCAGAAGATAGGGTAATGGAAAGCAACCAAGCTGAATGCCAAAAAGGAAAAAGAACAACAAAAATGAGAATTGGTTAAGGGAACTCTGTGACATCAATAAGTGTAAGAACATTCACATCATAGTGATCCCAGAAGGAGGAGAGACAGAAGGGGGTAGAAGATCTATTGGAAGAAATAATACCTGAAAACATTCCCCGTCTGTAGAAGGAAACAGACATCCAAGTCCAGGAAACACAGAGAGCCCCTAACAAGATTAACCCTTGGAGGTCACATAATAATAAAAGATACATAATAATAAAAATGGCAAAAGTAACAACAAAAAGAATGTTAAAAGCAGCAAGAGAAAGAAAAAGTTACCTAAAAGGGAAACTCTGTAAGGCTTTAGCCGATTTTTTTTTAAAAGAAACTTTGCAAGCCAGGGTCAGAAGCAGGATATTCACCATGCAGAAAGGAAAAAAACAAAACAAAAAAACAACTGAGAATACTCTACAAAGCAAGGTTATCATTCAGAATTGAAGAGATAAAGAATTTACCAAACAAAAGATAGGAGTTCACTGCCACCAAATCAGACAAGAAATGTTAAAGGGAATTCATTGTAAAGTAAAGGCCACACCTAGAAGAAAATTATGGGAAAAATTCATAGGTAAAATAAGCATTTAGTAAAGGTAATAGATTAATCACTTATAAAGCCAGTATGGAGGTTAAAACACCTAAGTAGTAAAATCAGCTATATCTACAAAAATCAGTCAAGGGTACTCAAAATAAAAAGTTGTAAACTATGACATCAAATACATAAAACATCAAGGAGGTAAAACTTTAGTACTTATACAATTTGTTTGACTTAAGCAAGCAGCAACTTAATATAGACTGCTATATACATAGGATGTTCTATATGAAACCAGTGGTAACCACACATCAATAACCTGTCATAGATATACAGGAAATAATAAGAAAGGAATCCAAGCATAAGACTAGAAGCCATCATACCACGAAGAAAGAAAGACAAAAAAGGAACAGAAGAACTATATAAACAACCAGAAAATAATTAACAAAATAACAGTAAGTACATACTTGTCAATAATTAATTTAAATGTAAATGGACTAGGTGCTCCCATCAAAAGACATAGGGTGACTGAATGGATTAAAAAACAAGACCCATCTATATACCGCCTGCAAGAGACTCACTTCAGATCTAAAGACAAATATAGACTGAAAGTAAAGGGATGGAAAAACACGTACCATGCAAATGGATGTGGGGGGAAAAAAGCCAGGGTAGCAATACTTCTATCAGACAAAATGGACTTTAAAACAAAGACTGTAGCATGAGACAAAGAAGGGTACTACATAGTAATAAAGGGATCAGTCCAATAAGAGGATATAACAACTGTAATTATCTATATACCCAACGCAGGACCACCTAAATATATACGGCATGTACTAACAGACATAAAGGGAGAAATTGACAGTAAAGCAATAGCAGGGCACTTTAACACCCCATGTCCATCAGTGGATAGATCATCCAGCTTGAAAAATCAAGGAACAGTGGCTTTGAATGACACATTAGACGAGATGGACCTAATAGATATATAAAGAGCATTATTCCAGACCCAGAAGAATATATATTCTTTTCAAGTGCATATGGGACATTCTCCAGGCTAGATTACATGTTAGGCCACACAAAAAAAAGCCACAGTAAATTTGAGAAGACTGAAATCATACCAAGTGTCTTTTCTCACCACAACAGTATTAAACTAGGTATCAATTACAAGAAAAAAAAATCTGGAAAGAACACAAATACATGGAGGCTAAATAACATGCTACTAAACAATAAATGGGTCCACTCAAAAATCATAAATAAAAAAATACCTAGAGACAAGTGAAAATGAAAACACATTGGTCCAAAATCTTGGGATACGGCAAAAGCAGTTTTAAGAGGGAAGTTTATAGCAATACAGGTATACCTCAACAAACAAAAAAATCTGAAAAAAAAAAAAAGCTGACCTTACACCTAAGGGAGCTAGAAAGAGAAGAACACATTAGTTCTACCAAGCATTTAAAGAAGAGTTAATACCTATTCTCAAACTATTCAAAAAAATAGAAGTAGAAGGAAAGCTTCCAAAAACATCCTACAAAATTAGTATTACCCTGATACCAAAATCAGACAAACACTACAAAAACAAAATGAAAAAACTACATGTCAATATGCCTAATGAACATTGAGCAAAATCTTCAACGAAACATTAACAAAGTGAATTTAAAAATACATTTAAAAATTATTCACCACAATAAAGTGGGATTTATTTCAGGATATTAGCATTATTTAATATTATCAATCAACCTGATACATTATATTAACAAGCAAAAGGATAAGAACCATATGATCTTCTCAATAGATGTAGGAAAAGTATTTGACAAAATACAATGTCCATTCTTGATAAAAACTCAACAAAGGGAGTTTCAGAGAAAACATACATCAACATAATAAAGGCCACATATGAGAAGCCCACAGTTAACATCGTATTCAATGGTGAAAAACTGAAAGTCTTTCCTCTAAAGGTCAAGAAGAAGAAAGGATGCTTATGCTCACCACTTTACTTCAACATAGTACTAGAAGTCTTAGCTCCAGCAATGGGACAATAACAAGAAATAAAAGGCATCCAAATTGGCAAAAAGTAATACTATTACTATTTGTACATGACATACTATATAGAGAAAACTCTAAAGACTCCACCAAAAAAAATCTATACGAATGGATAGAGGAATTCAGTAAAGTTGCAAGGTATAGAATACACAGAAATCTGTTGCATGTCTATATACTAATAATGAAGTAGAAGAAAGAGAAATTAAGAAAACAACTCCATTTGCAATTGCACCATAAATAAAATACCTAAGAATATATTTAACCAAGGAAGTAAAAGACCTGTATTTTGAAAACTACAACAACATTGATAAAAGAAATTGAAGACAAAAATGGAAATATACTCCATACTCATGGATTAGAAGAATTAATATTATTAAGAAGTCCATACTACCCAAAGTAACCCACAGATTGAGCTAATCTCTATCAAAATTCCGAAAGCCTTTTCACAGAACTGGGATAAATAATCCTAAAATTTGTATGTGACCACAAAAGATCCTAAACAGTCAAAACAATCTTGAGAAAGAACAAAGCACAATCCCAGTATCACAGTCCCAGATTTCATGATATAACACAAGGCTATAGTGATCAAAACAGTATGATATTAGCACAAGAATAGACACAGATTCATCGAACAGGATAAAGAAACCAGAAATAAACCCACACCTATATGGTCAATTAATCTTCAACAAAAGGAGGCAAGAATATACAACAGGAAAAAGACAGTCTTTTCAATAAATGATGTTGGTAACACCACTTTCTTACACCATACACAAAAATAAACTCAAAATGGATTAAAAACCTAAATCTGAGACCTGAAACCATAGAACCCCTGAATGAAAACATAAGCAGTAATCTCTTGGACATCAGCCTTACCAACATACTTATGGATATTTTTCCTCAGGCAGCAGAAATGAAAGCAAAAACAATTAATTGTGACTACACCAAAATAAAGTTTTTGCACAGAAAAGGAAGCCATCAACAAAAAGGCAACCCAGTGAATAGAAGATATCTATAAATAATATAACTGATTAGCATATGTAAATATTAATATAACTGACAAGGGATTAATATCCAAAATATATAAAGAACTTCTACAACTCAACACCAAAAAAAAAAAAAACCACACAAAAACAAACAAACAAAAAACTAATCTGTTTTAAAAAAAATAGGCAGAGGACCAGAATAAACATTTTTCCAAAGGAGACCTGTAGATGGCCAACAGACACATGGAAAGATGCTCAACATCACTAATCACCAGGGAAATGCAAATCAAAATGACAATGAGATAACACTTCACACCAGTCAGGGTAGCTAGTATCAAAAAGACAAGAAATAGGGGCACCTGGGTGGCTCAGTCAGTTATGCATCCAACTCTTGATTTCAATTCTGGTCATGATCTTATGGTTCAAGAGATCGAGCCCCGAGTCGGGCTCTGTGCTGACACTGTGGAACTTACTTGCAATTTTCTCTCTCTCTCTCTCTCTCTGCCTCTCCTCTGCTCATGCTCTCACTCAAAATAAATAAATAAACTTAAAAAAAAAAAGACAAGTAATAACAAGTGTTGGAGAGGATGTATAAAAATGGGAACTCTCCTATGTTATTGGTGAGGATGTAAATTGGTGTAACCACTGTGGAAAACAGTATGGGTCTTCTTCAAACAAATAAAAATGATAACAACATATGATCCAGTTATTCCACTACTAGGTATTTACCCCCCAAAACCAAAAACTCTAATTTGAAAAAAAAATACAAGCACGTATAGTTTTATTGCAGCATTATTTACAATAGCTAAGATATGGAAGGAACCCAAGTGTCTATGAATAGACGAATGGATAAAGAAGTGGTATGTTGGGGCGCTTGGGTGGCGCAGTCGGTTAAGCGTCCGACTTCAGCCGGGTCACGATCTCGCAGTCCGGGAGTTCCAGCCCCGCGTCAGGCTCTGGGCTGATGGCTCGGAGCCTGGAGCCTGTTTCCGATTCTGTGTCTCCCTCTCTCTCTGCCCCTCCCCCGTTCATGCTCTGTCTCTCTCTGTCCCAAAAATAAATAAACGTTGAAAAAAAAAAAAAAGAAGTGGTATGTATACACAATGAAATATTACTCAGCCACAAAAAAGAATGAAACCTTGCCATTTGTGACAACATGGAGAATCTAGAAGGTTTTATGCTAAGTCAGAGAGAGACAAATATAAATACCGTATGATTTCACTTACATGTGGAATCTAAAAAAAAAAAAAAAAATCCCAGACTCTTAAATACAGAGAAAAAAATGGGTGGTTGCCAGATAGAAGACAAATAGAAGTACAGTATAGGTAATATAGTCAATAATATTATAATAAAGTTGAATGGTGACAGTGAATATACTTGCTGTGCTGAGCATGAAGTAATGTTAGAATTAATGTTTAGTGAGAATCAGTTGGCTATATGAAATTTATAATTAAAAAGACTTTTTAATTTGTGTATTGCTTTTCTTATAGCAATATGTTTAAATATAAATATATGTGTACACAGATACACATGTAAGACACTGGGGGTTGGTTGTTGAATGTCTACTAACACTTGGCTGCTTTGGGGTTTTTCTCATCTTCAATATTGTAGGAGCCTAACTAGGACCAGGTGGAGACCACAGGGCGCCAGGCACTATGAAGAACTGGTCCAATCGTTGCAGGTGTTTGCGGTTGGAACGGGCTGCCTCAAGAGGTGGTGAGGTCCTGTTGCTGCGCTGACACCAAGGCCACTCCACAGGGGAGAAGAGGGTGCAGATGATGTTGGATGTGCTTCCTTCTCAACCGGAAAGTTTCATACCCAATAGGGAAGAGGGAGTCAGAGTGAGAGGTGGGTATGGCACTCGTGAGGCAATGGCCGATGGCTCTTGCCTACTTTCAAGCTCAGAACGTATCAGTCAAGAGTCTTATCAACTTATTGATATCCCTTAATCAATGGAAACTCCCTGGGTGGCCAGAGTCAGAATACATTGCTCCTTGAGTTAATCCCCTCCACTACGGTGTATGCTTCCTCAGTTGCTGTGCATTTTAGGTGTTTGCGTGGTAGCTTCTCATCTGAGAATTTATGCCTTCTGTGGCTGAGGCTTGTGCCTCGCCATAAATAAAAGAGTTGCTTAAGAAATCATTTTTTCTCTAAATGTATTTTAAAAGAAATCAATATAAATCCAATTTGTCCTTTTTTTCTCCTGTTTTGGTTTCTCAAGCTCTAGAACCCCAGAGATGGTCAGAAAACCTTCCCTCATTGAATGCCCTCGGAGCCATCAACCCTCTCCACTGCCCAGTTGAGAATAACTTCATCAGTGGATAATATTCTGACATACATCATCTGTGTATTATAAGGTTTAACTGGGATGGTTTTCTCAGAACTTCAAGACTGAGTTCAACTGAAGCAGATCAGTGAATATTTTTTTAAATTAACCTGGCATTAATACTGGTTTAACATCAGTGAAAAGCCAAGTAGAGGTTTTGAATGTAAGGAAGCTGGTTTCAGCCAAGTAACCTCTTTGATCCAGAATTGTACTAAACACATACACACTATCTGTTCTAATCTTCAACATTCTGCAAGAAGAAGAAACTGAGGCTAAGAGATTAAGATGGCTTGCCTGGTTGTGAACCAAATGCCTCACCTTGAAGGTGGCAGGACCACCATTTGAACCCCCCCATTCTAAATACCATTGTTTTTCGTATAAATCTTATTGCCTCTTTATAGAAGGCTTCTACTTGAAAACAGAGGTTTCCACATTAGTCTATAGGATAAACATCCTTCAGCTGATGATTCCTAATTATCCACAGGAGAAGACTGTCATAGTGCCCAATGAGGGAGAAAAGAGCTATTTGAAAAATAATGTGGAGATTGCTCTGGCTGTTTTTGATGGACGCAAAGACATGAAAAATGGGAACCAAAAACAGAGGGGGAAAAAAGCCCATTCTGAAGCTCTGAAGCCCCATGACCCAGGTGTACATCATACAGTCAGCTGTCAAGAAAGACTCCATTGGCCCACTCACAGGGGTTCTCCCACCATGTGGCCACAGTCCCCTTGCATATGACGGAATCCTCTGTGTTCTCTAAGGGTCTCCTTCCCCTCTGGTTCTTCTCATGCTTCGTCTCTCCAGAGAACCTGGCAGCCGGTTCTAGCCCTCAACGCCCTCATGCCGGCCCCTGTGGCTTCATTCCTGGAAACATGATTTTCTCCATTTATTCCCACCTGTTGTCTCTAGACTGTCAGTACCATGAGGGGATGACGAGGACGCTCTACTGAAATCACATGAATCAGAACCTCATGCAGCCCGCACAAGAACCTGAAAAAACTTCAGGCTTAACACCACTTGCCAGCATGGGGCAGTTCTCCACACCCTCAGAACGGCCTTACGTATAGCCTCCCACTGACTTCCCTCAAAGTAACCTTAGCTCTTAACATCTTGCAAAGTGATTTATGTGAGCCAATTACTAACTGGAGTATCCGGAAAACAGAAACTGGAAAAAAAAAAAAAAAGTGTTGTCTGAAGTTGAGAAAAAAGATCCCAGAACTGCTGAGATGACTTTACACACACACACACACACACACACACACACACACACACACACACACTCATTCACTCTCTCCCCCTTCTCATTATCTCCCCCCCTCCCCTCCTCACTCCTCCCCTCCCTTACTCTTTTCTCTCTTCCACTGGCTCCTCTCTCTTCCTTCTCCTCTCTCTCTCCCATTCTCTCTCTCTCCCTCTCCCCTCCTCTCTCCCTCAGGAATTGTTAATGAAGTAAACATATTTTGATCTAGTTAACAGTCTCAAAATAACCTTATATACATTGCTCTCGTGTCAACCATAAAAGCATCCTAAACCTGTATTTTGGCAATACTCCACATGCACAGGTTTCAGAACGTGTGCCCCAGGAATCCAGAAACCAGGGGCTATCTTCAGGAGAGTGGCAACATTTGATTTATGCTTTGTGTTTATAAATGTCGAGGCAGCATAATTTTGAGTAATATTCAGAAAGTATGTACCTACCAAGCTGTAAAAAATGACTGACTGCAAGTTAGCTGGTGAGTTTTCCTAGACTTCAAGTTTTTTTGTTTTTTTGTTTTTTTTTGTTTGTTTGTTTTTTTTAGAGACACACAAAAACATTGACATAGGAAAGAAAATCTTATAATTACACTTTGTTCTCCTCCTTGCGCATTTCAAAGCAACCATCCAAAGCTAGTGCTTTGTAACATACAAACCAGGACTCTGCAACTAGCCCAACTATCAATTTATGTTCTTTTTTGGAAACAACTTGACTCATCTCCTAGTCCACTTTCCCTTTTCATTACTACAGGAGTGACTTAGAATAATGTTTGTCTAAACTGGGAGGCTGTTTCCTCATTACTCAACGCACAGCTTGTCGGTTTCTTACCAGCCTATGGCATTCCATGGCAGGTATGGGGTATCTTCACAGGCCAGCCTGTCTGGAAAGGGCGGGATGGGATTACTACTGACTATGCTTTGCCCCTCCATCTTCATAAAGTGGCCACATCCTTGATTTCCTTATTTGCCAATCTAGGAGAACGTTGCCTTCTCTGGGTGGATGCTAGGAGCAAATGAAATCGCTCTTGGCACTAATGATTACTAATCCTTTCCTTTTCTTAAAGGACCTTTCCTCTACCTCTTCACAGCCGTGACTTCTGTCAGAAAACACGGGACCTGCATGAGAAGGGCTTGTTCCCATCCCCGTGCTGATAATCAACGTCTGGGCCTGTTTCCTCAGTTGTGAATAAAGGGTCGTGTTAATGGATCTCTGAGCTATGACCCAGTGTGATTATCTTAATATCGTTTGTGGGCTTATGTAGTCTAACTTTTGATAATTTTCTATGTACCAAACACTGATCTAAACAATTTACAAATGTTTTGTTTCACATAAATCTAAGGTAATATTTTCAATTTTTTTTTTAATTTTTTTTTCAACGTTTATTTATTTTTGGGACAGAGAGAGACAGAGCATGAACGGGGGAGGGGCAGAGAGAGAGGGAGACACAGAATCGGAAACAGGCTCCAGGCTCCGAGCCATCAGCCCAGAGCCTGACGCGGGGCTCGAACTCTCGGACCGCGAGATCGTGACCCGGCTGAAGTCGGACGCTTAACCGACTGCGCCACCCAGGCGCCCCAATATTTTCAATTTTAAGAATTCAGGTATTATCCCCACTGGCAGGTGAGGTGATGCACGCACTCAGTGAGCACCCAGTTTTCCTGAGGTTTCACAGCTATTAAGGGGGAAACCAATCAGATTTTAGACTACAAGTCTTTTTTTTTTTTTTTTTTAACATTTATTCGTTTTTGAAATACAGAGCATGCCCAAGCAGGGGTGGGGCAGAGAGAGAGAGGGAGACACAGAATCCAAAGCGGGCTCCAGGCTCCGAGCTGTCAGCACAGAGCCCGACACAGGGCTCGAACTCAAGAATCACGAGATCATGACCTGAGCCGAAGCTGGACACTTAACCGACTGAGCCACCCAGGCCCCCAAGACTACAAGGTTTAATTAAAATCTTCCTCTGTCACCTATGCAAACCACTGAAGTGGCTTCTTGGGCCCCATCGTTACCAGCATCAGTTGTCCTGACTCAGTGGCGTCGACCACCGAGCACCAACCCTACGGCCATTAAAGTCCTTTCTATGGTCACTATGTGGACCACGTCATGGTCCATGCTCACTCACTTCAGGCACTGATTTCCTGCTCTTCTTCCCTTCCTCTTTATTCCCGTCTGTTGGTTCTCTTTTCCCCCCTTGACAAAAACTTAGAGTCTGTTGTGTCCCAGGATTGAGGATTCAGAAAAGGTAAGAGATTATTGCCAGTCTGAGACATCACACAATGCAACTGAGTGTGAGGACAAAGATACAGATTTACACAGAAAAAGTATAATGTCCTACATCATATTCCCTTGAAAGAAGGAACGAGGGACGTGGATAGGGGAGAGAGGGGCTGAGAGAGGGAGTCAGAACATGCCGTGAGAGAGCTACACAGCCAAGCAGGGGCAGAGAGAGAGAGGAGACAGGGTGGACAGAGCCTATAACTCTCCCTGGGGAGCCTTGGGGAAGTTTTCACAGCGGTGTTTGTATTTGAGATAAATCTTGAGGAAGAGTAGAAGTTTGGTGTGAAAATAGAAGACATTACAGGCAAAGATGAAGGAAATAGCCCTGTTTTGCCTCAGTAATGGAACATTCCATGGGACTGGCTTCAGGGAAGCAGGGATGGAAGTTTGAATGGGTGCCTTGTAGGCAGCACCCAAAGGGTTTGTGTCAATATTTAAGATATTGAGATCTTACCTAGTAGTAGGGAGACACTGGGGGAGGGGTTGACTCATGATCAGATTGACCTCAGGGGCGCTCTGGAGGAGACACTGGAGTAAATGGGAAAGAGCTGAAAACAGCAGGTTTCGTTAAGAAAGGACGTGGGTGTGAGCCATGGGTGAGATGTGGACGGTGAGGAAGGGGCAGATGGAGATTGGCTGATACAGAACAGGCGGGACTGAGTGACAGAGAAGGAAAGGGGGGATGTGGCACCAGGATTTCAAAGTCAGAGAAGACAGACTCGTCACTCCTGCTATTTTCTTTGTCAGCCTCTGACACGAGTCTCATCCAACCTAACCACATCCCTCCCTGACTTCTTGCCACCTGCCCTCAGGAAACTTGGAAGGCAGTGGCCCTGTGGCCAATAGAAGCCCTGAGTCAGCAGATCTATCCCAGTCACCTCCTTGCCTGCAGCCCCTTCCCAGGGGTCCTCCAGCCCAAATAGCTGCGGGCCGAGCTACCGGGCTCTGGGCTTACACCTCCTCATCCTCCATTTCAGCCCCCACCAGCTTTAGAAATGACCCCCTCTTGGGGCGCCTGGGTGGCTCAGTCAGATGAGCATCCGACCGGCTCAGGTCACGATCTCACGGTTCGTGGGTTCGAGCCCCGCATCAGGCTCTGTGCTGACTGCTGGCTCAGAGCCTGGAGCCTGCTTCAGATTCTGTCTCCTCCTCTCTCTGTCCCTCCCCCGCTCACGCTTTGTCTTACTCTGTTTCTCAGAAACAAATAAATGTAAAAAAATAAAATAAAAAAGAAATGTCCCCTTCTCTGTTCCACAAATCCCAACCACAGGTAGGCAGACTCTCCTTCCCAAATCACTGTCTTCTGTGAAATGGAAACGGAGAGATACTTGCTTCGGATTATGCTGAAGTCAGAGCACCCTTCTACTTTCGGAAGCTAAAGCTAAAATGGAGAAGCATTCATTCATTCACAAACATACTCATTGAGCTGGCAGCCTGCCAGATGGATAAAATAGAAACATTGCCGCCAGGAATTCAGGGATGAGCCAAGTCCCTGCTGTCGTGGGATGCACACTCTGGTGTCAGAGAGGCAGATCGAGACAGGTGGGCATGTCACACAACAACGGCAGGTGATTGATGGGACTGTTCAGGACACGGTGTTGGGGAATACGTAGGCAGGGATGGACCTGCTTGAAATAGATTCCTTAAGGAAGCCCTCTCTGAGGAAGTGATATTTAAGACAGAAAGACAAATGAGAAAGTAGCCACAACATGCAAAAACATAGGTCTAAAATGCTATATAAATGATAAAGTGCAAGTCAATATTGACCAGGAATAAAGGCAAACACAGAGCCACTCTTTCCATACCCCTACAGAATGCCAGCCAGGAAGTCATGGGATCTGGAGGTGTTTTGTTTTTGTCATGCTCATGTGAAAGGGACCCTCCAGTTTTAAGAAACTCACATTCATCTTGCATATAAAGACACGAATGGGCCTACGAGAGACACGCTATCTCAGGGCTTGGCAAAAACTTTCACGAAGAGGAAGATAAATTATCTTAGGCTGTGTGGGCCATACGCTCTCTGTTGTGCTACTCAATCCACCAGAAGAGCCTGGAAGCCACGGACAATGTATAAATGAGTGAGCGCTCCTCTGTTCGGTCATTTTATTTATGGATGCTAAAAACAACAATTTTCACAGGTCACAAAATATTTATTTTTGCAGACATGTGAAACCCTAAACTCTTTTCTTCATTCATGGGCTTACAAACACGGGCAGTGGGCTGTATTTGGTTCTTGGGACCTGGTCTGGCCATCCCTGCTCTGCAGCAAGGTGGTTGAGAGAGCAAACTCTTGAGCAGACTGCCTCGGTTCGTTTCCAGATGACTCCATCTGCCAGGGGTGCACTCACACGTCCAGGCCAAAGAAAATTTACTTTGATCCTGTTTTGTTCTCTTATCTTTCTGTCCCTCTTTTCTTAGTCAAACTTCTTAGAACAATAATCTATACTCCCTCCCCGGGGCAAACTGTGTTTTACCAAAACGACTTCGACATGCTTCCAGCCTCTGATGCTCTTCCAGAATCATGTCCCACCCTTAACCCCTCTAAGAGGTGGTATTGAGGTTCCCTCCCCTTAAAACTGGGCAGGCCTTTGTGAGTACTCCAGCTAACTGAGCCCTACAGAAGAGATGCTCGAAGACTCAGGAGCTGGGTCGTAAAAGGCAAGACAGCTTCTGCCTGCCTTTCAGGGTGCACGTGCCTACAGACCCTAGAGCTGCCACATAAAGAAGGGTGTGATGACTGTTACTTCCTTTTAGAGGCTTTCGTTGGATTTCTCCGCAGTGGATCTGGTCCTAGGCAAAGAAAGCAAGCAGTGCGTGTACATGATGTGCCTGGAGTATAAGGCGTACGGGGCCGAGAATTGGGAGCTTTGGCCAGTGGTACGTGCAGATGGCATTTCCTGGAAGGCTTTAATGATGCGGTGGATGAGCTTGGAATGGATCTGGAGAGTAACAGGTGGCCCCTGGAGAGATTTGAGGCCTAAGAGTAGAATGGACAGGTTTCTCTCTTAGGGGAACTACTCTAGTTGTAACAGAAGAAAGCCGTGATGAGACCCCTGGCTGGAAGCCTGCGACATGGTCTGGGTGATGCGGAGGAGGGCAGTGCCAATGGCCGTGGACAGAGAGAGTGGAGAGATTCCTGAGACCACCCCGCAAGGAGAGCGCTGTCCGCCCAGCTGATGGACAGACATCACAACAACGCATATTCTCGTACCTTCTACTACAGTCTTGTCAGAATAGATCCCTCTCTCACATGGCTACGCCTCCTCGCCTGCTCTCTCTTTCACGATTTTTCTTTTTTGCCTGGTCAATATGCAACACGGTTCCCACATGGGTGGTTCCTCTCCCTTCTCTTCAGCAGACACTGGGGAACCGTTCCTTGAAAGCAAGATGCCACAGATAAGCTCACAGCTGGCCGAATACTGGTGAAAGGGTTCCTCTGTGCCCCCCGCCGCATGAAACACCTGCCTCTGTCGGCCACAGACCGGTCCCCTGAAAAATACCCTGGGAACCCTGTCCCAGAGCCCCCTCCCAGCTGTTATCTTGACACAATCACTGTGCTCTGGGTTTTTAATCTGGGAGATTAAATCTATACATGCCTGAGTGGAAAGATCACATCCTTGTAATGTTTCACCTATAAAATTTCTCAGCTGCCTTCGTTTAACCTGTTGTATTTATGGCCCAACTGTAATTTAGGAGAATACTCAGAAAATGCCAATTTCAAAGGGCCGCTCTCTCAAATTGCCACTCAGCAAGGCTTTCTGCAGGAGTGTAGTGAACTGTGGTAAAACTGATCATTTCAGTCAATTAGATTTTTAGGCCAGTCACTTTTTACTGTTCTGAAAGAGAGCAAGAGAGCATTTGAAAGCCAGAATCAATCAATTACAGTCTAAATGTAGAACAAGGAGGAAGATACACAAGAAACCATATGTATACTTTTTTTTTTTTTATAGGGATGAACCTTGTAGAGGTCACTTGAGTTCTATTATAGAATGTTTCATTTTGCATAAAGTAGAAGTTACCACTTTAAAAGACATGCCTACCCAGACCCTTTGGATAGAAATTGGGGTCAAAGAATGAAAAGGCTGACAGGGAGAATGCAAGTGCCTTAGCTGGGGAAGAAGGGGCTTGCCGAGACGAGCATACAAGCAGAATGATCAGGTAGGCTTTTCTTGTAAAGACCATAGCAACCTTTGACTCAAAGTTCTAACACAGTTAAAATTGTAACAGGTCGAAGGCCACAAGTTCAGAAAACATATAGATCTTTTGTGATAGTTCATTTCCTTTATTTAACCCAAGACTGGATTATGAGGTCTAGAGATTCTAGAAAGTCAAAGATTATGGTCCTTCCTTAGGCAACTGAAAATAAAAACATCACTAACAGTAGAGCAGGATTAAAGAACATAAAATAAATCTTCTCCTAATAGACCCTTCACAATTTCAAATTCAAAAATATTTGAAAATACCTTCTTATGTTAAGAAAAGGCTCCTGGGGTGGGGAGGGGCGCCTGGGTGGCTCAGTCTGTTAAACATCTGACTTTGGCTCGGGTCACGATCTCGTGGTTCATGAGCTCCAGCCCCTCGTTGGACTCTGTGCTAACAGCTCAGGGCCTGGAACCTGCTTTGTATTCTGTGTCTCCCCCTCTCTCTCTGCCCCTCCCCTGTTCACTGTCTCTCTCAAAAATGAATAAACTTTAAAAAAATTAGAAAGAAAAGAAAAGGTTCCTAGGGATGGTAACAAGAGAAACTTTGACATCTGTTATCAGATTCCCCTTTGAGACATGATTTAAAGGACACCTTTTCCACACAGCCATCTGTGACTGCCTCAGACCATTACAAGCAATCACTTTATGCCCTTGACTTTCCATTCCAATTGTTTCCACCATTTACTTAGTGCCCCCTCTTACACACCAACACGTTTTGCAGGATCTAGAGAAGGAGCACCAGGTTTCCACCAGCAAGTCTGGATTCCATTCCTTGTGTCACCATCTGGACCCAAGCACAGTTGGGTAAGGATATCAGCTAGCAGAACTTTGGGAAAACAGAATCCACACTAGGGAGATAAACAGAGGTGATTGACTAGGAAGAAATGGAGAGAGCAGTTAAGAGGAAAGAGGAGACGGTTGGACATCTAAAGAGTAGCCAACAGCAGGAAGCCACTTGGCAAGAAGGGACTTGGAGGGAACACAGGGAGAAGGTATAGCAGAGCACAGAAGATGACCACTCAGGCAGGAGCTACCATGTGGGAGATCGGACCAGAGATTGGCAGGGACCATCTGGAAAGGATTTGGAACCAACTTCAGACGAGATGTAGCCACTGTCAGAGATCCTGCCTGGAATTCTCTGGCTCCTTTCCTCTTCCACTTTCTGTTTTGCCACCAGTGCCATCCAATGGCCCAGTCTACCTGGGAGCCAACTGACAAGGGCACCTCAGAAATCTAATCCCAGTGTTACACAGCACGGGGTGGTCAGGGGATGGAGAGGGCAACATGCAGACCATTGGCATGGTTAAGTGATTCATCTTCTGAACAGCTGCCCCCCCCATCAAATCTTTTTTTTTTTTTTTTTTTCAGTTTATTTGAGAGAGAGAGGGAAAGAGAGAGTATCCCAAGCAGGCTCTGCACCATCAGCGCAGAAGCCGATGCGGGGCTCAAACCCACGAACTGTGAGATCATGATCTGAGCTGAGGTCAAGAGCCGGACGCTTAACTGACTGAGCCACCCGGGTGCCCCATCCCCTTCCGTCAAATCTTAAAGTAATGCTTTTCTAACACACTTCTTGAGAATATCACATGAGATTATTTTAATGTGTTGGGGGAGGTTAAAAAGTGAGACTGTGAGGACACTTAGGAAAATGTTTTAAGGATTTTTTTTAAATTTTTTTTTCAACGTTTTTATTTATTTTTGGGACAGAGAGAGACAGAGCATGAACAGGGGAGGGGCAGAGAGAGAGGGAGACACAGAATCGGAAACAGGCTCCAGGCTCTGAGCCATCAGCCCAGAGCCCGACGCGGGGCTCGAACTCACCGACCGCGAGATCGTGACCTGGCTGGAGTCAGACGCTTAACCGACTGTGCCACCCAGGCGCCCCAAGGATTTTAAACATTAGATACTGCCAATTGTACTTCTAGGAAAAGAGAAAGTCCTAAACATATCTACAGATACAGGCTAAGAAAAATTTGTATCTCGATAATACTGAAAGTTGGAAGCAACCTAAAATACATGCGACATATTCAGGGCTAAAAACAAACAACCCCCCCCCCCCAATTTCTGCCTTTAAGGATATCCCACTCATGAAAATCAGATAAAGTGCTATGGGGATCCAGGGGTGGGAGAGGACAGTGAGTATTCGCCCCATCCTTCTAGAGGATGGTGCACGGTATATTATATGGCACATGTAAATGCTAGGAGGAATTTGATATTTCTACTGAAACACCCGAGTTAGGAGGTTGGATGCCGAGGTAGAGTAGCAAAAGGGGACGGGAGCATAACTAGAATCCCAGGGACCTGTGAGTTCATCCTGGGTCTGGTTCTGATGCTGGTGGTGGCCTTGTTCAGGCCTCTACTCTGGCTTTCTGCAACAAATAACAGAAACTGGGGAACAGCGCGACTGCCCCACCGCTGAACACTGCAAACAAAAGAACTGCCTCCTGGGGTCTGAGGCCATAAGTAGGATTCACTCCAGGGCCTGGCGGGTCCACGCTTTTTGTGCTCATGCCAGTGACACAGGCCACCAGCGTCCGATTGCAATTATGGTTCAAACTGGCCCCCAAAATTAAAGCTGGATGCTTAGCTTTGCATTTCACACCCACCCCTCTGTCCACCTGGAAGTAGCCTACAAGCTTTATCCTCCAGAGCCCAAAACGCAATGTTCTTAAAAAAGGTCAGAACAAATTTTGAATTCCAGCTTCGAGACTTTGTAACCGTCTGAGCTTTGGCAATTAGCTTCAACTCCCGGGTTAAGTAACATGAAAGACGCAAGGCAGAATCTTAGCAGAGGGGTTAGGTCACAGTAGGTATTTAATACATTTTCCTGGTGTTTTTGTTTTTGTTTTTTACCTTGCTACATTTCTTCCAATATGCCCCTGTATCGCTGGCCAAGAGGTACTGTTCACCCACCCTACAAAATATCTCCTTTGTTCACCCCTTCACGTCTTTGTTAATATTGCTTTCAGCCTCATTAGTAGGAATGAAAGAAGTGCCCAAAACAGAGGAAGGACTAGCTCAACTCCAGCCTCAAGCAGGAATGTTTGAGTCGATTTCCTTTTCTTGCTTAGCAAGCACTGAGCTTCCTGCTTCTGGTTTGGACCTGAAGTGGAGGGTCCCAAATACCAACAGGAAGGTCATACTTGTGGTCTCCCTCCCTCGCTGAGACCTCGTGGAAACCGGAGGCCCTGGAATTTCATGTGGGTGTCCTTTCTCAAGAGATTTCCAGCTGCAATTCCCAGACCGGAGGTAGGCACTCCATTCTCCAGATCCACAACCATTCTTTCTGTTAGCTTTTCCAAGATTCCGATATTATCTTGCCAAGTGTGGGTAAAATAATTAAAAAGAGTTCCCGTGGAGAGGGGTAGGATTTTACAACATAGGATAAAATCTCCTTAATTTGAGTTGTGTTAGTAGGTTTCTACATACAGGCAAGGGAAAGGACAAGATTCACCCATCCATTCATTCATACATTCATAAATATCGAGTACCCAATGATATACCAGTCACTGTTCTCAAACAAGGGTCTTTTCCAACATTACCTCTGAGAAGCCACTTCTATGAACTGTGGGGTGTCAACTCACCCTGCACAGATTCAGATGGACAAATAAGATTATTACAGGAATTTATTAGTTCTATCCACATTTATGAAAACCTCATAGATGCCAAGAAACCATGGTAGTCACCGATGATGTAGAGAGGAGTACTTTACTTGTTCAGTGCTAACCATACTCTAGATGCTTTTGCGTATGGATCTTAATGTCCACAACAATCTCATAGACAGAATTGCCTATGTTTTATAGTTAACAAAACTAAAGTTTTGAGAGGTTTTTCAACTTTCACAGGAAACAATCAAAGCCAACATTCAGCCCATCGTTTGAACATTTATCTACTGAGGGGCATTTGGATGGCTTCCAATTTGGAGCTATTACAAAAAGTGATGTGATCATTTCGGCTTTTGTCTTTTCTGTACACAGGTAACATTCCTATTTTGTAAATACTTAGGAGTAAAATTGCTGGGTCATAAGATATGCATATGTTCAACCATAGCACACATTATCAGTCAATAGTTTTTTCTGACATCGTTTTTATCATTTGAATTAATTGACGTGGCAAATTCTATTCCCCAAAAATGGCCACAATGATACCTTCCGTCCCACATGCTTTTCTTATACTGTAACCTTGACACTTCCTCCAGCAGCTGATAAAGTCTAGGTCCTTTCTCCCTGAACTTGAGTGGACTTCTGTGACTTCCTAGATGAAGGCTGTTCAACAGAACATTCTGCAATGATGGGAATATTCTCTTCATATTGTCTATACAGTAGTCACTAGCCACATTGAGCACTTAAAATGTAGCAAGGATGATTGTAGAACTGAATTTAATTTGAATCCACACGGTAAAATAGCCACTAGACACACGTTCCTATGCACTGAACGATGCAAGCTTAGATCAATGGAATATGGTGGAATTAGTGTTTTGTGATTTATGAAGATAGATCATTGGAATGCCATACACCTGGCTTTGTTCTCTTAGAAATAGTCGCTATGTTGTAAGGAAGCCCAAGCAGGCCGTGGCAAGTCTCACATAGAGAAAAATCTAGGACTATGGATCACAGACAGCGGACCTCCCAGGCAGCAACCAAACCCAGCTCACCAGCCATGTGAGTGACCCATCTTGAAAGTGGAATCTGTAACTCCCACTTGAGCTGTTCTAGCTGATGCTGAAGGAATACAAACAGGCCATCCCTACTGGCCCCTTTCCAAATTGCTTAAGTAGCAACATAACAGTAAAAACACAGAAGTGTTCCCATTAAATTCAGACATGAAACAAGGATGCTGATTATTACTCCTATTGCCTAAAATGCTGTGGGAATTTCCTTCTAATGAATTGAGGCAAGACAATAGAAGGTATAAAAACTCTAAAAGATGAGGCAAGTTTTTCAATTTAAAAATACCTGGATAATTTCAGAAGCCTGGAAAACCCAAAAGAATCAACTGAGAGAACAGTTATAAAGGGAGAATTTCAAAATTAATATCTAAAACCCTGTTGGTTTTACTATGTTCACATAAGATATACATACTTATGTCACTTGAAGAAAAATCCATTAAGCAAAAGCCTCAAAGAAACCAATGCCCAGAAATAGAAGAGTGTTATGATTTATATGAATAAACTTTAAGATGCTCTATTAGAGCATAGAAGGAACCGTGAAAAACTTTAAAGTGACCCACGGAACATAAAGTACAATTTGAATTGATGGGAACTAATGTCCAGTTCTAGTGAAGATAATGTGATATTGTAAAGATGCCCATTTCACCTATGTTAATCGGTAAATTGAAGGTGATTCCGATAATATTACCAACAGGACTGTCTGTATGAAACCAGACATTGCTAAATCTACATTCCAGGGGAAGATCAGGCAGAAACAATTTCAAAAAGACAGATAAGGGAATGGACTACATGATGAAATATTATTATGAACCCAGCATAGCTTTTCTACTGGTGCATGAATAGAAATATCAAAGGAAAAGAGAATATTGGATGAGACTCAAGTATATGGATATTTAGATTATGATAACATCAGCATTCCAATTCAGTGTGTCAAAGGTAGAATATTCAAAACTGGTGTTGGGACAACCTACTGAGAAAAAAAAAATAAGGTGAGTCCCTAATGTATCACTTATTCAAAAAATTTGATCTATATGGATGAACATTCAAAATTGGGATGAAAATGAGTTGTTCTTGTAACCTTACAGCAGTAAGTTTTTTCTAAGCAAGATACAGAATTTAGAATTTTCAAAAGCCTGATAACAATAACCTCCTAAGTTTTAAAAATTTCTACTTGTCACATACTAGAAACAAAATCAGTATATAACCAATCTGGGAAACATCTGCAGTGTATATAAGGCAAAAGGAATAAGGTCCTTACAATTTTCTTACAATTAACCTAAGGCACTAGCTCAATACAGATATGGACAAAGGGCACAAATAACGTTCTATAGAAAAAAATACAAATGATTTTGTAAACATAAAAATGTTTAACTTCCCTCAGAATTAGAGAAATATAATAAAACAAAAGAATATTTATAGAGGGACAGGAGGAAACGTTTTTAGTGCTGGGGAGACAGGAACATCCATTCTCCTTTCCACAAAGTTAGTGGGAGAATTCATTGGTATAATCCTATGGAAGGGCAATTGACAGTATCCATCAATATTCTAAACCCGAGGTTTCTTTTCAAGTGTGTAACCTAACAACTTCACTTTCGTCCTGTAGGCAACTAGCACATGTGCAATTCAATACCACGACTTTTGGGGCCATATTGGTTGCAAGAGCAAACATTTAGAAAGTAGGTGACTGACCGCATGCCAACAGGAATGGATGAAGCACATGATAGCACATCTATCACAGGGACCACTTTGTAAGACTTACTGCGAATAGTTTCTGAACAATCAAAAGATGCAGTGCAGTGTTTCAAAGGATACAACAACAAAAGTGTAAATCTTCAGGTTACAATTGAACAGGATCCTTCTAGATAGACACAAAAACTATGTTTTACTGATTTCTAAGATTGCTTTAGAACGGGGGTGAAGGCTTAGCTAAAAAGTTTGTCATCACTCTATAGCCATTTTTACTGCTTGTCATGTTTACCATATATGTGTCCTAGTTTTTCCTCTTAAAAACAAAAATGAGGTAGAAAAAAAAAAAGAGCTACCTCCTCAAAAATATCTTGGACTGGCATACCACCAGAAATTCTTTTTATGAATCAGCCTTTGGGGAAATTCCAGTCCCTGCTTCAAAGGCAACATTAGAAAAATCCATGAAATCCCAGGCTCTGCACCTACTGACGACTTCACATAGTAGCTGCCTGTTTTTCCTCCAGCTGTGTCTGAAACTGACCAGGTCTTTCAGAAACAAGGCCCATATAGAGCCTACTCTGTGTTTCCTTTCACGGGGCTTACCCCTTCCTACTTGTTCTAAAGATGCTTTGTGAGTCTCTGATTGGCTTCATATCTGATGTATTTCTCTAGCCTCCATGAACTATCTGTGAATGTTCTTTTAGATCTTTATTACAAAAATTCAATAAATATTTCTTAATTGAAACAATGAAGGTTTTATTTATTTTTATTATTATTTTTTTTAATGTTTGTTTATTTCTGAGAGAGACAGAGACAGAATGCGAGTGGGTTGGGGCAGAGAGAGAGGCAGCCACACAATCTGAAGCAGGCTCCAGGCTCTGAGCTGTCAGCACAGAGCCTGATGCAGGGGTCGAGCTCTCCAGCTGTGAGATCATGACCTAAGCCAAAGTCAGATGCTCAACTGACTGAGCCACCCAGGCACCCCATGAAAGTTTTGTTTTTAAAATCAAATTCAATGTGGGGAAGGAAAATTATCCTTGTAGCACTGCCATAGAATTTACCACAAGCTAGGCAGTGTTCCAAACACACACATGTATGAATAACAATATGTTACATACAGTTATGTCTATACTTTATATATAACCTATATATACTTACCCAGCTAGAATAGGTTGAGATGAGCTTTGAATGCATACAGTCTTGCTTCAGTGTATACAATGAGTGTTCTCAACTATGAGGCTCCGTTTTCCCACTGTCCATCTCCCTTCTTGTACTCACTCCCTCCTTGACTGGCCTGAACTCTGTGACCCACCATTGTGTTCCTTCTTTCACAAAACGCCTCCTCTCTCTGGCCCTCATGGTTCTTTCTGGGCAAAACTCCAACCCAGTCAAGTCCAAAATGCTGTCTCTTCAGGCTGACGGGGCTGGCCAAATGCACACAGCCCTGCTCATGGGTTATACTTTCCACATACAACTCAACCTCCAAGAGGACCCTCAGTCCCCTGTCACACTCCTGCTGTACCCTTCTGGATCCGGTTATTCTTCTAGATGACTGCATAGACCGTTTTGCTCTTCAATCCAACACCACCTTCTCCCCCAGCCTCCCAGGTGGCTGATGACTTGGCCTTGTATTTCTCGAAGAAAATGTCCACAGGGGCCTGGTAGCTAACATAAACCACTGAACTAAAAGCATCGCCTACGGAATGGTAAGGACCAAAGTTGCCTCCCAAGTGCAAAATCCGTGTAAATGGTCTTCCTGCGACTCAGCTCATTTATCATGGCCGTCCGTGAAGTAGGCCAGCCTGGGCAGCCAGAAAGTGGAATCTTTTCAAGAGAATTTGAAGGTTCAGATTTTGCTGCAGAATTTCCCAATTTTAAATACTTTGGCTGGGGGGGGGGGGGGGGATATTTCCACAAGTTGGAATATACCCTGTAGGTACCCCATTTCTAACTCTGTAGACAAATGTGAATCAAGAGGAGCCATTTATTATTTTAATAGAACTTCTAAGAAGGCCACCAGATTTCTAAGCAAGAGTTTCAACTCGAGCTACCGTGGATTCTCAAGCATTTTCTCTTTAGACTGCTGGGGTCAGTTTAGAATCCCAGAAGGAATTTAGGATTATTTGAGATGTTAATAAAGAGATGGTTTTTCATGGTGTGGGTGTAGAGAAACCATGTACCCTGGAGCTAATAACAGGACTGTGCTTGCCCTAAGAGGGACACCGATTAGGGACATGACAGAACATCCATAAATTTGTAGTTCGGTGAGCGAACATTTTTTTTCCAGCAGACACAGCCAGTCCTGAAATCTAGGTGTAAACTCAGAGAATCAACATTCCTACCTCATTTTCCACCGACCCCTATCCCTTCCCTGGCAAAACCCAACTGGAGTCCAGAGGACAGGACATACACCACTACGTTGGTCCGTAGGTGTTCACTTGCCAAACAGGGAGTGAGTTTGGGGAGGAAAATGAAAGACCAAGCAGAAAACCACCATCCGGCTTGTAAAATAGGGACTGAAACTATTCTCCTTTTGTAGTTGAGAAAACAGAGACAGGTTTATTAACTTAGTCACTGTCACAAACACTAACTGATGCAGCAGCCTGGTCATCCTAAGTCCACAGCATGAAAACACTTTTCTATATGGTCCCTTCACCATGAAATTCTATAGTATATGTAAAATTTATTTGGAAAAAAAAAATCACTTAGAGAATTCAATATGTTCTACGTGCTAAACTAATTACTTCATTCAGAGGAACTGATTTACCAGAAAGCTACACATTTATACATTCAACCCATATTTACTGAGTGTCTGTGGTGCTGTGCTCAGGGGTGAACAGCAGAGACGATAGCCCCGCTTTCACGGGGACAGAGCCTAGATTTTAGTACCAGACGGTAGAGAGACAATACAAACACGTACGCAGACGCTTTTCAATAACAAGATCTAGAAGAAAACAAACGAAAATAGAGTAATGCTGTAGACCAAGGGGTCAGACTGCAGTCTGCTGGCCAAATCCAGCCCACTGCCTGGTTTGGTATGGTCTGTAAACAAAGAGTGGTTTTTACAGTATTTTCAGTTGTTGGAAAGATATGAAAAGTAGAGTAATATTTTGTCACACCTGAAAACGATAAGGAATTCAAATTTCAGTGTCTGTAAATAAAGTTTTATTAGAACAGAGCCCCACTTACCTGTTTTCATATTATCTATGACTTCTTTCATGCTACAACGGCAGAGCTCAGTAGTTACAACAGAGACCATATGGCCCGCAAAGCTTAAAATATTTACTCTCTGGCCCTTGACAAAAAGTGACTTCTGGGGGTATGAAGGACTTTAAATTGGGTGGTCAGGAAAAACCTCTCGAAAGAAGTATGCATTACGACACGAAGTCAGAGAAGAGGGCTTTATGTTACTTTAAATTGGGTTGTCCTACAAAATTTTCTTTAAGAAATAGTCTAACAACCGTTCTGACTGTTCTAGTACCCGCCCGCCCCCCCCCCAAGGAAAATAAATGGCATACTTCAGCCATCATCCACCCATAGGCCAAGTTTCCAAAATATAGAAATTTTGGCTCCAACAGGAATATTTCCAAAAGGTTATATATGAAAACAAGGAGAGGAATTATTGTTATAACACCACGGGTGAGCTTTTTCAGCCAAAGATTGCATATGTTATTTTGATTTTAGACCATCGGATAGATTAATCAGAACCCTCCTTAGAAGCATTTGAACCAAAGGAAACTTGTCTTTTCTGCCAAAAGTCCACTGAGTCATTAACAGAATATAATAAAGATTTGAGGCTTTAGTTTTGGAAAAGTTGTCATAAATTCTCCCTGGGAGGAACGTTCATCTAGGAACTTTTGCAGATTCCACCCATATTTTAGCTGGAGACTGGATCAGGCTGATGTGCGAGTTGAGGAGGCCTAAAGAAATCTCCTCAATCATCCAACTCATGTGCCATTAAAGAATCACCCCCCCCCCCAGACTAAGGCAAAGAGAAAAGAGAATGGGCCCAGGGGCTCATTAGGGACTGCCACTTTAGATACAGAGTCTCATTTTCACATGAGAACACAATCTTTACAACATTGAATTTGTAGGACCATCATAGAGGTGTGAAAAATTAGGGGAATAATTATCATCATCTCCCATTTTACAGAAGAAGCTTCATAAGTGAAGCTTATGAGGTTTAAATACCTTGCTGAAATACATAGGATTATTATGAATCCTCTGTGAAGGTTGGAACATGAATCCTGCATGAACAGTCATTCCAGTATTTCTGTGGTGATTGTCATCTCTCAGCCTGTGCTCACTTGCACACTTTCTAGGGTGCTTGCTTGTGCGCTCGTGCTCTCTTGTTCTCTCTCTCTCTCTCTCTCACACACACACACACACACACAGCATACTGCTACTTTCTGTGTCTTGGCACGTGGGAAAACAAACTTATTATCTCCAACACAGGCTTTTTTGTCAATCAGGCCTGGATTAAAATCCTGGCGAACTAACCAATGAGCAGGTTCATAGTGAGTTACTTACCTTTTAGCATCTTCACCGATAAAAACTATTTTTAGCACGATTTATCCACTCACCTTTATTGAAGTACCTTTATCTGCTTTTTAATCATCTACCCTCATTGAACATGTCCAAGATAATTTCCTTAAGAATATGTGTAGTGTGTAACAAATTAAAAGATCCACACACATCAGGAAAAAAAACAGGCAAAAGAGAAGATCCAGTTCCCAGAAAAACTAACAAGTCGACTATACTAATTAGTATACTAGTATACTAATATACTAATGACATTGGTCATTAAAGAAATGCTAACTGATGCAAACAAAATGTGAGGTTTATCTGATGGGTAAAACTTTGCAGGATTAAGGGGTACCTGGGTGGCTCAGTCGGTTGAGCGCCCGACTTTGGCTCAGGTCATGATCTCGCAGTCCATGAGTTCGAACCCCACGTAGGGCTCTGTGCTGACAGCTCAGAGCCTGGAGCCTGCTTCCAATTCTGTGTGTCTCCCTCTCTCTCTGCCCCTCCCCTGCTCATGCTCTCTGTCTCAAAAATAAATAAAAACATTAAAAACATGTTTTAAAAAAGAACTTTGCATGATTAAACCTAACAGGGTTGGAAAATTGGTAGGAAAAATTGGCACTGCTCGTTAACAGTTGGTGACTGATACTGGTCTATTTCAAGCCAAGATTCCCATCTTGAGTTTCCTCCCATTTAACATTTAATTATTGAATGTCCAGCTCAAGAAAGCTGCCATTGGCAAAGTACTTATGTACTTTATGGGAGAGAATTCTATCCCATTGAATGATATCAATCCTATCAAGTGAACAATATATTCATTTATCATTTTAAAATTGGAAAAAAAGAAAAATGCAGCTCAGTGAGGTTCAGCAACCTATCCAACTTCGTCTGGAAGTAGGAGACTCGGTGTTCATAAGACACTACTGATTGATTAAATATCCCAAGGAAATGGTCTCTACCTGTTCTAAAATCTGTCCTGCTTTTCTATGCCTACATGATGTATTCTCACTGGGCACAAATGGTCTCACTGTGTCTCACCCTTGGTATCAAGCCCACTTATTGCACATGAAGAATTTGTTGAATTAACATAGCTATTCTTATAGCAGCCTTCCCTGATCGGAGTTTAAAATTCTGAGGTTAAAGAAGCAACCCGTTTTTTGGAACACTGACCTTTGCAAAGGCTCGTTGTTTGTCCTTTTGTTAATTCCTCTCATAAGCGGAGCCATCAGAGTCGGCGTTAACCACCTCTTACAGTTTGGCAGGAAAGCATCTCGATATTACTTCAATCAAGATTTTCTTACCCTTAATAGTCGGGGAGAAATAAAACATGCTTTCAGATAAAAACCAAGAGAGCTTTTGGCCCCCAGATTATCACGGAAATAACCATTAGGTGATATTTCAGCTGGAAAAATATGAATTCAGAGGTAAATCACGGAATTCAAGAAACAATGCCCAAACTGGCAGTGTGTCAATAAATGTAATTAAAAATCGATCGCAGAGGCCACAGCTGTGACTCCTGGGCCTCGGGCTTCCCCCTGAAGCATAAGCCTGCTGGCTCCCAGCCACCTGCAGCTGCCTGGGCACCGCAGCACACGGCTTTAGAATCCCCTGCATCTGGAAGCAGGTGAATTGTGGGTGATCGCACCTGCTGGGACTTTACCATCGTCTGCCCGGACCTGGGGAGGAAGAACCAGCAGCATGTCGTCCCCTCCACCTCTACCAATATTTTTAGACTGCAGGGACTACTTTTGGGGTTCCCACTAAGTTCCAGGAAGAAGGCATGCCACTGTCTGAACCCAGCTCCGAGGCCGTCTTTCTTGCCAGGGTGATTCATCTCCCCAAACCCTGCTATACCTAGAGCTTTCCAGGAATAGCATAGAAGGGACCTAGAGCCAGTGAGGGACCTAGGTCAGCTTAGGGAGTAGTCCCAGGAGGCGGTGCTACTGGGAAAGGCCGTGCCGGAGTGCAAACAAAATTGTACTGGAGCAGTACAACTGTTAAGGAAGCTGAGAGAAATGGAAAGCGTTGCCAGAAGGAACTTCCTGGATCAGAGGTAGTTCACGTTCAGGTTACCTATTGACAATATGTGCTAAAACATCAGCTGGACCGGCTAATCTGCAAATGTAATACCAAGGTGGGAAGTTCAGATTGGACTTGAATCAGACGTGTCCGGTTCAAGTTTAAACAATTTAACAGCATGATGCCTCTGCATTTACTACTATGTTCAGATGTGCAAGGATAAGCAGATGGACTGGAAGCCCCTCAGAAGACACTGTTTACCTTTACCTGGTCCATCTGCCCTACACATCGACACCATCTCTGTATTAGCTTGGGCTACAAAAATCGCACAGGCTAGGTGGCTTGAACAATGGGAACTTACTTTCTGGAAGTTCTGGAGGCTGGAAAGTTCAATATCAAGGTCTGGCAGAGTTCAGTTTCTGGTGAGAATGCTCTGGTTTGTAGCCCCTTACCTGGTCCTTGAGCCCTTCTGGAAAGAGAGGTAGGAAAGGAGTCTGGCTCTCCCTCTTCCTCTTATAAAGCTACAGTCCAATCAGATTATGGCTCCACCCTTATGACTGCTTTTGACCTTAATTACCTCCTAAAGATCCTCAGTTAAGGTCACATGGGGGGGGGGGGTTGGATTTCAACTCACAAATTTTGGTTAAGACACAATTTAGTCCATAGCACTCACCATTAACAAATGTACCTTTACCATCTGGTGACTGCCTTTATCTCTCCATAAGACCAAAGGTTACTTGGAGAAATAGAAATTCCAGGCTTGGTTGTTACTTTTGAAAAAACTACGCCTCACATGGCGTATCTCTGAATGCAGCTATGTAAAAGAGAATCAGACTTAAGGGGCTGTTCCGGAATTCCTTCCAAGAGCAACTGAAGTCAATCTAATTCATGTGTGTGACCTTACCCTGATAACCGGGCACTTGAATCTACCCCAAAAGCATCACCTGAGGGATGTTTCCCTTCTTAAGCAGACCCTAGTGAAGGCTGCAGGTGCCTGTTAACAGAATTAAATGCTTTTCTGGGGCTCCTTTCGATTAGGTCAAAGGCTCTAGCAATGGCAGTAGATAAAGAGCTCTTCATAAAGGCATTGAAGATGTGGAGGGAACCAAGATGACACAATGATTTGATTTTGTATGGTTGGTGATCAGAGATATTTTAGAACATTTTTAAAAATTTATTTAATTTTGATGAGAGAGAGAGAGAGAGCGAGCGAGCGTGAGTGCACATAAGTGGGGGAGGGCAGAGAGAGGATCTGCATTCTCAGTGTAGAGCCTGATACGGGGCTCCGACTCACGAACTGTGAGATCATGACCTCAGCTGAAGTTGGACGCTTAACCAACTGAGCCACCCACGTGCCCCCAAGAACATTTTATATTTTGCATTCCTGTGTACCTAAAAGTTTTGTCAAAGTAATCATGCTTGTGAGTATTTATCCCTCATTTGTGGAATGAACCAATCAACCAAAAAGGTCACCATAAAGTTCTGTATTTATTTTTTGTCTTTTTACTACAGTTATGAACTCTCTCATGTGAACGATTACTATCACCAGGTATTTAAAGGGAGCCTTATTTCAGAGTTATTTCAAACTGGTCCAACGAAAAAGTCTTTCTTTTCCTTTAAGGCTAAAGACAAGAACGTCATACTGTACAGGTGCAAGTCAATCACAATACAACCAACGTGGTGTAGATAGACCTTCACCCTATTGAAGTAGGTATATCCCAACCTGTTGCCATTGATTGTTTCTTTTTCAAAACACCTTTAGAAATTTCCAAGTTGTCCCTGAGTTGTTTAGCCATGAACATAGGCAGTGTTCTCCCTTCTGCCATGAAGAATACTTCAACTTAATTTTTTCCAGATACCTGCCTGGAAAATCTGTACTTACTGCTGTTACAATTTTATTAGAATACATTAAATAAAAAAAATGACTTTAAAAATCAATTACATAAATATACTCCTATTTTGTGTGTTTAATAAAAAGGTATTTCTTTCAGTCACCAGAAAGACTAAACTGAACATGACTGACAGCTCCCAGTTTGGGCAAAAATGTTGAACAGTTACAGGGCAGGTAGATGTATATAAGTTTATATAAGAACTTTAGAAAATCTTTAACAGCAACATTGAACAAACGCATACCCTACGATTCAGTGTATCAGTTAGTGATTTCCACATAGTTCTAACTAACAAAATCTTTTGTGTCCTACAGCAACAATCATTAATCTAGCTCATGTAAATGAAGGACAGCTGGGTTTTAGTTGTTCTAGGTTGGGCTCACATGGGCTTGTCTCCAGACCATGAGTTAAATTTCCCGGGATATGTTCTTTTCAGAGCCCCAAATGGACAAGCAGAAACAGTATATGCCTCTTAAGGTCTAGGCTCAGAACTGGTAACTGAAGCTTCTACCCACATTGCTTCAACAAAGTAAGGTGTTATGTCCAAGTCTAATGTCAATAGAGCAAAGAAATATGTCCTTGAAATACATGAAGACTTTGAAGATATTTCAATGGAAACATAAATGCAAAGAGTTAAAAAAGAGAGTAAATTAAAGGAAAAGAGAGATATCTAATGGTTTAATATATGAGTAATTCCCAAAAGAAGAGAGTACTGAAAAAATATAAAAATATGTAAAGACATTGAATATCAATAAGCAAAATGCAGTTATATTTTTCAACACCAGCCCAGGCAGGTAAATATATATATATATATAAATAGTACATGCTATTTATAAAATCACCCAAAAAATTAGAACCAAAAAATGACCCTAATGAAAGATAGACACAATATTTATTGGGAAATTTAATATATTCTAAACAATATTAAAGTAAACCTAAGTCAATTGAGAAATATGGCCTATTTATGGACAGGAAAAAATACCATAAATACCTCATTTTCTCTGAATTGATTGGCAAATAAGGTTTAAGATCAACCTTTCTATATAGACTTAGTTATGCTAATTTAGACTACATAGGAAAAAGCCATGAAAAATTAACATAATTTTGAAGGTGAACAAGTTTGGGGTAATTTTCCTAAATGATACCAAAATTTATTATGAAGCTATAGTATACAAATCAGTGTGAGATGCTGAGATAGGCAAATAGATCAAAATAGACCCTATAAAGTGATATGTATATATGGGAAAATTTGACTCAACACAGCATACACCACCATACAAATTAAGGTAGAATGGAATGTCAATAAAAGTATAATATAACATGATATAAGATGCATCTAAGGTGGTATTTAGTGGTAAATTCATAGCTTAGAGGCATTTATTTACAAACTAGAAGGACTAAATACAAATGATAAAGGATTTATATTTATTGGATAAATAATACATTTAAAGACAATATAAGAAATACAGTAATATAATAAAATGTCAAAAATGCAGTGAATATAAAACAATAAAAAAGTATATGTCTGTTATACTTGGGGTGCTTATTATTTCCAACTATTTTCAACTTCCTGTTTCTTGACTGTTCAATAAGACAATTTTATAAAGAAGATGTACATGAGTAAGAAAGGAGAAGACAAAAACTATGTAAACTGAAGATAATGTAACTGTCAGAAAAAAACAAATATAAGAAAATGTGTAAATAATTGTTAGAAAAAATGAGAAACAGCAGGGAGTTTTCAGGTATATGATAGTCATATAAAAAAAAAACAAACAATAGCATTCCTATTTGCCAATATAACCGAATGGGAACATAACAAACAATTAGTATGTAGTAAGTATATCTATAAATCAGTAAGATAAAAACAAAGAACAAATAGAAAAATGTGCAAAAAATATGAACCAGATATTCACAGATGAACTAATCCGAGTGTACAAGAAACATGAAAATGTCCTCAACTTCACTAACAATCACATGATTTCTCATCGATATGAGATACTTTATACGGATTAGAATCACAATATTTTCAAAGTATTAAGATAGTAAATATTGGTAAACAAAATAGCAAATATTGGTAAAGATGTCACTGGGTAGAACTCATCCACATTTTATGGGAGTGAAAAAAATGGGATAATTAGTTTGGAAATAATTCCGCAGAATCCAGTAAGGTTGAAGATGTGTCTGTCATGTGACCTAGGAATTTCCCTCCTATGTATCTAACTTACAGCAACTCACTCACAGCTACACAAGGACCCATGTGTAAGAATGCGTGTTATAACCGTGTTGGTAATAACACAAGTTGATAGGCACCTAAACAGTCTTCAAACCGTGGCACTTTTCCAGAATGGAATACAGTGCAACAGCTAAGATTAAGTGAAAAAGAACTACATGTATTTTCCGGGTATGTTTCAAAAGCAATTTCAGTAAAATAAAACAAAAACAAAAGCAAATTGGAGGGTAATAGGTACCATATGATAACGTGTAAACATAATTTAAAATGTGCAAAATAATTTTGAATACATAAGATCAGCATTTTTCAAAAGTTGTTGGAATAAGAAACAAAATTATGGATAATGATGAACTCTGTTCAATTGGTGGAAGGCATGAAGGAAAAAGGATCCTGGGGATCCGAGCATATCTGCTATGTTTTAGAACTTAAAAAATTAAATATGAGAAAATGTTAAAATTTTGATGTTGGCTACACAGATATTATTCTATTGTTTTATGTCATTTTATGCTTGTATGAACTATATTATAATGAAAATGCTTTTTATTTTTTTTTTTAATTTTTTTTTCAACGTTTATTTATTTTTGGGACAGAGAGAGACAGAGCATGAACGGGGGAGGGGCAGAGAGAGAGGGAGACACAGAATCGGAAACAGGCTCCAGGCTCCGAGCCATCAGCCCAGAGCCCGACGCGGGGCTCGAACTACCGGACCGCGAGATGGTGACCTGGCTGAAGTCGGACGCTTAACCGACTGCGCCACCCAGGCGCCCCTGAAAATGCTTTTTAAAAAACTAGAACTGTGTTAGCCAAAAAAAAAAAAAAAAAAAAAAAAAGTTAGCTCTTTCAATGTGGTCCCAAATCCATACATTTTTATTGTTTTTAAAAAAATTGTTTACTTACTGAGAGTTTTTCCCAACTGTTATATAGCAAACCATTGCTGGATGGAACTCTGCAACCAATTTTCTAGGTCCAATAGAATTCTGTGTCCAGCAAAAGGCTAAATTTCTGTTTCAGGACTTAATTGTACTTAGAGGCACTCAAAGAGGGAATTTTTAAAATTATCTAGATGACTACTTTTTTAAAACTTTTATAACAAAGTTTTGTTTTATTTTCCAATGAATTCTTACCCAAAGTCCTATATATAAAGCATGTATAAATGGATCTGCTTTGAGCCACTAAATCTCTTCTGGGCTAAACGGAACCAGGGCTCCTTGGAGAAATGGCTGATTGTAGTCTGGGGCAGGGAACATTCTAGATGAGCCTGGAGCACCTTGGCCAGAGTAAAGAGGCACTCAGAGACTAATGGTATCAAATCAAAAGGACACAGGAGACAATTTGTAGGAGCTCTTACCGGCCTCAGATGGGACATTTGGGAATCAAGAATAATGAATTGTGATGTATTAAAACACATCCAATACATCACAATTTACAAGTTGCAAATGATACTACAAAACAAACACAAGACAAGACCAACAATCCTCAGTCATGACCACAGAAAGTTGCTTGAACACAAACACTACTCTGAAAATTCAAAAGTACCAGCAAAGATTCAAGCAAACAAAAGCAGGAGACACAGATGACTGCCTTCTCATGTTTTCCTTGCCCTGAAAAGCTCTGGTTGAAAATCACTGATAGAGGCCATCCTTCCATTGGACACTGAGAAACCCTCTAAGAAAGTTCCAGCCGGGGGCTCTGCTCACACTATCAGTCTGCCAGTGCTGGGGGGTGGGTTCCTAACCCCCACCCTCTTGAGCTGCCCATTTAATCTTTCACAACATTGCCTTTGAGAATACTTTTCTGTAAAGAAAACTGAAGTTTGTGTTTCTACAGCTTTTATCAGTTGAGTCCTTTTCTCCAATCATGCATTAAAAATAAAGACCCTAACGCTCTTCAACATAACCATCTTTTAGGTGCGTGCAGGCAGCTCCTAGGTATCCACCTGTCAGCTCTAGACAGTATATCTCCAGTTCCTCCTCCTCCCCCTCCCCTTCCTCCTCCTCCCCTTCCTCCTCCTTCTCCTTCTCCTCCTCCTCCTTCTTCTTCTTCTTCTTCTTCTTCTTCTTCTTCTTCTTCTTCTTCT